>NC_071087.1:111625997-111960997 GCF_027358695.1 Spea bombifrons | reverse complement strand
CCATAATTTTCAGCATTCCCAACATATAGAATAAAAGATCCAGCTCTGATTGATTTCCTTTTATTAGTGTACATATCTTCTAAATAAAAAGTCAAATGTATTATTATTAATTTAAGAATTATGTTGCTGTACAGATATATATACAAAATAACTGAATATGTCAAGAAATTACGTCTCAATTTTTACTCATGGTTGAAGCACCTTCATGTTAATTGAGTTGTACATTTAAACATTACAAAACTAATCTGTACAGTTCTAGCATAAGCAAATGTAGTTAATTTATTAACTTGTTACATCACAGGATAGCTTCACATGCAAATAAACAAATAGAATGGAAAATTAGTCATTTAGATATCATGCTAGTTGCTTAGGTGACAGAATCCATTTAACTTTTTAGTTATAGATGGTTAATGGGCATAATTATTTTCATATATTGAACTAGCGAAGGTTGTCATGTTTATAGCTTTAGCACTAAGAATATACATGTTATTTAATAAGCAACCTTTTCAATAATGCTCGTCATTCCACTTGCTTTTCTTCAGAAAGTTGCTGGAAGGAGAGGAAAGCCGAATTGGATCTGGATTTGATCTTTATCCATTTGATGATAGAACAGTGAGGATCCCTAGTACCCCAAAGCATGTCAAAGTAAAGAAGGAAGAGAAAATTAAAATTGTTGAGAAATCAGACAAAGAAACCGTTATTGTAGAAAAACAAACCGAGGAAACACATGTTACTGAAGAGGTGACAGAGGAAGAGAAAATAATTGGCTCTCCTAAGGGGGTACAAGATGAAGATGTTGGGACACAGAAGGTAGATAGAAAAGAGGAACCTGGAAAAAAGGAGGAAAAGTCAAAGGAAAAGGAGCCAGTCAAGAAAGAGGAGAAGGGACCATCTAAAGGGGAGACAAAAGGGGAATCAGAGATAAAAGAACCCACAGAACTTGAAGGCAAGGGGCCAATCAAGAAAAATGGGCAAGCTAAAACCGAAGATAAGACAGAACAAGTAAAAGATGAAAAACATAAACCATCAAATGTGCAAGAGAAGAAAGAGGAACAAGTGAAGCCAGGGAAACTAGATGATGAGTCAGCAGCGGATCTTAAACCTTCTAAGTTAAAGGAGAAAGATGAGACTGTTGGAAAAGATGAAGGAAAGGAGTTACACAAGAAAGAAGAGACAAAGCAGCCCATTAAAGATGAAAAGAAAGAGCCACCCAAAAAAGAAGACAATATAGAGTCTACTAAAGATGAAGAGATGTCAGATAAACAAAAAAAGTCTGGAGCTACAAAAAAAGAGGAAAAACCAGAGGTTGTAAAGAAAGAAGCGCCTTCCAAGGAAGAAGAAAAGAAAGAAAAGGTAGCAACGAAAGAAGAAAATAATGAATCTAAGAAAGAAATTAAAACAGCCAAGGATGAAGAAAGGACACCAAAGGTTGGTGAGAAACCTCTTAAAGCAGATGAGAAAAAGCCAGCTAAAGCAGAAGAAAAAACTCCTTCCATTGCAGAAGGAAATAAATCAGATAAGGAAGTGGAAAAAGCTAAGGAGACACCAGACAAACCAGATGAGAAGAAACCACCCAAGATAGAGGAAAAGCTTCCAAAACCAGATGAAAAAAAGGCAGCTGAGGAGACCAAGCCAGCGAAGGCCAAGGAGACCAAGCCAGCCAAGGCCGAGGAGACCAAGCCAGCCAAGGCCGAGGAGACCAAGCCAGCCAAGGCCGAGGAGACCAAGCCAGCCAAGGCCGAGGAGACCAAGCCAGCCAAGGCTGAGGAGACCAAGCCAGCCAAGGCCGAGGAGACCAAGCCAGCCAAGGCCGAGGAGACCAAGCCTGCCAAGGCCGAGGAGACCAAGCCTGCCAAGGCCGAGGAGACCAAGCCAGCCAAGGCCGAGGAGACCAAGCCAGCCAAGGCCGAGGAGACCAAGCCTGCCAAGGCCGAGGAGACCAAGCCTGCCAAGGCCGAGGAGACCAAGCCTGCCAAGGCAGATGATAAAACGGCCAAAGTAGTTGAAAAGCCAGGCAAAGCAAAAGAGAAGCCATCAGGTAAGACAGATGAGAAGTTGTCCCCAGATGCAGAAAATAAGGAGCCGATAAAAGCAAAAGATCTGCCCAAATCAAAAACAGAAGAATTGCCACAAAAAGATAAGTCACAAGTCACAGAGAAGCCTCAAAAAGAAGATGAACAGGAGAGTCAGAAGTTAGAACAAAAAGGCAAAGAAGCAAAGGTAATAAAAGAGGAACCTACACCAAAAGGAAAATCAAAGACAGAGAAATCTTCTGGAACAGATCCATCAGAGACCCACTCTAGTCTGGAAACAAAGGATGATAAGTAATAAAGCTATTGATGAAAGCATACAGAGGGTGAAAACGGCCAGAGGCCACCAGCTGCCTATGATTTTACTCTGGAACTGTCAACCACAGAGACTGTTTTGAAATGGTGAACCCACTGTACTGCAATGCAAAATGGACATTAAGCAAACCGCATACTAGATTGATTAGGAGCAGATGCAGCTCTCCAGGTTTCTCTAAAGTAGTGGTTCAACCCTAACCTTAAGAAACCTGAACAATTATGTGCAAAAGAACACACAAATATACTTGGGGGTGTATATTAAGAGTGCAAGTAAAAGCTGCGCTATAGGAGGTGCTAGGGGAAGAAGTCAAAAGACCTGTTCAGAACTAGTTTTAGTGGTAATAGGATGGAGGTAAGAGGAGAGAGGTTTAGCTAAATGACAAGCTAAAAATATATATATAACTGATATGACTAACTTGAAAAGTATCTCTTATTGCAATGAGAAGAGGCATTGGTTCAATGTGTTATAATATTAATGGTGATTAAGTGGGGGGGATCATAACATCAAATTAAATTACAGGGTTGGTTAGCGGATCTTTTAAGGATGTGGTTAAGGTAACATTTCAGGGAAGAGACATACTGAGTAGAAGCATAGTATGTGGGCTTCCATGTCTACACTCAAATGCTGCTATTGCAAATCTTGCAAGTTCTAATCCACTAGTATTCAGCTAGTATCAACCCCTGTGCCTAACATGCCAGAGTTCTGAGATTTGTTAACACATTGTGGACATATCTAAAAGAACCATCACAATATGTATTGCCTCGTTTCCCCACATGACCAAGAATTTGGAGTGTGCCAAGATTGAGGTGTCCCAAGTTTTGGGTTGAAATAAATAAAAAAACTCCAGCTGGACAAGTCAGTTATCTCTGTGGTACATTGTCAGCCCTTTAGGTGCCGACACAAGGGTGGTATTGTTTATTATAGCCTCAGCAGAATATAATGTTATATGGAGATCTGAATATTAATAGCACTGCACTGATAGGATAAGTATATTCATAAGTGGGACTGGGGTCACACATGCAATAACTGCTCTCTTAGCTTTTAACATAAGTAGTTTTCAGGGTATAAAGTAGACCTTACCAGTTACAGAGGCCTTCTAAATCTTCCACTGGTATGGGGCACTTGTGATGCATTACTCTACACTGCCTTGTAAGCACCTGTATCTGTAGAAGGTTTAATGTATGTAATGAATCAGGGAGGAAACACAGGTATTTAAATAGCCATATACTCACAGCAGACAGCTAGACATGGAAAAATGTAATACCTTCTGTGCCATCAGGTTACTGATGGTCCATATCAGTACAGAGCTGTTTAGCACAGAAGGGAGTTTATGACGCATTGTTCCATCACTAAAAACCTTGCTTATAAATCTGTGCTACACATATATACATAAATAAAATGATTACACTATGTGTGTCCTTGCTCTGTGTTCCAAAAAATGCTGTTACAGAACTGGTAAAGCTGATATACCATATTGTCCCCATTATAGGCCACATGTTTTTCTAATTTAAACCCTTAAATTAGGGGTGCAGCCTATAGTCAAGGTTTAGATATTTTCCATGTCCCTGTCTCCTTTCTAGTGGTTGCGCTACTTATTTTGTATCATCGTGTTCTGTCTTCTTCTTGCGCATTTCCGCAAAAGAGCAAAGTCAAAGGCGCAGCCTTGTCCTGTTCCTCCAATCAGGGGAACGGGTGAGCCTGGAAGCTCGGCCCTTTTGCAGAAGCGCTCCAGGAGACATAAGGGGAGAGTCGGAGGACAGTGGATGAGGTAGGGAGACATTAAGAGAGAGTGAGAGAGACTATGGGAAAGAGTGAATGAGCATGTGAGAAAATACTGTTTTAGCTTTCTAGTAATGTTTTTTTTTTTATTACATTTATACAGCAACATACAGAAAATCACAAGAAGATACAAAGTTTGTGAAACAAGATCACAAGAGCACTTGTGTGTCTTCTTGGTGTGTTGGAATGAAATGTAGCATTTGACACTGTTTGCATAGTGTGAAAATGGTTTATCGCAATTTAAGCATGAATTAAAGGTGTCAAATTTTATGAGTTAGGCCAGACCCTAAGATGGTGGACAAAATCAAAGACATAGTGTAAACAGAAAATACACATGTATGAGACCACTTCTGCCAAATTTGACACGGTAACAAAGACCTGAGGGTCACCATATTAATGGGGAATTCCTGGACACCCTTAAATCAGGACTAAATTGTTATTACCGTATGTCACACTATGCACACAATCATATAGAGACATATACAGTGAATATAAAAAGTCTACACACTCCTGATAAAATGTCAGGTTCTTGTGATGTTAAAGAATGAGACAAAGATAAATCATATCAGAACTTTTTCCACCTTTAACGTGACCTATAACGTAAACTATTCAATTGTAAAACAAACTGAAATCTTTGAGGGGGGGGATAAACTCCCAAAAAACCTGGTTGCATAAGTGTCCACACCCTCTTGCGGTGCTAGTGTGGAGAAGGAAAGTTGAGCTACAATATCTAAATGTGATGGATATTTGTAGACAATGTGGTACGGACCCTTTATACATTCAGGGCAGATTCTGTTGAAAGAAGATATTGACAAACTGTCTGGGCCAGGTTTGGCTTCCTTTTAAAATGTAGTAAGTATATTTAAGATTTGTGTGATTCAGCTGCTTAGTGTCAAAATCACATCAATCTTAAGGGGGCTTTGCCCCTCTTTGTTCCTATATACTCTTTTTTTTCCTCTCGGTCCTCCTTTATTTTCTCTCTAATCTACTTTGTCTTCTCCCTCGTTTTTCCCTCACCTCTTCCGACTCATTTTCTTTAGTCACTCTTCTCCCCTCCTTCTTTCTCATCTCTCCTCCCTCGTCACGTTTATTTTCTTCTGTCTCTTACATCTCTCCTTTCTTCCGTATTATTTTTCCTTTCCTTTCTCTCATGTGCCCCCCCCTCTACTTAATCTTTTAGCTGACACCTGTAACCCACCATGTGGTCACAACCCTGACCATGACTCAGCCACCAACCCAGTGTCGAGCGTCCAGAAAACTTGGCAATAGGTGGCAACCTTATGTTAATAGGACATTGCACCAGCATCAGCCCTTTGCCTAGAGCTCCCTATGTTGTACAATGGAATTAATTTAAGTTTTCCTAATATATCTGGTGACTTAACTTCTATCCTCTGTGAGTGGTGGATTCACATAAACTGTAGGCATTAGGAACTCATTAGTTCCATTAGTATGTGGTCTCAGTGATCCCTGGTGCACTGTCCATACTGTGAGAGAAGTTATAAAAACTTGGCCAAATGACAAGGGTCTTCAACTCCCTGAACTTTATTAGAGCCTCTAAAGCGAAAATGCATATTCTTCTCGTATAAAATAAATGTCATGATTTTTTTCCACTGTGTAAATTAGTGCACACTTTATGTGAAACACGCAAACTGAACTCCTGATACATACCACTCACACCATACACATTTACATAACAGGGCTGGATAGTATAGTACCCTACAAATGATGGAAACTTAACCATATCTTCATTGGAATCACACTTTACTGTTTAAGAACAAAAATTGTTCCTGACCCAAGGACTCACTTTACTATTCAATGCTATATAGTCTATATTTGCCATAATTCTCTCTAAATTACTCACACAATGACATGAATTGGCAATAGTGATGAGATTCACAGGTTGCAATCTAGATAATTGACATACCCTTTTGTCACTCTCCTTGCTGATTATGCAAGCACAGCTAAGCCCCTCTTGCTAGAGAATGAGTAGTGAACTTAGGGAATCACAGCTCTCCTGTCACTAAGTGTATAAAGAGTCATTTAGAGAGTCACTAACTGGTTCATACTCTGCATTACTCGAGAAAAAAAGACCGTTCTAAGACACTGCACATTTATAATGACAATCTCTTCTTAGTGCATTGTTAAGATTAACTGATACCATGCTCCAAACTTCCTGTTGATATATCACAAGACATACTAACTGAAGTACTCTGTGTTTATTTTAATTTAAGATCCAGTTGTCGTTGCAAAACATTTTTATTTAACATGAAAATAGGCAGATACTAATAATGCGTTGTATCGAGAGGCAAAAATTATACTAAAGTCCAGAGGACAAACATTTGGAGGTATCTGGAAGTCAGCGGTGACTGAAGAATCCCTGAGGGTGGTTATACTTGAATGGCTTTGTACGGCCTGGTCCCCTGTGTGAGATAAATAGAGGTAAGATATGAATGAAGACTCAAGACACAGGTTTGAGATGGGAGATGCAGAAATAGGTTGAAGTATACACTATGTCAGGGGTGTCCCTCTAGCTGCTGCAGGAATACATCTCCCATAATGCTCTTTCAGCTAAGGGGCTTGTTGTATGGGAGATGTAGTGAACACCCCTCAATTATTGTGTATAGAATGGGGAATGAATCAAAGGAACACATAACTAGTAATAAGTTACAAGGTAGGATGAAGCTATAAAACAGACACTCATAAAAGCTCCAGTTGCAGACAAACATATCCCTGTCCTTACCTTACTAGACGGAGGCAGATCTTTTCAGGGGGAAACTCATGTGGTCCCTCCACACTATTATCACGCCCCTCGGTCTCCAGGTAAACGTCCAGCAGCATGGAGAGTCTTTGCAGCTGGTTGGTCAGGAGCTGGTATCCTGGAGGAGGACCATGCAGCTCTTTGTAGAAGACATTAATCTCACTCTCCATAACCTGAGAAAAGAAGACAGGTTTTGCTATTTAATACACAGACGACACTCCTGTACAATAAGAGGCGTACCATAGCTTGTATAAATACTTACTCGAATATTCTCATCATTGCTGGAGCTGCGTTCTCCTTTCCAATTCAGAAAGAGACTGAACACTGGAGGAACTGTGCAGTAACCAGGGTTCAAAACCACTGCTGCATGCAGCTTGGCTGTGACAAACAAAGACATTCAGAAACTAGTTACAATACAAAATCCCCAATGAGAACTGATTCCACTACCAGAATGTTCTGCCACCTCATAACAACCTTATTTTAACAGGTGCACCCTGCCCTACCCATCCACACCCTGCCCTACCCATCCACACCCTACCCTACCCATCCACACCCTACCCTACCCATCCACATGTGTAGATAGCTTGCCCAACATTGGAAATACTAATTATGCAAGATAATCTAAACAGACCATTGCTAACATTAGAACATTCTACAGCACTGGAATATAACGGTACTAAATCAAGAAGAAATCAAGAAGAAATTGACTTAATAGACAAGGAACACTAGGAAGAAGCTTTATAGCAGCTGTGAAAATGGTAAACTTGGTTGACTATGCGTTTTCTGCGTAATAGCACTTTTAAGTTTACTAGCATTAACACTGCAAATAACTGCATGTTTCGTACCTGTTCCTCTCTCAATCATTAAGGAATAGTATTGATCAGTGGGTTTTGCTAATCCATATGTTACCACCTCTGCTGTGTAAGGCAATGCCTGTAGGAAAGGAATCATTAAACACTTGTCAGACAATTAAAAAGCTTAGCTCATAGGTTAACTATTATGCAACTCTAAGGCAGTGCTTGGAAACAATCAGCCTACTAGTGGATGTTACACTATATTCTGGCAGAAAGAGCTCATTGAAAAGACTATAGAGGCACACAGCTAATTATATTGTTGGATTATTCAACTTTATTTTATGAAATTTTGCAACTATATAAAGCATAACATACCAGTTTTAACCCCTTAACGACAATCCACGTACATGTACGGGGTTGCCGTGCAACGGGTTAACGACAATGCCCGTACATGTACGGGCTGCCGTTAAATAGCTGCATCGCCGCGATTGCGGCGTTTTCGCCGCGATCGGCGGCTTTGCAGCATCCACGGAAGCCTCCCAAGTGAGGCTGACCGTGGATCCGGGGAGGGCAGCCCTTGGCAGCCCTCCCCGGAAGAAAAATGGCCGCCGCCGCACCGATCATGAAAGATCGCGGCGGCGCCCGGCTAAAACAGCTTAGGAAGCGATCTGAATCGCTTCCTAAGCATAAATGGTGTTACTGACATGCCTCGATATCGAGGCATGTCAGTAACCCTACCCCCCTACCCCGATCACCTTGTGATTGCTCCGAAGAGCAACCACAAGTGCCATCCTGTAAATGACGTTGCCGTCATTTACAGGATGGCTTCAACAATAGAAATGAGTTCATAGAGGGTCTATCCAGACCCTCTTGTGAACTCTCGAGCTCCTCCTGCAGGTTGAATGCAGGTACTGCATCCAACCATGCAAGGTCAATGGAGCCCAGCTCACTAATGAGTGATTAGTAAAAAAAAAAAAAAAAAAAAAAAAAATTAAAAAATTTAAAAAAAAAAAAAATTAAAAAAAATGTTTAAAAAAAATAAAAATAATATGGTAACATATAAAAATCCCCACTGTCACCAAAAAAAAAAAAAAATTAATAAGCAAGTCCTAAAATTCTTTATCTTTACAAAAATTCCAGCATGGAAAGAGTTAAAATATTGGCATTACAAATGCCCATAGGGTGTCTTGTATTAAAAAAAATGCATGAGTGGATGGGATAAATTGAATTGGCCGGGTTCAAAGGTGTCCCAAATATGGGACATGGGGGCAGTAGGATCAGATGTCTAAATGGCCAAAAAATACACACCTCACAAAGGCGGCCTTTTACCTCCCAAATAACCCAACAAACCCATGCATGTGGGGTATCACTGCGCTCAGGAGATGTTACTGAACACATATTGGGGTGTTGTTTGACAGGGACATATACCAGGAGCGATAAATTTATACCTGAAGTACAACGTGTGTGAAAAAAATACAAAAAAATTTACTACCATAAAGTTTCACAAAGGCTGGTGGTAAAATTAGTGCATGGAAAGGGTTAAATTACCAGCATGTGAAATACCTTGGGGTGTCTAGTTTTTAAAAATATATGACTTGATGGGGCAAATTGCATTGGCCGGCTTCAAAGATACCCGAAATGGCACATGGGGGGAAGAATTACCAGATTTGGAAAAAAAGGTTTTGAAATAGTAAAACGCTACCTGTACTTATTGCCCCATAACGTGCAGAAAAAAGCAAAAAACATAAAAACATTGGGTATTTCTAAACTCAGGACAAATAGTAGAATCTATTTAGCAGGTTTTTTCATTCGTTTTTGCAGATGAGTAAAAGTTTTTTGTTTAAAAAGTGAGAAAAAGTAATTTTTTAACAAAAAATCCCCATATTTTATCATTTTTTTATAGTAAATTAGATGATATGATAAAATTAATGGTATCTAAAGAAAGCCCTGTTTGTCCTGAAAAAAAACAATATATAATATGTGTGGGAGCACGAAATGAGAAAGAAGAAAATCACAGCTAAACAGGAACACCGAAAAATGTTAAAATAGCCGTTGTCCCACAATATACTACGAGTAATAACCCCTATTGTCCTTAAGGGGTTAAAAAAAGCTTGTTCGCTACCAACTTAATGGCCTCTTAGCTAGTAGTATCTCAGAGAAATATTAACATTTTTTCTCCATCAAAGGAATTTTGATGGAGAAAAGGAAAACTATGTTCACCTACTATGTAATCTTCATATGTGATGACGCTCCACTTCGTCAGCCTTGACACTATTTTTGTCGGAAACAGGTGCTGGCACTCGGCAGATACCGGAATAATACCATGCTCTGAAATGGCAAAAGATGGGTAATGTAACATCATGCACAGCAACTGCAATTGGAGGGCAGGGAAAGAACTTGGACACATACCTAAAGATGCAAACTGCCGATGCAGAGAAAAACGTGACAGCAATCTGGAACGCAGTAGGTTAATAGTCTTCTCCATGTGACTAGCACTGAGAGCATTGTCTGCCATGACTGCAGGCTGTTTGGAGAGATGCAGAGAAGACAATCATCACTAGGTGTCACACACAAACAACATTTGTTAAAAATGCCATTTTGACTTGCATACAAAAAAGAACTGGCTTAAGTCAACACTATCTTTATTTAACTTTGTTGTTTCCTTCTCGCTCTGCCTAGGCCAGTTCAGGCATAGTACACATTTGTGAATGCACAAGAGGTGCGTTCACAAACTGCGAAACGCACATTTCAACTCGCTATACGAGAGGACTTCACTTGGCTTGACCATTTACAATGTGTAATGAAGGTACAATCTTCAAATGTTTAACTTGCATGCAAACCCCTATGTTAGTGAATACATCCCAAACTGCATTAAAATGAAAATTTAGATTTCACACTTGAGGATTATGCAAAATACAGACAACATAAGCTTACCTGTGGCTGATCTGTAGGGAAATGAAGCCCACCCATTGCCTGCACCCAAAGATAAGGGTGTCCCAGATCTGAAATGTAATCGCTCAGGGACAAGATGCTGCAAGTAAATAGGAAGTAATTAAAACTATTCTATATATTCCATCAGAGTTATTTAAAAGTCCAATTGGTGATCAATACATTACAACACATGCTTCAGCTCATTACAACAATGGCTCAAATATAACTCTAAATATAAAAGGTATATCACTGTAGGAATTATCTGTGTGATTTATGGTAAAGGCCCAATAACGATGCAGCTGCCAGACCGGGACTACTTTGGTGCATAAAGCGCCTCCCAGCATGACTGATAAATTGGCGGTTGCATGATTGGAGCAGCGAGATAGTGGGGAACCATGTTTGTGTAGGATATGTAGAAAAGCAGGTGTTCTATGTATATAATTCCGTTATTGTAGATGTCAAGAGGAAAAAAACTTTTAGCACTTAATTTTAATGGCGGGCTAATATGCTAGTATAAATGTAATGTAAGCTTTTACAGTACTCTAATTTGTCAAATAGTAAAGCTATGTAACTTACCCAACTTTATCAAACTGATATCTGTTGGCAGGATTTGGGGTTTTATTGCCATCGTCACCAGGATATAGACAGCTCAAGATCAACTCTGGGTTCAAGAGATCCCTTTTGATAGGAAAGTTTTTTTAAATATTGTTTGCGGGTTTATTTAATATAATTTTTAATATACACAGGACAATTCCGTCAATGACACGTTAAAAGGAAACATTTAATGAGTGTTCAAATGTAAAAAAAAAAACAAAAAAAAAAACAGTTGATGGAAAAACAATCTGGAACTCTGCAGGTATGTATCTACCCAGACAGCAACAAATATATTCACCCATAAACAAAATAAAATATCAAGATTTCCAACCAAACAGGATTACCACAGATTACATCACATTCTTATAACGTGTAAACTACCAATACAGACAGGTCTATGGCACTTGGGCAACTGTATACTTTGAACAGAGCCAAAGTCAAATTGACCAAGCTTATTAACAGACCCAGTTTCTTGTCAGTTAGCAAGTATATCAGCATTTGCTATCTGGGAAAACACCACAATACACAAGGTGAGAGCACACAATGTTTTAAAAACTGTTTTAAACACCAAGCTGTTGGAGTGTGATTTGACAATGTGAAAATTAATACAAATCTTAAAAAAAAAAAAAAACACCAAGATCATTATTTTGGGCCTTATTTTGCTATGATAATGGCTACATAGCATATATGTGCAGATAATATTAAACATTAAAAATAATTACAGTATTTGCTCAATTATAAGACGACCCTGATTAAAAGACAACCCCCAAAATTTGAATATTAAATTTAGGAAAAAAAGAAAAAGCCTGAATATAAGACTACCCTATAGGAAAAAGTTTTACTGGTAAATATTAATTCACATGTAAACTATGTTCTCATATTTAACAAAAACTAAGATTGAGAAAATGTTTTTTGTTTTTATTTCCTATTTGCCAACCTGTCCCCGGTCATGCACATCTGCCTCCCAGATATGCCCTTATACGCCACTCTATTTGAGGTCTGATTATAAGACAACCTCGAATATTCAGAGCATTTGCTCTGAAGAAACCTTTGTCTTATAATCGAGCAAATACAGTAATACACATTCTATTACAAAAACAGTCATTTCACTATAATAATAGTCATATCCTTTCTTCATGGCTTCTCTGGACTCTTACCCTGCACTGATGGCGGTGGACAACTCAAAGGCCGGGGTGATTATAGCCTTCACAGTGAGGATGTTGAGGTTCATGAGAAAGTAGAAAGTCAGGTTTAAAGAACTGCCATCTAAAGACAAGAAGACAGAATGATATTGACACCTTTGAATTCAATTCACACATTGTGTCAACAGCAAATACCTCATACCCCTTACCTTTGCACTTTACTGTGAGTGTCACACACAGTGGGTGCCTCTTTAGCATCTCCTTCCTCTTATCATCCAGTTGAACTCCCAGTGTTGGTCTTCGACGCTTCTGATTCAAATAAAGCATGATAAATGTAAATATGTTGAGAGAAATTGAAAAATACATTACTTTGTACCCCTTGTGACTTAAGCCGTTTTAAACACTTTTGCAGTGCTTGTGTTTAGCTGTAATTTTCTTTTCTCTCAGTTAGTGTACCTACACTAATATTAACTAAGTATATTATTTTTCCAGAAGGGCTTTCTTCAGATACTATTTTTTGGGATCATATCCACTAATTTCCTAATTTGCCTTTGACAAAGTTTACAGTAGTATTATACTTCCTCCATGTCCTATTTGGGACATCTTTGAAGCCGCCAAATTCAAATTTTCAACAACCCGATCAAACCATCGGCTTTCAGCTGGTCAGCCTGGGCACCTATGTCCTATTTGAAACATCTTTGAACCCGAGCAATTCAATTTACCCCACCAAACCATACATCAACTCATTACAACAACGCCGTTTAAACAAAGAAACCGATCCTATTTAATGCCACGAAGTGCCTGTCATGATCGGTGGTTAACTATTTTTCTGTAATGTGCCTGGCACATCATTGGTCATTAAAAGGGACACTCCAGCCTTCATATTCACTTTAATAAATGCCTTTGCTGTAGAAACCTCACCGTTGTCTGTTCTTCCTCCGCATCGGAATCGCTTTCATCATCTGCAGGAACAAAAGTACAAAAAAGAAAATATTTAACTACAGAGTTTTAGGGGCAGTAAGAAGTACAAGACAGCTTCTTTACAGGATAATTAGATTTCAGTTTGGATAAAAGTAAATAAACTGATTGGACATTTTAATTTACAGCCACCATAACAGCAATAGTGGATGTACTGCCATCACCTTGTGATTCTTCTGTAGGCTTGAATAAAGCTCTTGCCTCTTCCACATTCCCTTCAATGGTGACAACGAGCCTCTTGTCTACAACAGAATGAAACAGGGAATTTTAAAATATGGTTTGTAAGAAATAAAAAAAAATGCACTTTAGCAAATTAGAGGTACAGAAGCCATAGAAGAACAAGTCACCTGTCAATTTAAATGAGGACACCGAAAACACTGAAACCTTCTCCCATCAGATAAACCAGTTTATACGTTCAAATACAGTAAATCAAAGAGGGAAAGAGAAGCAAGGAATCCCAAATTTAGAGGATTTCTTAAAGGGAAATTTCCAACATGTATTTACTCTTATTTACGGCGTGATCTATTGTTTTCAGACAGCTGTATATCAGTTATTTCAAGTATTCAAGCTGTGTTAACTTTGGATAATCTACTGGAAAAACCCCTGACTCCTTACCATATTGCCTTGTGGTAAAAAAATAAAAAATAAATGTATTACCCACTTTGTGACAAGACTGTTATAGGGCAATAAGTACAAATAGTGTATTGCTTTTTACATTTTTTTTCTTCTTCAAAGTTCGCTATAGTGACGTTACAAACACTGATACCTGTCATTTACCCCTGAATCACCCTTCACACGTACATCATTTTCAAAAGTAGACAACTCATGGTATTCAACTTGGGATATTTTGACACTTTTCAAGCACCCATTTTACCTTCAATCTTTTCCATAGCGGAAAGTGATTTTTTTCACATAGATTGCAATTCAGGTATATATTTATGGGGAATTTAAAGGGTTACAAAAAAACACCACCACAATAAGTGTTCAGCAACATCTGTGTACAGTGATACTACCCATGCGCAGATTTGTTGGCTTAGGGGCTAGACTACATTTGTAGGGACATCATTGAAGCTGGCCAATTCAATTTATCCCCACCAAGCCAGAAAAGACACCTCAGGGTATTTCAAATGGTTTTAACACTTTCCATGGACTACCACCAGCCGTTGATCGCTTTACTAAGCTTGTTTAGTTCCTTGATTGACGTTCAGTGCACATTAATTGTCATCAAGGGGTTAATCACACAGCCTGGTGTACTGTCTAAAGAAAGTCTATGGGGGAACTATACATTCATTAGCATTGTCAGCAACAGAAGTTTGGGGTTTGAGAAGGAAGTCAGCCAATATATTACTGACTACAAAAGGAAATAAAACTAAGCTGCATTTGTGTATTCAGCAATGTATTTTTATTCTCAAGTAGAAAACATGTTTTTTTTCCAATGGGACTTCCCCTTTAAGACTGAAACGTGGGAAAAAAAGCAGCAACAAACATTAAGAAAGTTAGCAAGTTTATGACATGTATAAACTTGAACACCAAAAGCATTGATCTCCAGGTCCACTCTATTCATCCTCCAGACAGCCACATAAACGATTTCAAATGAAATGGAAACCATCTACAGAACCACACCACACAGAGCTAAAACTATAGACAAAAGTGGTCTACAGAGGAACTGTACTCACCCTGCCTATAGGGTTGGGCAGGACTCTTCATGTGAGCTAATAACAGGGCAAAGGGGAAACAGACACAGGAGAGAACAAAAAATAAATAAGGAGAAGAATGCAGAAGGGAAGACAAGAAATGCAGTGGTAGAAACTAGAAACAGAAGAGGAGAAAAGTATGTGACAACAGTAAAGACACTGCACATGAAATGCATACCCATGGGAAATGAGGACTGGGTAGATTTCCATCTAGGACTTTTCATGCGGTGGATCAGCCAGAATTACATTAATGACAAACTAGAACGATGCCCTTAAAACCATCACGCCTCCAGATGAAAAGCCCAAATTTTGGAGAAACATTTCGGCGCTGACAAGCTGCTGTAACTCATATGTATCACATGCTGAAGGTTAATATTTCTCATCTATGTTCTAACATGTAATAGTAAAGTGGCACATGTACCTGGCACCGTGCCAGGTATATTTAAAACCCTGATTATGGGGCAACTCACCTAGAATTAGAGCTTAATTAAAAAAATATATATGTATATAGAATTAAGGAAGAAAAATAAAGTAAAACTGCATAGAATCTCTCATTGTTTTGGAAATTTGACCACTTTTACTTGCATAATCTCTACCGTTATAGCATATCACACATCGACATATGGAACTGCTATTTGTCTACCTCTTTATGACACGCGTTTAGGACCTTTTAGAGTTTTACTGGAAGGCCTGGGACCTAAGCAGGCACATTAAGCCCTCTGCATATAATTGAGCTTATGGTAGAAGATAATTATTCTAGGAGGCAGAGAAGAACACAGATCCCAAGTAGGGTTCAATACGGCATGCCTTAAATATAAGGATAAGTAGGTTTTCCAGACTTTCTGAATAATAGCCAACAAAAAAAATGTATTTATCACAATGGATTCAGCATCTTTTACACAAATATTCTCAAAATAAAAACAAAAGCTCACCACATGCTTGGCTGTAGGCACTGGCCTGGACAAAGAGCACATAAAGAGGTGCCGGAAGGTGTCGTGCAATTTCATACTGTTTGTGCATGCAGTCAGAAGGCATAGACAGATATTCTTGGACTGGTAGCGAGGCCTGAAAACAGAAAATACAACTTTTGCTGATTCCAAGGGCTACGCAAGTTTTTATTTGTTAGCTGTAAAAAAAGAACACATATGCCACTGTACATGTCAACATACATGTCAATATATGTTAATTTGTTCAGAAACTTTTAGTATAACAAATGTCCACTTTAACTCCATTATTAGCAATATAAGAATACATTAAAATGTTTGCATTATAGGTATTTTAAGGGGCAGAAATATGTATTGGGATCCAAGCCAACATGAAGAACTAAGGCTATATACATCAACCTATACTCTTGTAATTTACTTTCTAAAACATGTGGTATTTATATTCATTTTCCTGAGGACACTATTAGAGGTTGCAGCTGCATTAATACCCATTTAATTAGCAGTCATTAGAAGACTGGGACTGATCTTCTTTGCCCCAACATATGTTGTTACCTGCATGATATTTTGTAGCTGAGGCTGCAAGCTGCTTAGGTACTCTTTCTTAACCTCTATTTCCTTCAGAATCTTCTCCTTACTGGCCAAGCATTCTTTGTATTTTTCTGCCAACCTAAAAAGGGACATAGACTGTGACAGCTTAAAAAGCCAAGGCTGCTCAGAACAGCTGTGTTTTACAAAAATACATGACCCAGTCCTACAAACAAAAGTGTCAAATATTAATTCTGTAACAAGTTTGTAGAAGCATGTGTGTGCTATGGGTTTGTCATAGACGCGACACATACCTTTTCCGCTGCTCCAGTTCCCAGTCTAGACGTGCCAGCGTTTGCTGATGAGGATCACCAACTGTAATTTCTGGTTTGCTGATATCGGCTGGAGCCTCTTTGTAAAACTCCTCCACACTTACCAGCTCAATCTCCTCATGCTTTGATCTGCATAGGGGGATATTGCAAGAAACTTTATCAGCAAGTTCAAAGTCCATCAGCAAAAGAGAAGAAATAGGATTGGAATTACCAGGAAAGGTACTCAAGTGTTGTTTTGGGGTTTTTTTCCCCCTCCAAACTTGGCTTCCTAGTCTGTCTATGCCATATGTAGGGAGTGTGGAGAATAGGAGCACATGGCATTTGGTTATAATAAAATAAATATTTTGATATTTGTCTACGTCTTTTTTTCCTGGTTTGCATTCTATTTAATTTATAAAGCCACTTAATTAAAAAAAAAATGAACACCTTTGCCTCATACAGATATCACCTAGCTTGCATTTGTCATGCCACTGGCTTTTAAGTATAGTCAGTGTCGCTACTGTAAGTGGTCCTTACAGAGGTCACGCAAAACTGAAGATTAAGATCAACAATTAATATTGTTCGTATTTTTATAGAAAGTTTACTATTAATTGTAGGTAAAACTGAACATCGATGTATAAATGGTTAAGCATCTGCTCTCTGGTACTCACTTAAATTCCAGACACTTTGTGATCTCCTTCTGAAGATGCATGACTTCATAAAGAAGGTTCTGCAGCTGTAGATGATATGCATCCACCTTCTGCTTGGCCTAGAAGAAAAAATGAGACTTAAAACACTAGCACAGCAATTATTGCTGCCTTTGCCCCCTGAGGAAGCTGACAAATTAATAGTAATGTGGTTATCCGAGAAAGTATGGGTACCTCATGAGTTTGATCTCGTGCTTTCTTAAGTCTGATGTGTGCGAGGCGGTTCAGTTTTTTCAGAGTCATAAAATGAACACAGCTTTGTATCTTTTTCTCTTCGATTTCTGCAGCCTTGGAGAGGGAGAGAATATTGTAAAGGTGGGAATAATACTGGTTAGGTATAACTTAGTGTGGTAGTTTACCTCCCACTGTCTACCTTAAGATCTAGAAAATTAATGGTTAAATAAGGTTTGTAGTTTTTACAGGATGAAAAAAACTGGTTGATAAGATGGGCCTACTGGTTCTTATCTGCCTTCAAATTCTATGTTTCTATAGTTGATTTGAATACAATGTGGTAAATATCACACTGCTATTAAAGTTACTGTATTACTAATCAGTACTGTGCGACACATGCACACCAGGTGTTAATGTCACAGTATAGCTAATACTTAAAATACTACAGTTGTGTTTGTTAGATAGTTTGTAGGGGTGGAAATAGTTTGGCCACGTATATTTTTTACAGCACACTGTTCTACAACACATACCCCATCTTTGCTGCCTCTAGTCTTGAGGTCATGGATTTCAGCCATAAGTCTCTGTAAATCCTGGCAGGTCTCTTTATAAAGCTCGTAATCGTTTCTTGGATCTCTGGTATCCAGCTCTCCTTCCTCATTGTAATATCGACCCTCCTGATCACAAGCACAAAGCCGAGATTTTTAACACGATATGGATAACACACGGCAAGCCTTCAATACATTTTGCTGCCCAGTTTGGTATAATCATTACATTATATATGACCTGCTCATCATGACGGCTTCTCTTTCCTTCCTCAGTCCGGATTACTTTGGGCTTTCTCTTCTTGGATGTGTCTGAAGACATGTCTGCGGAGTACTACTGAAACAAACATGGACGGAAAATAACATTCAACAACCTCGTTCATTCTAGAAAACAATTCCTAAACATCACAAGGCTCTCTCCCTTGGAATGCTGTTCATTGGGGCAAAATGTAGTTTGTAATTAAACTGAAACTAGTACTTTGTACTAATGGTTTTTGTTTTTTTAATTTTAAAAAAAAGATGTCCGTATACCTTCTTACTATACATATACATTACCAGAATACTGTAATTAAAAGTCACCAGATATAGTTTACAACGGCTAGTTATTGTCAAGCTACTATGACAGGGTTGGGGGTACTGAACTTAAGCATTAACCATTTGTTTTAACAGCCTTTAAAACCAAAAGCAGCCAAAATGTAGTTCTAGAGCTGCAGAGCTCCTGTAATATTCAGCCAGGCATAGTTACAGGCATTTGCTTTCAGACCCCGTTCAGCTACCATCTGATCCCCTTTACACTGCTGTGCTGTGATGGATACATTGTGCATCCTTACAGCAACTGTTTAACAACATAACATTGTTTAGCCAATGCGCCCTAGAAATTCCGCCCTGAACGTTGCCACCCACGACTTTGTATGAGAACGGATTTGAGGATAGAAGTACTACTTTAGCTGCTAGAACGTCACTGACGACGATAACCCGTGGATTGACGTTATTTCCAACCGAACCTGGTGATATACGGTAATCCTCGGCAATATGAGTAGATTGCAGTTTTCACGCGCGAGTTAAATGAATTCTTTAAGGCGCCAGAAACCTATAAACGAGATACCTAAACCGAGAGAATATGTAACTAGCCATTATCACACATTTATTTTCTTACGTTTCACAGTTCCCTCGGTGGTCCTCACAGTCTCTTATTCATTGGGTTTCACAAGACTCCTTCCGGGTCGCCGCTACCACACGACCGGAAGCACCCGAGGCTCACGTGCTCAACACCACAGAGCAGGGCGGTGGATAGAAGGGTTCGCTCTTGTAAATGAGATTTCAGTGTGGAATCTGTGGATGAGGAGGGAAGCGTTTAGGAATGATATCATTGTAATGTCCATATGTGTAACACTAATGTAACCATTTTCGCTTGTGTCACCATACACACCATTTATTTTATTTTACTGAGAGGGCAGAGTATAAGTGGAACACTCTCCCAGTAGAGGTGGTAACGCTTGTTAAGTAAAACACATGGGAAAAAACTTGGTTAAAACAGGCAGCGGTCTTTATTTTTTTTAGTTTACCAACAACACAATAACCAAAAACACTCTTGGCCTATACCCAGATAGGGTGACCACATTTAATTTCTGCCATTTGGGGACACACTATGATGCGCATGAGATAAATGTAAATAAATATTAGACCCTGCTGCCAATACATTTTATATTGAAAAAGTTGGACCCTAGGCAAGCATTTCCTTGGGCCCCGCTCCACACTCCCTTCGCTCCAGCAGCAAAAAAAATATTTTCCACACTGAATCGGAATCAGACATACAAATCCTGTATTTGCAGGTATACATAAATATTGTGTGGAAACATATCATTGCAGGTATAGATCAACAGAACACACAAACCCAGCATTGGAGGTATAGATCAACTGGAAATCACATGTTAACTCGGCACTGAAGGTATAGATTAAATAAACAACACATGTAAACAGCACTGCATGTATTGATCAACTGAATAAGACATACAAGCCCTGTATTTGCAGGTATACATAAATAATGTATGGAAACATAGCAGATAAAGATCAACAGAATAACACATACACCCAGCTTTGCAGGTATAGCTCACTTGGAATTCACATAAAAACTCAGCATTAAAGGTATAGATCGCAGATTGCACACCCCAAAGCGAGCCCTGGCGTCCACACAGCCCACATAGAACCTGACCAGCACCCAGATAACACACATAAGACTTGCCATCTTTGTCCCCAAACAGCCCAGAATGAGTCAACTTTGTCTCCAAACAGCCCGGTCTGTTCCATCTCTGCCCCATAAACACCCTGCCTGTGCCATCTTGGTCCCCAAGGCTCAAACACCCTGCTTGTGCCATCTCTCCCTTTCCACAAATCAATTATACATCTATGATACACACAAACACTTTTACAGTCACTCGCCAATTCACACTTTCATTCAAATAATTCATTCACACAATCATTTAATCTCTCACTCATTCACACAAATCATTCACACATTAATCCATTCTCTGACTCATTTACCCAATTCATACACACAATACTTTTTTCATTCACACAATGCATCCACACATAAATTTTTTATTTCCTCACTCATTCACACAATGCATCCACACATTAATTAATTTTCTCATTCATTCTGACTCTTTATTTCAATATTCTTACTACCCCCTTCTCACTATCTACCCCTTCTCCCCCTTCTCACTATCTACCCCTTCTCCCCCCTTCTCACTATCTACCCCCTCTCCTCCCTTTTTTAGAGAGACTAAAAAAGTTAAAATTATATACACTAGAAAAGCGGCGTCTCAGAGGGGATATGATAACATTATATAAATATATGCAGGGCCAATATAACAAGCTCTTCAGTGACCTGTTCATTAACAGAAATATACAAAGAACAAGAGATCACCCTCTGAGACTGGAGGAGCGCAGGTTTCATATACGACAAAGGAAGGGATTCTTTACAGTGAGGACAATAAAGGTATGGAATTCACTGCCAATGGAGGTGGTGTTATCCAATACATTAGATACCTTCAAAAGGGGTCTCGATATTTTCTTAGAAAGGCATGACATACAGGGATATAAATAGAATAACATTAATATTTTAGAGCTTCTTAAACCAAGGAGAAATCCGATTGCCTCTTGGAGTCAAGAAGGAATTTTTTTCCCCTGATGGCAGAATTTGAAGTAGCTTAACTAGGGTTTTTTTGCCTTCTTTTGGATCAAGAATAGGAAGGTTAGGTAGAAGGGTTGAACTTGATGGACTTAGGTCTTTTTTCAACCTTATGAACTATGTAGCTATCTACTCCCTCTCCCCCGTTCTAACTATGTACCCCCCCTTCTCTCTGGGTGAAGCACCGCTTCTCTGGTTCTCGAGTCAAGACCCGAATCCTCCGGCTCGTGGGAGCAGGGTCTTGACACGCCCGCTCCTGTCCCATTTTCCCTTTAAATGTGGGTGTTTCCCGCTAACATCAGCGGGAACACCCCCAACATCAGAGGGAATGCCCCCGACATCAGAGGTAACTCCCACTGATGTCATCGGGACCGCCCACCGATGTCAGCGGGAACTCCCATCAATGTCAGTGGGACCGCAAGGTAAGGCCCCAGGTAGCCGGAGCAAAGAAGTTCCCAGGTACTATACGGAGTTACAGATATGTAAAATGGCAGTTAATAAAATTAGAAGGCACAAAGCACACGCAGAGGAGAGACAGCATCAGTCTGCCTTTAGTGACATATTTTGCAGTATATCCAGTATGTCTATAGACTTGCACAGTGTATAGATAATGTGTATATTCATATTGCAATAGTAATATAATACACAATGTAATACATCTATAGATTTACATAGTGTATAGATTAAAATATTTGTAAATATCTTTTTATGAAACTATGTTCAAAAGTTAATAGGCATTTCCTTTTGTTACCTGTGTTTTTGCAGTAAATATAACTTTTAATACATTCTGGTTGTTCACTTTGTGCTGTTCTATTGTATGGATTGGCTTTATGTTTATTGTTACAGTAAGAGGTATTGTCACAAATATAGGATCCTTACCAGTATGCTTTATAGGCTGGTAAGTAAGGGGCAAGTTGACCTAGAACAGACCTGAGATGGGTTATTTTTCACATGTATGTTGATTTGGTAACCAGCAGCCCTACTTGTGCAGGATGGGAACCTACATTAGGTCCCAATCTACCACCATTTGGAGTTCTTGAGAACAAATCTGAAATAATGTAATGAAGTTCCTTTAAGTTCAAGATATTGGGGTTTCTCCCAAAGACCACCTACCTTGTTTTTGTGCCATGTTATCTAGGGTCCACAAGATGCCAGATCAGATGTGATAACAGCAGCTTTAACAGCCCACAATGATTTTAGTTGCAGGCCTCTTTGGAACTGCAGGTACATGTCCACCACTATTCATAGTAAGCCCTTGGTCTACTCTATTCTCCATCAATCTGTTGCACCATTATGACATCTGCGTTCTGTTTTCATCTTATGTTCTCCAAGTTTCCATTTGCATCATTTGTTTTTAAATCTATCACAGTTTCATTCTCAACGATACCTGGAACCTATCAGGTTCCCTATATTAACCATTTAATACTTTTTTCTGTTTCTATCATCTGACTTTCTACCTATAGATTACTCTCTTCTATTCTGTGCTGTATTAAAAGTCCACATCCCTCCCAGAGCTTAAGTGTGTATTATCAAAATAATACTGGATGGTGCCAGGGGAAGCTGTAGATCTCCCATCATACTCAGACAGCATTAAAAGATAATGGCCTGTACTTTTACCCTGAAGAAGGCCGTTTGTAGCACAATAAAATGTTTATGACTTATCTAGTAAGAGTGTCTGCGGTACTTCTTTCGATTTTGAAACTGAGCTGTAGTTCAATGACCACTAGAGATCTACTGTATACTTTAAAATACATATACACGATGAAGAACATACCAGGCTGTGCAAACAAGTTCAAGAACTGGCTTACAAATAAGCTTACAGGGAAAAGCTACACTGTTTCTTGCAGCATGCTTACACCTGTTTGGTAGGCCTCATATTACATATTTGTATTATTTGAGCCTGAGACTAGCTTAGCGCACCGACATTTTTTTCGTTTCCCTGTTTGCACATATTTGAGGTTGTTGGCTCCTCATCAGTCTGGTTGCAGCTTGCTGTCCAGGGGTTAATGGGGAGGAGGTTTAATTGCACCTCCCCCAACACATTAATAAGGTTTTGGTAGCAGTATAAACTGCTTTGTGTGCCCACTATGTAGGAGGTGAGAGTAGGTTCTCACCCTATTGAGAGTGTGCCTTGACGTGGCGGGTGAGCTTAATTATGCTTTGGCCAATTCATATAACCAAAACCTCTCATTTATATTATGTTTACATATTTGTTGCCAACTTTATTAGGGTAAGAAGCGCAGACAGTTTTTGTTTTTTGTTTACAAATAAGCTTACGCAGCCACTGCGCATCAACATGAAGAAGAAACCTGCCGACACAGTGCAGTAGTTTTATTATTTACATTGTCTGTTAAACATTACAAGAGCAGCAAATGGTAAAAGGCAGCAGGCGCAAAGACACACATTCAGAACCGATAAATCAATCAGTTATTCACTGTAGAACACACCATAACGTTTAAATAAAACAGAAACATTGTGTTCAAGTTATTTATTACTGCATGAAATGGAGAATGCCCCCAGACAGCTCATTCCTGAGTACAGTAGAAACAGCAACCTTTTCATTTATTACTAATATTTCTTTTGAGTTCATAGAACATATTTTTAAATTATGGATTTAGAGTTTATTGAATCTCCTACTGACAAGGGGTCAAGATCCATAACGACCAGGGGCGACTACAAGAATCGGTACGGAGATAACTAAAATATCTCCATACAAACGCCTCAAAATGTTAAAACACTAAGAGGGACTTGAGGCTGATGTCTGCATAAAAAAAAAACAAAAAAAAAAAAAAACAGTTTTACTAAAAAGGTATTGTATCTGCTCCCATTCTACGTAACACTTCCAACAGGGAATCATCAGAGTCATTTGGTCAGATATTTGAAACCTGCACTTGGGTCTCTGGAGGAAATTGGAGATGAGCACGAGTGCTTTACTGAAGAGGAGAGATCTTCAGGGGAATCATAATACGAGACTCCATGTTACGGATAAGAGGTACTGAAGAGAGAGGAAAAAAGCCGTATGTTACAAGCATGAGAAAATACTGTTTTTATGTGAGCGGAGGATTAGTGGTTATTTCTATGTGTTTTTATTTGAATGTCACACTTGTCCCACTTAGTCAATAGATTTAATGATTGGTTAGCTAAGGAAGTGATCCATTATAGACAGGCTAAGGGAACGTCCTCCTAAACAGAAAACAGGGGGTTTCAACCTTACCAGTGTAATACACATTCTCATCCCATCCCCGTTTGGTCCACGCGGCTTTCCGGGTTTCTTCTCTGGACTGTAGATCTTTGTATGCTACGAGCATAAAAAACAATATAGGACAGTTAACATTACATCTTATTTATACAGCACCTGTAGATTCTATAGCACCATTACAAAAGGGAGGTGAAAACAAACATCTACCCCTTCTTTACTGAGGGAATTTTGTACCAAAAATCTAGCCTTTTTATGACTCTGTTGCCCCTTTTAATTTGTTTTTGTACCTACACAAATTAGATTTGTTTCCTCCAAGGACAGTGCTTTGTTTTGATATCAGATGTATTAACATTTACTGTGAATAATATATATATATTAAAAAAAAAAAAGAGAAAGCCATATTTTTGTTTAATTTTGCTTTGATAATTGTCACTTAAGTAGTTGGCTAACGGAAACACTGAAAAGTGTATTAATAAGTGTCTCGAGTAGATACTTATTATTCTCCGGCAGTCCATCATTTGGACAGTGGTCACCCCTAAGATTGTCTGTATTGAGCCAGACCACAATATCACAACATAAACAAGTTCATTCAACTCTTTGAGGTTTGGCATATCACAGACTCTCTTAACTAATAAAACACTAATACAATTTTTAAAACAGTCACAGTTCCCACGCTCCTGCCAGTATATCATTTTTTTGCTATTAGGGATATAAGTATCGTATTTGCTCAAATATAAGACAAGGTTTTTTTTGAGGTTACCTGAAAAATACCCCTCATCTCATATTCATATACCGTATTGGCTCGGATATAGGCCGCCCCCGTATATAGGCCGCACCCTAAAAGTTTGGTGCTTTTTTAAAGAAAATTTTTTATGCTGCCACTCTGTCCTCACCCCCCTCGAGATACGCTGCCACTCTGTCCTCCCCCCCCCTCGAGATATGCTGCCACTCTGTCCTCCCCCCCCCCGACTTACCAGAGCAGACTCCCGGGTGTCTTACGGGGCCGGAGGGGGACATCTTTGCACATCGTGTATACAACTCCCGGTGCCGGCACTCAGCGGAAGTGCCGGTACCGGAAGTTGTATACACGTATTGCGTAGATGTCTTCCGCCGGCCCTGCAAGACCCGGGAGTCTGCCCTGGTAAGTCGGGGGGGTTAGAATGCATCGTGCGCACGTTCACCGGCAACGGCGCATCGCCGCTGCCGGTGAACGTCCGTGCGATGCGCTTGGACAACCTCCCGTGCCGGTACTCCCCCCCCCGTGGAAAGTGCCGGCAGGGGAGGCTGTCTGAGCGTATCAGACAGTAGGATACAGGTCCCCTGCACCGCTGCGGGGGATCTGTATCCTAACCCCGCTGCCTGCCCGGCGCCCGGGACTGCATGTCCCGGGCGTCGGGCGCTAGACCCCGAATATAGGCCGCACCCCCACTTTAAAGACTGGGGGAAAAAAGTGGGGGAAAAAAGTGCGGCCTATATTCGGGCCAATACGGTAATTCATAATTCATATAATCCAACCTCAAATAGAGGTCTGACTACAAGACTAAGATCCTGATCCCCCGCAGCACTGCAGGGGACCTGGATCCTCCTCTCCGACAGTCGGTCGGCATCTGTGCGATGCGCGCAGACAACCTCCTCCGCTGCTGCCGCACTTCCTCTGGGGCTTCTATGATGGAGCACCGGCGTGACATGGCCTTCCCGTGCTCAGTCATAGAAGCCCCGGCGGAAGCATTGGGCAGATGTCCACCGGCTGCCCCCACTAGACACCAGGGAGTCTGAAGCACGGGTGACATAAGGCATATCTGGGGGGCAGATGTGCATAATGGGGGGGGCAGGTTGGCAAATAAAAAGAAATAAAAAGCAAGAAATGCATATTTCTCAATCATAGTTTTTTTTTTTTTTTACATGTGAATTCATATTTACTAATAAAACTTTTTTCCTATAGCATCGTCTTATATTCAGGATTTTTCTTTTCCAAAATGAATATTAAAATTTCACGGAGTCGTCTTATAATCAAGCAAATACGGTATATTTAAGAAGATTCTATAAAGTTGCAACCAAATACAGTATCAGTAAAAATGTCAACTTAAGTTCTGGGTTTCCAATGAGTTAATACTCACCCCAAAGATGATGTACAACATACAATTCTCCAATCTGAGAGAAGAATCCACCCACTGCCTCCTCATTCTCCTGGCGGTATTTGATAGCACGTGCCCTGAGTGAACAGAGGCATAGAAAAAGTAAAAATGGGTATAAAAAAAGAAAGAGGTGCTAGATAATGAATACAAGGATAACCCTTTCAACCAGATACTATAACCAAACAGAAAAGGGTTCAAGACCCGAATATAAATGATATAATAAAATATAACTCAATTAATATAGCTAAAAATAGATACATTTGGCAATGTAGCCCTGATTATACACTCGGTGCACGTGTCAGTGTCTAGTGATTTATTTCATACACATTTGGGAGGGTTTATTCATTATTGTTTCATTCCATTAATTTAATGTTTAGCTTTATGAATTAAGTTATATTTTATCATTTATATCTGTGTTTTGCTCTTTGAACCCTTTCTTTCCTCTTTTGGTTTAGGTAAAAAGGGGTACAGAAGGAAGGCAAAGATGGTGAATGGAGAGAGTTAAACAGCAAAAGTAATACTAGAATAATCTGACTAACCAGTTATTTCCCCATTCAATCATTGTTCCAGGCTGAAAGAGAAGGAGGTTACATTAATTTATACATTTTATTTTTTTGCATCACAAAGGGTACCAAAATAAACCATATTGAGGTTAGGACAGTATCAAATATTCTACACTCTGTCCTTGGATTTTTATGCCCTAGGTGAATTAGTTTGTACATATTATGACTGCATTTAGAGTTAGCATGATCCCCTGTTAAAGCTTAATGCATGTGGAACCCAGCTATTTCTCTCACCCCCCCTTTATCACAGACCTTTAATCTGTAGGTGCGCAGCTCATATATATTGGGTCCTTTACGAGGAACAGGTTCATTCCAGAAACTGAACTCGAGGAGCAGTTGGTTTCTACGAGACAGAAGCATCCGGCTCCTCTCTTCTCTGAAAGCCAAGTATTCCTGTAGAGCAGATATATTACATTTTATTCACACACAACGGTAACGTCTGCATCATAGTTCTGCTGAAGAATGGCTGGTTTGACCTCGGAATAGACAGTAGATGTAATATTGGCCAAAGGGCTCTATTACCTTGTTATTGCGCAATTTATTCATGCAGTCCATGAGTGCGGGATAACCCCCAGAGAAGCGCCACAGGTGAACTGCAATGTAGGTTGCACAGTTACAGGTGATAAGTATGCACCAAATTTCCCCAGTGCCCCAACTCAGTTCATCATCAGCTCACCTGCCTGGTCCTGCTCCCCATACCACGTGTTCCAATTGCCCACAAGATCACAGGGATAATCCGGGTCCAGGTGGAGCTTTGGTAGCACCTCCTCTCTACATAAACACCCAGGAGGGAAACAATGCTGTTAAGTAAGCAACAAGCAGAATGCTTACATGCCCACTAACTCATACATCACTAACGTCTTCTGTACTACCTTAGAAAAGTGTGTCATTTAAAACTTACTCAGGTTACTTTTCGCACATAGTACACGTGTAAGTGTTCAGTGTAAAGTCACTAGTTATATTCACAAGGCTTTTGCAATGTAACAGTTTCCAAAGACAAAATGATTGCAGAAAATTACCTATATTATACTGCTAAAAATGTCTACTAAATATTGATAACATTTAAGATGGAATTCCCGATAATTTCTTTGAAGTTTGAGATTGATTTGAAAAATCAATTTGAGATTTTTTGGGTTAATTATTTTGTAGTTAAACTAATGAGAATTCGCTCAATTTTATTTTATATATATTTTTTTTCCTGTTTTTTTAATGGAATAAAAAAGTGTATAGATTTTAAAAGTGCCATCTGTTTCAATTATAACAAAATCTGCTAATGTATAACACATTACCAAAACATTTTTTTTGACAGCAATTTACATTTGCAATGTTGGGGGGGGGGGGGGTTTAATGAAAGACACTAAAGGATTTATGCATGAAAAGTGATCCTGGTGCAAAGTGATCAAAGCAATGTTCCTGCTGAATGGATCATGCCCTTGGGTGCTTTGGTGATAAGCCCGCTTTTCAAAGTTTGCATAAGTGTCACTTTTTACACCCAACCCCCAACTTTTATACCACTCTGTCGCATGATCTACTAAACAATCAGGAGAACGCATTCGGCTCATTAGAGAAGGCAGAGCGGGGAATGTTTTAAAGGATGCTCACGTTAGTTTGTTATAAGCGTCCAGGCATTCGGGTTTCACGTTATGAACTGAAAGAAATCAGATAGGGATTAGTGCAGGTGGGCAACTTGAAAGACGCGTCCAGCAATATACAGCATACAGCACTTTAGTCGTTTACACACGCATACATTGCAGAGACAAGGGGATGTAAGGAACATCATAGCAAAAGTGCTTTAGTAGAGAAAATATTAGGAAATTGTGTTGTAATGAACCTTCCGCGTAATCTAGAATGCATGCCAGTCCATGCAAAATGTATGCCTATCATTAGCTAGACACGCTCAAAGAGAAAAAGTACAGCTCAAGTACTTCATATCCCATATATTTATGCAACCGAACAGCGCCTGCGATTGCACAGAATGAGATCACGATTCACATTAAATCCTCCAGATAAAAAGTCTTATGGCTAAATAGCCCTTAAAACAGATCAGTCCATCCTACAATGCCGCAGATTGCATTCGCACTTCCCATAACCTACTAAGAAGTTTTCCAATACTGAGCTTAAACAAAGCCACGTGCATACATCTCGGCACGAAGTAAACCCCAGGACCAAATAGGTCAGGGGTGTCCAACCTGTGGCCCTCCAGCTGCTGCAGGACTACATCTCCCATAATGCTCTTTCAGCTAAGGGGCTGGCTGAGGAGTATGGGAGATGTAGTCCCGCAGCAGCTGGAGGGCCGCAGGTTGGACACCCCTGAAATAGGTCTTCGCACATAGGAATGAAACTTGCTGACATACTTACACTGCATCTTGTAGAGGCCGCTGGTCTCCTTCTTGGACAGCAGAGTTGAGTGTGCATCTCGGCGAGGATCCACCTTCCGCACGAATAGTGAACGGAGCCAGCCACTCTCTTTGGAGTCTGAGGAATAACTGAAAATACAGAAAGGAATGGGAGAATGTTAATGACAAATACGTAATAAAACTGTGTACTGCTTTTAAACTCTGGGGTGTTGGTTGACAAAAATTAAAAATAAAACATGCAGTAAAAATTCAACTTTTAGAATCAGATGTTTAGTAAGAAAGCAACTCACGATGTAATACAGGGTATTCCACAAACTTTTTACATAAACAATAAAAAAAAATTACACTAAAATACATATGGAGCAAATTCCTTTCCTTTCCTGCGCAGAAAGCATTAGCAATATTATCCAGAATCTGACAGTCACATGCAAAAAATGATATTTGAAAAGAGATATAGTAATGCGGACACAGCGTGCCCTAAAACAGAAAAAATAAAAAAATAAAGATATTTACAGCCATATCAGTAACTATCAACAGTACTGCATGCGCAATATACTTTATGTTTAAAGGTGGGTAATTCAGGTTTATACATATTGTTTCAGTGCAGGAGCTCATTTTCACTTATCTCGTCATCTTATCACCTAAACAGCATATTATTGGGGCTTTTATGTAAGAAAACACAGAATAATTCATATTTCAGCATTTAAGACATACGTATTGGAAAAAACAGGTTAAACACAAGACTGCTCACCTAATTCTATTTACTAAAGGGAGAGTTGTGGCTTTAACACCTTGGCTTCTGTATAAGTTATGAGGGGCCTTCTGCGGCAGGAAGACTTTACTAACCCCATCTAATGTATACTTAAATCAGTGAGATTTTAGCCGATCTAAATTACTCAGAGCCCTGTTGGCCTTTCATGATGCATAGTGAAGAGACCAAGTTAAAACCACAACACTCCCATTTAGTGAATAAACCCCTTTTAATTCCCAATTGATTTGAGTGACTGCGAAACAGGCACGACCTTTATCCTTCTCCACCTCCTGCTTCAGGAGACCTATGTACAGAGTTTAGCAATTATGGGGGCAGGTGATGGTTGACAGAAACCTAAATATCTTTAGAGGGAGGAGGAGGATCAGTGCCTGGTAATAGCAACCTGAAAAATAAAAAAGGATCCATCAGCTCCATGGTCAATGGCAAGAAACTAACACTAATGCACATTAATCACATAGCATGTGATGCAAAAACAGCAATATAAACAAGCCCATGTCAAAGTGCAATCACCTGCACTGCGGTAAGGGAAATCAAATAGAGTCCTGCACATCATGATGAGACAGGTGAGATAATCTGCAGCCCCATGACATCTGGTAGGAAAGGTTCAATAACCCGGCAGCTGAATCTGGAGGTGCCTTTATATATCATTTGTAACGCGGCACATCCTCGCCTAACAATAATAACACACAAAGCTCCATAAGCGCACAAATCATGACGGCCATCTGCAAACCCCCTGAAAGGTAAACATGCGATATGCTGCAGTTTCACACCAAGAGGACAAGGCGCAACCAGCTGCAGTCTGACGTGACAGCTACATACGAAAGATCACGTATAGCTTACCAACACAGGTGTTGGGGCCAAAGACCCAGGCTCGGCCCTGAGCTCTGAAGCAAGGCCGGTATTCGGGTCACTCGGATCAGCATGTTCCCGAACTGCGAACGCAGCAGGAAGCCTCGATCAGCCCACTACCGTGCTGTCCGGGTGGGAGGAGCGAGTGGGCGGGGCTTAGACTGGAGGTGGGAATAAGCCTGTGATTTGTGTGTATTTTGGTTTAGAAATATCAATTAGACTCCTGAGAAATGTAATAGCAACATGCAATATTTTTATAGTTTTCAATATATCCATTATAAAATCTAGAAGGGTTTCAGCTGCTAATATACCCTCATTTTAACTGTACCATTAATTGTTATTAATTGATCAATATCAAGGGAGGGCTGGCAAGTGCCTCTTAGGCTACTTTATTTAAAAAAAATGGGCCACTGCCTGTAAATTGTGTATGTAGTTCCACCTTTAGGCATCACAGGCTCTAGAGAGTAACAAGGCCTTGAGGCAGCCCATAAAGGGAAAGTCCACTCTAGAATAATGCATATTAAAGTACTCTGGTGTATTCACAGTGGAAACTGGATCCCCGCTCTTCTTCTTGCAGCCCTTTCCTTCCCTCTCAAAACTTAAAGAAATAAGGAAAGCGACACTGAAGTCTTGGAGCTGGGTGGCAGCAGAAGGCCGGTCCTATCAAGCCTTTAGAGACTTTTGTCATTTTAGACTTAATTATGACTTTTGGGCTGTAGAACATTGTGAGAAACCCAAACATCACCAGCTCCTAAACAGCATTGGGAGAAGAAAGAGGGATTTGCACCCCAAAGCAGGACTGTTTGGGTTGACTATTTTATTGCTGTGTTTGAAAGCTCATATGCACATGATAACCACCACACACTATAATCATATTTTAGAAAAGTAAACAATCCACAGTATTTCTCTGGGAGTATCTTGACACATACTTACGCTAACACAAACTTACACATACTAACCTCACCCAACCAGACCAGAGACCTTTTAATCCTCAGAAATTCCCAACTGATTTACTCCCTCTCCTCTCTCCCATCTCAAAGATATCATGCCCTAACCATGCTGCCTCTCTACAACGCCACCCTCATCTCTGCTCTTGACAATGTAGCCCCGACTACTATTGGTTCCTCATGACTCTCACGTTTCCAACCCAGGCACACAACAGTAATCCAACATTTTGGACAATGCTATGCTTCGAACTTTGTGGGAACAGGGGCACAGCGGGACATACTAAAACGAATGACAAAATGGAATGCCCATAGACTATAATGGGGAGGAATGCCCATAGACTATAATGGGGAGGAATGCCCATAGACTATAATGGGGAGGAATGCCCATAGACTATAATGGGGAGGAATGCCCATAGACTATAATGGGGAGGAATGCCCATAGACTATAATGGAAGGTAAAAGAATAATTGATTTTGAATTTAAAACATATCATTTAGATCTTTGGCACACATTCTCCCCTAGCACAGACACAGGATCTAAAACTCAGATTATGTGGGATTATAGCTACTTTCTATGGAATGACAGGTGAATGACAGTTTTGAGTGAATGCCCATAGGATATAATGGGAGAAAAATTAAACTTGTTTTTTTAGAGAAAACCATCTTAAATATCATATAGAACTTTGTCATGTATACTCCCCTAGTACAGTTATAGGTTCTAAACCTCATATTAAGTGGAATTATAGCTGTGTTCTATGGAATGACAGGTGAATGACAGTATTGATGGAATGCCCATAGGATAATGTTATCTCTATGTTTAATGCTGTGACGGAACCCTCCATCACTGGGACCACTGGAGAGGCCTGACTGCCAGCCTCCTCCCTATTGACTATGGGCCCTGGGTTTGTAAAGACTTCTGTGGCTACCCCCAGCAGTATCATCTCATCACTTGCTGAGGGGATTATCTCCAGCAGACAGCCAGGATCTGCAACCAGGGAGTGACTGCCATTGTTTCAGTTTAATGTTGTATAAACAACATTGTATTGTTAATCTCGTTACTGCCCCTGTTGTCTCTGGGAGGCAGATTAAGGGGGGCGGTTTGTGTCCCAATATCTTATTTTATGTAAATGTGTGTTTTGATGGATATATCCAGCCCTGTGTGTCCAAAATAAATCAGTCTTCGTTTGGTTTTACCCTACACTGAGTCTCGGCTAGTGACTGGGGAACTGGGGAAAGTGTTGTCCCAGGCTAAGGCAGCAGAGGCAGTCGGTCGGACTAGCCAGCCCCGTGACATTGGTGGCAAGCGGCGGGATTGCTTCTTAGTCTGAGGGACACTTACTTTCTACCGGGATTAACCGACAGGACAACAGACTTCGGTCGCCTTGACGAACACATGGATGTGGTATCAGAATTCCAGGGGCTGCTGCGGGTCATCCTCTCCTGCTACACCACTACTCTGCCTACAGAACAATACCAGAATCTGAGGCAACTGGTTCGACAGTCACTATGGCAGAGGGCTGTTATATGCCGGGGTCAGTGTCTTCCAAGCTCCGAACAAAAGATTAGAGACCAGCGGGAACTACGGATGCCATTCCCTTAGTGCAGAGAATTACATCACATGCCGTTTCCAGTATCTTAAATTCTATTAAGGTTTGGGGACCAGGGCATTTTTATTTTTTTAACGGTTATAAGTTGCACCTGCAACCTGTAGCTTTCCTATCAACTGCTCGCAATAATATATTTCTTTCCCCAGGTAACTAGAGTTAATAAATAATAGTTCCTTTTTTACACTTGAAGTATAACATTGCATAGCCTATATTGGTGTTAATACAGGTATTTTATTTTTGTATCTCTCATGTGGTACATAGTTGGAATTAAAATTAATACTACTAAAATAGACTGTCCCAAACATGACATGTCGGAATGGAAATGTAGGTGTATTTTGGCTTTTATGAAATGTTTTGTGCATCTTGCTATAAACTTGTGCACCGAAAAATGCACCTGCCCCTTAAGCCCGCCGCAACTGCGACCGGGTCCGCCACTCAAAGGGGCCGGGAAGCCCCCGCCAGGGCCGGCCTTACAGGTGTGCGTCCGCACAGGGTTTAAATTAAAACATCGGGGGGGGTTGTTTTTTTTTTTTTACTTTATTTAACATCCTTCATGTTAAATAAAGTTTTTTTTCTTTAGAGGATGTTAAATAAAGTTAAACCAAAAAAAAACGGTGTTTTAATTTAAGTCCCGGGTCGCTCGTGAAGTTTTCAGCGACCGCTTGGCGCCCTTCACTCTCCGAGACTCCGTCGGGGTGCCGGCGTTTCATGCTGAGCGCTGGAATTATGCCACACCGCGGCAGAGCGGGAAGACGGCTCCCATCGCAGGACTCCGGCAACAAGGTAAGTAAGGATAGGGAGAGTGGGGTAGATAGTGAAAAGGGGCAGAGGGGGGAAGGCAGTGAGAAGGGGCAGAGGTGGTAGATAGTGAAAAGGGGCAGAGGGGGGAGATTTTTTTCCTTTCTTTTTTTGGGAATGGGGGGCGCCAGAGGAGTAGTCCGCACAGGGCGCCAGAACACTTAAGGCCGGCTCTGTCTCTGTGTGTAGTGCTATGTCCGTGTGTAATGTTATCTCCTTGCGTAATGCTGTGTCCATGTGCAATGCTATGCCCATGTGTAATGCTATGCCCATGCTTAATGCTATTTCCATTTTTAACGCTATCTCCATGTGTAATGCTATCTCCATGTTTAATGCTATGTCCATGATTAATGCTATCAACATGTTTAATGCTATCTGCTATACACAAAACAAAGCAAGAATTCAGCGCATACCCAGTAAATATCATTCAAAAAACCTAAAGAATATATATTGGGGATTTCTTTATACTATATGGCTATATCTAAGGCTGGTTAGACAGACACGTCCAACTCAGGGTATTTTGATGTAGTGGCAACTGAGCGTTATATAGCCATATAGTGTGATGCAACCCCCAATACTTACTCCTTAGATCAGTGATTGATATATTCAGTGATATTCGCTGAATATGCGCGGAATTCTTCTATTGTTTTATGTTAGTGTGTGTGCAGGCATGTTATGACTGTGTGTGCACGCATATTATTACTGTGTGTGTCTGGGTATGATATTGTCTGTGTGTGTCTCTCTGGGTATGATAGCATGCATTTGTGCTAGTTTAAGTGTCTGTGCATGTGTGTTAATGTATGGGCCTTGTTGTGTTAGTCTGAGTGTCTGTGTGTGTATTAGTGCTGATTGTCTGGTTGTGTTAGTGTCAGGGTGTGTGTTAATGTATGGGTCTGGTTGTGTTAGTGTGAGTGTCTGTGTGTGTATTAGTGCTGATTGTCTGGTTGTGTTAGTGTCAGGGTGTGTGTTAATGTATGGGTCTGGTTGTGTTAGTGTGAATGTCTGGGTGTGTGTATTAGTGCTGATTGTCTGGTTGTGTTAGTGTCTGGGTGTGTGTTAATGTATGGGTCTGATTGTGTTAGTGTGAATGTCTGGGTGTGTGTATTAGTGCTGATTGTCTGGTTGTGTTTGTGTCTGGGTGTGTGTTAATGTATAAGTCTGGTTGTGTTAGTGTGAATGTCTGGGTGTGTGTATTAGTGCTGATTGTCTGGTTGTGTTTGTGTCTGGGTGTGTGTTAATGTATAAGTCTGGTTGTGTTAGTGTGAATGTCTGGGTGTGTGTATTAGTGCTGATTGTCTGGTTGTGTTAGTGTCAGGGTGTGTGTTAATGTATGGGTCTGGTTGTGTTAGTGTGAGTGTCTGTGTGTGTATTAGTGCTGATTGGTTGTGTTAGTGTCAGGGTGTGTGTTAATGTATGGGTCTGGTTGTGTTAGTGTGAATGTCTGGGTGTGTGTGTATTAGTGGTGATTGTCTGGTTGTGTTAGTGTGAGTCCCTGGGTGTGTGTGCTTTAGTAAAAAGATTGTGAGGAGAACCGGTGTGCCCCAAAAATAGTGTGTGCTAAATAAGTAAATCTCTTAAAAATACTTCCCTTTTGTTTTCTCACAGCTGCCTCCTTAAAAACAACTCTCTCCAGGTGTTGTAAAGTATAGGTTGAATTTCAATAGGGGGCGCTCATGTAAGAAAAACAAAGAAAACAACAATAGTGTAGACTGTTCAGACGATACGGTGTTAATTATATTGCGTTAGTTGCACTCACAATAGTGCTGAAGATTTGTGTCTGTTTCTCATTCCCCTCTCATAGCAGCTTGTGAAAAAGGTAGTAAATGGTTGCACTCACGGGATCCAATGCACATAAAATTATGTGCAAGGTGCGCTCAGGGAGGGGGGTAGGGGAAGCCCACGGTGTCCAGGATCCAGGAACGCTGTGATATAGTGTGGCAACTTCTTCCAGCCAGGGAGCGGGAAAACCACCCCCAGAGAATAAACAACTGCTGCTTATATTTAAAAATATAGGTTTATTATGGGAATATGCCTTTAAAATAATTTTATTTAAATTTTAAAAAAAGTACTTTAAGATATATAAAATATAAATATGTAAAAGTCAAACGATTAAGTGAAATAAAAAGTCTTTCCTCAACGCGTTTCGGCTTTAATGGCTTCCTCAGGAAAAAAGTATTTGATCGCTTCTTCCACTCTTTTTATGTGTTAATTCGTTGTATTTTCTTCTATATACGCTAGATGGCGGTGTAACGTTGTTTCCCAGAACATGAGGACGTGTTGTACGCACATGTACACTAGGTGGCGCTGTTACGTCATTCCACAATACGTGAGGACGTATTGGAGGCTGGATGTGCGTACTGCCGTCATTCTGTTTATACGCGTCCCCATAGAAACGGCTTCTCCTTCTCCGTAGGGCTGTCTCTTTTCTTGGTGTTGCATCAGGTCCTACTGTCCTGCTGTGCTGTGAAGTGCAGATGTTAAGAAATGACATTTGAAGACGGATTAACATGAACGCTAAGTATAAACGCTATAGGATGTAAACGTTTAAGGATGTGATTGCATTAAACGTGGATATATGAACTATAACTAAACATACTATGGGTTTTGTTTATACATAAATGTCTATATGAATCCACAGAAAAGAGAGCAATAAGGGTGGAAAAGTGCCAAACAATAATACAAAATATGAAATATTGGAATTGTGTATAGTAAAAAGTAATATTGAAGAACCCATGAATGAATAAGTTGTCTGTGTCTATTTATTTCAAATGGGGGTTAGGATCCCTTAGGTGAAAGCGTGAATATCCAAGTTTATGTCCAAGCCTCCTTTTTTTATATGTTCCTAATTTAAAGATCCACTTAGTTCCCTTTCTTGAAATGTTTTCTGCACTATTCCCTCCTCTCCAATTTGGGGGTACAATGTCTATTCCCATGATTCAAAATTGATTAATTGAGAAAACAGGACATGAATTACAGTATCGCGGGACACCGTGTTTAATGCTTGAATTCATAATGTTCCCAAGATGTTCCTAAATTCTTCCTTTAAGTGGTCTGGTTGTTCTTCCCCCATACTGTGCACCACATGGACATTGTAATAAATAAAATACAGATTTGGTGGTGCAGGTGATGAATTTCTTAATTTCGTATGTAGTCCCTGTCCTATTACTGATAAAACTGTTTGTTTTCCTTGGTAGGTAGGTGCACATCTTGCACCTACCGCATGGGCAAAAAACAATGGGTTTCTTGCCCAGAAAGGTATTAAAATTAATTTCTGTTTTCTTTGTTGGGAGGAAAATGTTTTTCAAATTATTTGTTTTTTTTTGTATATGATTTGAGGTTTTTCCGGTAAGAGGGGACCTAAAATGTCATCGCTTTTCAGGACATGCCAGTGTTTCCGCAATATCTTTTTAATGTGGTGAGCCTTAGTATTATATTCCTTAATGAATGAAAAACTGAAATCTTTCTTGTTCATATTATGTTCGGGCTTTCCTTTTAGTAGATGAGATCTGTCCATTTGTTCCACTTTCTGTTGACTTCTCGCTAATAACTCTATTGGATAGTGTTTCTCCCTAAATTTACTTATAATATCTGTGCTGTGTTTAATAAAGTCCTGGTCCTGTGTACAGTTCCTCCTTATTCTCATCATCTGTCCCGTGGGGATGTTATCTAACCATGCTGGGTGATGACAGCTTGTGTAATCAATGAAACCATTGGCATCGGTAGCATTTTTATAATTTCTGGAGCATTGCCTTCTGTGAATAGTTCCACATCCAAGAATTCAACACTTTGCTTTAGTATGTTGAAAGTAAATTTTAGGTTGTATTGGTTCTGGTTGATGTATTCTATAAATTGATGTAATTTATCCAGTGTTCCCCTCCATATAATTAACACATCATCGATATATCTCTTCCACAGCACCAGGTCTGCTTCAAATGGATTGTTGTGCCATATCTGTTCTGCTTCCCATTCGGCTACGAAAAGGTTGGCGTAACTCGGCACGAACCTGGCACCCATGGCTGTCCCACATAGATGACGGTAAAACTGGTGTTCAAACAAGAAATAGTTATATTTCAAAATAAAATCGATACATTCCAAAATGAAATCCTTCCGATGTGTTGCATGTTATCTCCATGTTTAATGCTATCTCAATGAGTAGTGTTATGTCCATGTTTAATGCTATGTCCATATTTAATGTTATCTCTATGTGTAATGTGTGACAGTGTAAACCCCAGGGAGATGCTTAGTGTGGTATTTGGGTACAGGTGCTATCCAGATCGTAAATATGGGTCCCTAGGGTGGAGCAATTGGAGAGCAGGGTGGGCCAATGCTCCGTTTCCCCATGCTGTGGAAATTCCATGCCGAGTTTTCCAGGAGGCAAGAAATCTGCAGGATCCGGTCTGGGATGCCAATGGGGCCGGCGTCAGGCACAGGTGCTGGACATTAAAAACCCCTGGAGCTTGATACTCAGAGAGACTGTTGGGGGAAGAGGAAGTTCCCTGTGCTCCCAGGGCAAGGAGAGGCCCTGAAGAAGACAATCCCTGAGCCAAGTGAGGCAATACCTGCCTGGACGTTTTGTGTGTTGTCTGGGGGAGGTTTTCCAGAGCCTGGCGTAGCTGGGTCTGGCTGGGAGGTTGAGGTAGTGGGTGATTAGGCTGGTCAGTCTGCACCAGCATAGTTCAGTTAGAGAGGGCTCCAATTGGGAGCTAGGTTTTCTTTTGCAGGTTTCACAGATATGCAATACTTTTATCCAGCAAAAAGAAACTTCACGTCCGGATCATCAATAAGTCGTCACAAACACATCAAGGCCATCCTCCATAAGCATATGTATTTCAGCCAGCAATACACAAGGGAACATACCATGCAACAGTCAAACAGTGGTTTTTGGGGTTTAAGCGGTTAAAATAAGGAGGGAAAAAAAACGAAAAAAAAGAAGAAAAAAAAACAAAAAAAAAATGAGCTGCTGTTCCTGGCTCTAATTGCCCTAGAGGACTTAGGTGCTTAGGACCCCTAAAAGTGACATGTATGGCCCTCATGCTATAGGGTTTGTCACATATGATGGAGAATGCGGGCAAAGCACTGCTATGGTCTGTGGGCAGAAAGCAGGAACCAAAAAAAGAAAAAAAAAATTAAAAAAAATGAGCTGCTGTTCCTGGCTCTAATTGCCCTAGAGGACTTAGGTGCTTAGGACCCCTAAAAGTGACATGTATGGCCCTCATGCTATAGGGTTTGTCACATATGGTGGAGGATGCGGGCAAAGCACTGCTATGGTCTGTGGGCAGAAAGCAGGAACCAAAAAAAAAAACGAAAAAAAAAAAAATTCGCTTTATTTTAACCGCTTAAACCCCAAAAACCACTGTTTGACTGTTGCATGGTATGTGCCCTTGTGTATTGCTGGCTGAAATACATATGCTTATGGAGGATGGCCTTGATGTGTTTGTGACGACTTATTGATGATCCGGACGTGAAGTTTCTTTTTGCTGGATAAAAGTATTGCATATCTGTGAAACCTGCAAAGGAAAACCTAGCTCCCAATTGGAGCCCTCTCTAACTGAACTATGCTGGTCCAGACTGACCAGCCTAATCACCCACTACCTCAACCTCCCAGCCAGACCCAGCTACGCCAGGCTCTGGAAAACCTCCCCCAGACAACACACAAAACGTCCAGGCAGGTATTGCCTCACTTGGCTCAGGGATTGTCTTCTTCAGGGCCTCTCCTTGCCCTAGGAGCACAGGGAACTTCCTCTTCCCCCAACAGTCTCTCTGAGTATCAAGCTCCAGGGGCTTGTAATGTCCAGCACCTGTGCCTGATGCCGGCCCCATAGGAATCCCGGACTGGATCCTGCAGATTTCTTGCCTCCTGGAAAACTCGGCATGGAATTTCCACAGCATGGGGAAACGGAGCATTGGCCCACCCTGCTCTCCAATTGCTCCACCCCAGGGACCCATATTTACGATCTGGATAGCACCTGTACCCAAATGCCACACTAAGCATCTCCCTGGGGTTTACACTGTCACAAATGCTATGTCCATGTTTAATGCTTTATCCATGTGTAAGGCAGTGTCAGTGTTTAATGCTATCTCCATGTTTAATGTTATCTCTATGTGCAATGCTATGTCCATGTTTAATGCTATTGTCAGGAACCACTTTTTCGCTACCTGAACCATGGCTTTTTTTTATACCTGTGGTGTTTAAATCTGCTACCACTAGTGGCCGCCCTCTGGAGCACTCAGAACTCAGGTGTGCCTTGTTACCTGGGTTGAGCCCTAGCCAATACATCCAGCTGGCCCTTGTTACCTGTGATTACCCTGCCTTTATGAACCTGCCCTGCCCTTCAGTCAGGGCCTTTGTATTGAAGTCTATGGATCTTCCTGCTGTGGTTCGGCACCTGTACTGTTCCTGGTTCCCTGCTTTGTGTCCTGATCAAGCGGACTCGCTGCTTTGGGTCCTGATCAAGCGGACTCACTGCTTTGGGTCCTGATCAAGCGGACTCGCTGCTTTGGGTCCTGATCAAGCGGACTCGCTGCTTTGGGTCCTGATCAAGCGGACTCGCTGCTTTGGGTCCTGATCAAGCGGACTCGCTGCTTTGGGTCCTGATCAAGCGGACTCGCTGCTTTGGGTCCTGATCAAGCGGACTCGCTGCTTTGGGTCCTGATCAAGCGGACTCGCTGCTTTGGGTCCTGATCAAGCGGACTCGCTGCTTTGCGTCCTGATCAAGCGGACTCGCTGCTTTGCGTCCTGATCAAGCGGACTCGCTGCTTTGCGTCCTGATCAAGCGGACTCGCTGCTTTGCGTCCTGATCAAGCGGACTCGCTGCTTTGCGTCCTGATCAAGCGGACTCGCTGCTTTGCGTCCTTCCAAGCGGACTCGCTGCTTTGCGTCCTGATCAAGCGGACTCGCTGCTTTGCGTCCTGATCAAGCGGACTCGCTGCTTTGCGTCCTTCCAAGCGGACTCGCTGCTTTGCGTCCTTCCAAGCGGACTCCCTGCTTTGCGTCCTTCCAAGCGGACTCCCTGCTTTGCGTCCTTCCAAGCGGACTCCCTGCTTTGCGTCCTTCCAAGCGGACTCGCTGCTTTGCGTCCTTCCAAGCGGACTCCCTGCTTTGCGTCCTTCCAAGCGGACTCCCTGCTTTGCGTCCTTCCAAGCGGACTCCCTGCTTTGCGTCCTTCCAAGCGGACTCCCTGCTTTGCGTCCTTCCAAGCGGACTCCCTGCTTTGCGTCCTTCCAAACGGACTCCCTGCTATGCGTCCTTCCAAGCGGACTCCCTGCTATGCGTCCTTCCAAACGGACTCCCTGCTATGCGTCCTTCCAAACGGACTCCCTGCTATGCGTCCTTCCAAACGGACTCCCTGCTATGCGTCCTTCCAAACGGACTCCCTGCTATGCGTCCTTCCAAACGGACTCCCTGCTTTGCGTCCTTCCAAGCGGACTCCCTGCTTTGTGTCCTTCCAAGCAGACTCCCTGCTTTGTGTCCTCATGAAGACCATTCACCTAGATCTGTTACATCACCTGAGAAATCCAACAAGCCTGTTACCAGTATGAAAAAGGAATCTTCTAGGAAACGTGAACCCCTTACCACAACCGAATTGCAACAAAGGCGTGATGATGAGGCTTGCTTTTACTGTGGCAAAAAGGGACACTGGATCACCCAATGTCCTCTGAAACCTCCCAAACCCTCTGTACTGATTGAACAGTCTACGTCACAAGCACAGAGCTCTCCTAAAAGGGGAAGTAGCTTTATTCCCCAGGACAGTGAACCCATGGAGTATATACCACCCCTGGTGATTCCTAATGCTTCTCAAACTCCAGTGGATGTCCAGCTGAAGCCTGAAGCCTGATGACTGTTCTGTGATGGAATGCAGCTTCTGTGATTCTACAGTCTGTGGCAGTGTGGGTTGCTCCCATATGGATGAACTTCCTATTGCTTTCTGTTCAGCCATGATTGCAACTCCTATCACTCTTACCTCAGCAAAGTGTGATACACCAGAGACTACCATAGCCCCTAATATCTCCTCTGGACTGATAGCAAAGATACATGACCCTATTCCATCTCTGAGGAGGAAGGGACCTTCCATCAGTGCTTCCCATACCAAGTCTGCTTCTGCTGTTTTGAACCAGTGCAGTTCTGGTACTACCCCCTGCCCCCAGTAGTGCCCTGTGACCCCTGGTACATGGAAAGAGAAAGCACTGAATCATACCTTCTCATCAACTTCTTCAGCATCCAGTCCTAATTTGACCTATGATTGCACCACAGATAACCTTTCCTTTGATTGTGTTATTACCTCTAATGGCAATATAATCAGAAATGAAGACCTGGAGATCTGTGAACAAGCTTTACCGAAAAAGAAAAAGAAGAAATCACGTTAAGTACACCCTTCTGCTCAGTTTATTAAAGGTGTACAGATTTTGTTCAGACTGTTCGCATTCAGTGACCGCTCCTTGGGGAGGGGGTACTGTCAGGAACCACTTTTTCGCTGCCTGAACCATTGCTTTTTTTTTATACCTGTGGTGTTTAAATCTGCTACCACTAGTGGCTGCCCTCCGCCCTCTGGAGCACTCAGAACTCAGGTGTGCCTTGTTACCTGGGTTGAGCCCTAGCCAATACATCCAGCTGGGCCTTGTTACCTGTGATTACCCTGCCTTTATGAACCTGCCCTGCCCTTCAGTCAAATGGGTGTTTTGATGGATATATCCAGCCCTGTGTGTCCAAAATAAATCAGTCTTCGTTTGGTTTTACACTACACCGAGTCTCGGCTAGTGCCTGGGGAACCGGGGGAAGTGTGTTGTCTCAGGCTAAGGGAGCACAAGACAGCGGAGGTAGTCGGTCGGACTAGCCAGCTCCGTGACATTGGTGGCAAGCAGTGGGATTGCTTCTTAGTCTGAGGGACACTCACTTTCTACCGGGATTAACCAACAGGACGGCAGAGTTCGGTCGCCTTGACGAGGACATGGATGTGGTATCATAATTCCAGGGGCTGCTGTGTGTCATCATGTCTTGCTACACCACTACTCTGCCTACCGAACAATACCAGAATCTGAGGCAACTGGTTCGACAGTCACTATGGCAGAGGGCTGTTATATGCCGGGGTCAGTGTCTTCCAAGCTCCGAACAAAAGATTAGAGACCAGCGGGAACTACGCATTTCATTCCTGGGACAGCAACCCCAGGAGCAATGGGTATCCAAATTGGACAAGGTGGTCCAACAGGAGGTAGAGCTGGAAAATTACTATAGGGCTCTGCAGTGGTATACAGAGCAAGCATATTGGGGAACTGTGAAAGAATCTTCTCCAGAGGGCTATGACTTTGGTGGCCCAGGATTATTATGGGATAGTCTTCAGGAGGATCCGGACTTCGGAAGTACAGCGGAGTGGCGGATTCAGAAGATGCCCTAACCCCAGCTGAAGCGCTGGCAACAGGGCAGAGCATCGCTGGCCTCTGCCCAGCACATACCAAAGCTGCAGGAATTCAGGGAGATACAGCGGCCGACCCGCCTCAGCAGCAGAAGCAGGGAGGTGGAACAGCCGGTCCATCTCCCCAGCGTCAACCCGTTTGGGGTTTCCTCCTGTGTCAGTCCAATTTGGAGGGGGGAGAATTGTGACGGAACCCTCAATCACTGGGACCACTGGAGAGGCCTAACTGCTAGCCTCCTCCCTATTGACTATGGGCCCTGGGTTTGTAAAGACTTTTGTGGCTACCCCCAGCAGTACCATCTCATCACTGGCTGAGGGGATTATCTCCAGCATACAGCCAGGATCTGCAACCAGGGAGTGACTGCCATTGTTTCAGTTTAATGTTGTATAAATCAGCCCCCCCCATTGTATTGTTAATCTAGTTACTGCCCCTGTTGTCTCTGGGAGGCAGATTAAGGGGGGCCGTTTGTGTCTCAATATCTTATTTTATGTAAATGTGTGTTTTGATGGATATATCCAGCCCTGTGTGTCCAAAATAAATCAGTCTTCGTTTGGTTTTACCCTACACTGAGTCTCGGCTAGTGAACCGGGGAAAGTGTGTTGTCCCAGGCTAAGGGAGCACAAGACAGCGGAGGTAGTCGGTCGGACTAGCCAGCTCCGTGACAAATGCTATGTCCATGTTTAATGCTATATCCATGTTTAATGCTATGTCATTGTGTAATGCAATGTCCATGTTTAATGTTAACTCTATGTGTAATGCTATGTCCATGTGTATCATTATCTCCATGTTTAATGCTCTGTCCATGTTTAATGCTATGTCCATGTTTAATGCTATGTCCATGTTTAATGCTATGTCTGTGAGTAGGTCTACATCCATGTTTAATGCTATCTCCATGTGTAATGCGATGTCTATTTTTAATGCGATGTCTATTTTTAATGCGATGTCCGTTTATATTGAACTGATGATGTTAAGGCAGTCTATTAAAGGGAAAGAGCTTGCGGTGGAGGCATAATCATCCACAGAAGCTTTGTGCTTCCGTGTTGTCAATTACGTTTTGCCTTTTCTTTTCTACAGGTATAAATACACAGTTAACCTCTTAGTGTCCAGAGGGAAGGACAATCTTTCAAGCCATGGTTCCCCAGAGGTTTCCACCCTTAGGGTGGTTTTTCCTCTCCTGCGTGCTGAAAGGTGACTCTTCGTGAGTCTTGAGGTAGCTGTCACCATGATCATTGCTTTCAGGCCTAATTAATTGGACTATTAATTTTGTAATAAATAATAAACAAATTAAATGACCATCAGTTTCTGTTGTGTTTTTTATACTATTGACTAAAAGTAGCTGTAACCATATGTAATAACAAAAATGAATGAGTTTATCCAGACCAATGGTTCGGGCCCAACCAGTGTGTATGCTAAAGAGCTGCAGGGCTGGCTTCCTCAGGGCCCTTTGCCAGGTATTTCATGCTTTATTAAAAAACACCAATGCACAGGTGTACAAAAAGGACAATGTATGAATTTAAAAGGTTACAAATTTGCATCCGTGCGTCTCATGTTTAGACGTCACTTACATCTTCACACACATCATAGTTAAACATTTAGAATGAGTAATGTTATACAAAATACTAAAACCCCATATTTTTCATATATATCTAAACCCTCACTAAATCAGTTAAATTGACAGAACATACCCCCAACAACAATTAAGGTGTCCAGATTGTATATGCATTTCGAGCATTTTAATTGGGCTTATAAGGTGTATATTGCTGTTTTGGAACTGTTTTTTTTTTACATTTAGTATGTTGGGTTTGTAACTGGAAATTTTAAACAAAGAAGCCATGAACACCACCCAATCTAGGATATGTCACTAGTGGTTTCAGGACACAGTCCAAGCAGACATTTGGCCACCAATCACTGCCGAAATTAGCTATAGAAATACTTTGTTGAATTTTTTTTCACCAACGCTTCTGTGTTTTTTAGATTTTTTTTGGCACAGGTTATGAGTTATGGCAGAGAAATCCAGTATGTGTTTTTTAGATTATGGAAATACCCTACATGCATAGGTTTTTTTACATTATTTTTTTTTTAACTTGCCTGGAACAAACTTTTTGATAGCTGCGTAGAGTTTTTATGTAGGTCACGTGCCATCAAAATACCCTACATTTTCATCTTGTTTTATTAAGTTGCAGCAATCCTACGGTTTTTTGTTTTTTTTATCTCAATTCAAATCTCCATTTATTCAAGGTATGCGTAAAGACAAGTTATAGTGTGTACATTAGAGGAATGAGAGACACCTCCCGCGTTTGCACAGTAAAACAACGGTCCGCTAAAACAAATCGGTAAGCATACCAGGGTCCGAAAGACTCTAGAATGAACAGTGAACAAGACCAGATACGGAGAGGAGATCAACATACTGTGATCGTGTCAGAAAATACAGTATTACAAAAATACAGCAGTATTAATAAAAAATAAACATAACTAAAACAGAATCAAAACACTCCAGGATGTCATTGCAATCCTACTGTTAAAGCAAAAGCAGAACGATATATATATATATATATTATTGAAAACATTTCCAATTCCCTATTTTTGTATGATACAGAGACCTGGTAGAGAGGGACAGGAAGGGCAGTGGTACCTAAGGAGTCTGTCCTAATACCTTTTTTATAGCAGACTTTTTGTGCGTTTGGTGGGGGGATTGTACAAAGAAAATGCCATTCTGTCTTTGGATCAGAGGATGTTTCTCAAAATCTTTAGCTGGAACTGTAGAAAAGTGTAATTCTTTCCAGTTCCAAATTTATCTTAAAGTACCTATGTATTAAACACGGAAACTTGGGTCAGGTAGATCACAACTTTTGTATACCATGTTGTGGTTTTGCCTAACACTAGGTAGGGCTGTTGACTTTGATCAGAAAGGTATACCCCACCACGTTTTATTGTTATTGATAATGCACTGTGGTTTTGGGAACTGTGCATCACCCTTACCTCTGACATGTACCAGCACCAAACTTTCATTGTGTATGGAGGAGAGAACATACTCTACATGTCTTCACAGAGCACTTTTGTTTTGGGTACACCAATTGGTGGATGGAAGCTTTTTAGGCTGGGGTGTCATATATATAAAAAAAAAATAAAAAATTAACTCCAGGCTGGTATCGGAATTATCTACCTGGATACCAAAGGTACATACATTTCTAGTTTCCTATTTTTCCTTCTTGCTACATAACCCTGCACCCACTGATCTTTATACTTTTTTAACCTGGTCCATGCTATAAGCACATAAGCTTTCTAGACCTCAGAGGTCTTTTCGTCACCATTTCTTCTGTAGGAGAGACCTCTGATGTCCAAACATACACCTTTCAATAGAAATCATACAACGTATGCAGTTAAGTGTCCATTTTGCTTGTGGAGCTCAGTAAGAACAATACCAAGACTTTGCTACACTTTTAATTTTATTTCAAATATTTTAAATACACGATGGATACTTAACATAGACACAACTGTACAATGGAACTGACAACATGTTGATATTGTTTTAAAGATACAACACCTGGCTTCTTCAAAATATACATAAATAAAAATTCATTAATTCAATCTGAATCCCGTTATGAGCGATGTATTCCTGGTTTTCATCACATTGGTTACAGATCTTCAATTTTATCTGGCAAGTGGGTCCAATACAAAAGCCCGACAAATGGAGATATTATTATATTGTGGAGCCTTGAACAAGTTTTCTAGTGTGAACTCTTACTTCAACTCTTTCTTATTCATTTATTGAATATCAATGCACTTATTTCACTTTTTTCAATTGTTTTTTCTCTCTCTAATTAATGATATAATTCATTATGTTTAAACAGTTTGATGGTTTCATGGGAACGTGAAAGTGGCCATACCAAGTCAGGACTCTAGGAATGATTCTTAGAATCATGTTGATGCATTGTCATCTTTAAAGAGTTTCTTCTGAATCAATGTCATCGGGAAGGTTCATACAGGTTATCAGAGAAATATAGAGAAGAGCATCTCTGGATAGCTTCACCTTACTGATGGGAATCTCTGAGCGTGGTTTCTCCTTCTCTGTAACATAAGTTACATGCACCGGGCCTTTGAAGTCAGTTGTGGAGATTTTGCCATGTGTGTTCCGATTCATGTTGACACTTGAGACTCCTGTTTCTTCTGCGTACTCTTTGTAAGAGGAGTCACAGCCACCCCAACGCCTGTGTGAAGGACAAAGAACCATTTAGACAAGTGATATTCACAGAAAATGTTCCATCTGAAGGAGAGACCCTTGACTTTCTGAAAACCTTTGTAACTTTACATCGTTTTGTATCTTGGTCCAATAAAGTATCAACTTTGACGTAATATCCTACTATCACCCTTTCAACTGTTGAGCTGGTTAAAAACACATTAAGAACAATCTCGATGCTCGCTTGACAGCCTTATCACACCAACATCAGCACTCACTAAATAAGACTGCAAAGTAAAATCTAGATCTAGGCTTTCCTGTGTATTTGGCATCACAGCAGGCACAGACCTCCCTAATACCCCTTTGGCCAACCTGTGTGACCTCTGGAGACGTTATTATGTGAAGTCATGTCCTGGTACTCCAAGATTACGCTCAGTACAAGGATGAGGAGGTAGGTTATGTGTCCCTCCCAACAGGGCTGGCCTAAGGGGTGTGCGACCTGTGCGGTCGCACAGGGCGCCATTGCAACAGGGGCGCCTGCCCGGGACTTAAATTAAAACATCAGGGTTTTTTTTGTTTTGTTTTAACTTTATTTAACATCCTCCATGTTAAATAAAGTTTTGTTTTTTTACTTTATTTTACATGGAGGATGTTAAATAAAGTTAAAACAACAAAAAAAACCAATGGTTTAATTTAAGTCCCAGGCAGGGGCGCAGAGCAGTCGCTCGTGAAGTTTTCAGCAACCGCTCGGCGCCCCTCACTCTCCGTGGCGGTGCCGGCGTTTCATGCTGAGCACCGAAATATGATGTCATATTCCGGCGCTCAGCTGTGAAGCGCGCACCGCGGCAGAGCGGGAAGACGGACGCCTCCCGCTCTCACCGCAGGACTCAACAAGGTAAGTAAGGATAATGAGAAGTAGGGAGAGGGGCGGGGGCGAAGGCAGTAAGATGGAGCAGAGGGGGGAAGGCAGTGAGAAGGGGCAGAGGGGGGAAGGCAGTGAGAAGGGGCAGATGTGATAGATAGTGATAAAGGGGGAGAGGGGATAGATTGTGAGAAAGGGGAGTTTTGTGACAAGATTTTTTATAAGACAAAATATTGCGCTACAATAGCATCAAAAAGCAAGGATAGTTTAGGGAGGATAGTTTAGCAAGGATGTAAGAAGGATAGTTTAGTCACCTTTACACTATTTTTTTGCCGTAACCAAACAAAATAAGTGACATTATTTTATTAAACAATATTTCCTTAAAATATATAAAAAATAGCATTTTTATTTGTATTGCTAATAGAGGAAAATGTGTGTTTGTTAAAAAAAATAAAAATAAGATAAGACGAGCGTTCTAGAATATCAACCTCAAAGCAATACCCATACCATGGGAATGGGTGGTGGATTAGAGAATATCCTAAGTAATAAAAACGTTACTCTAATAAGAAAGCTATGACCCCTATACTTTTTTTTCCCATGTATACGACTAAAATGGCAGGTCCTGAACAACATATGTGATTAGTAAATCTTGTATGTAATGAACGTAAATCACAGAGTGTATTTACCTGGGAAAGAGATGATTCTGCCTCTATAGCCCACAGGACTCTGATTTTGTTTCTGGCCTCTTTTATCTTGGGTGGTTTATGGCATAGAGTTAGCTCCTTGAATCATTCTTAACGCTCCTTTTTTTCCCCCCTCTTACATTTTTTCCAGTATAAATTCCATTGTAAAAATGCCAGCGGCTAATTAACAGAGATTAGATCTCCACCTAGAGGGGACTGAAGCTGGATTGGACTCAACGTTCTCCTGCCCTGGACCAGAAGGTTTATGTTGGCAGAGAGCTAAGAAAAAAATATACAATATATATATATATATATATATATATATATATATATATATATACACACACAGTATATATACTATACTGTTCAAAGGTTTTATTTATTAAGTTAACAATTTTGTAACTAAATGTAGTATTAGAAATATCATTACAACATTTGTGTCATTTATAATTTTTGCCACAAACTCTTAATTGCCATGGGACACAAACGCAGACATTGATAGGCTGTTGCCATAGATAGGTGGCCGCTTTTCTTTTTATTTCCCTGGTGTTTAAATCTGTTATTGTAGACATAAGTGATTACAATCATTTGGTATTGAAAACTTACAGCAATCAAAATGTATGTATACTGTGGGAATAAAATAAGCCTGTATCCGTGATCTGCACGCAAACTTTGCACATATACAATAATTCAATAATACAATCTCAATTCCTTGCAACCGCCCCCAGGACATGTTGTAATTTCGTTCTTTTATTATTGTTCAGGATTCCCAGACCGGAGTATTTGGGGTTTAAAGCAGTGCACAGTGCACAGTGCACTTGGATCACTTGTCTAAGGGTGAGAGGCCCATTTTATCGATACATGTGGTTGGGATGTATCCACTGTGTTACACTATGGGAAATGGCTTATGTATTTTATGTTATGCGAACCGTGGTCTAAGATATACAGGAATTAATTATGGGGATCTCGATTGAATAAGAATGTGTGAGAATGTATGAGAGGGCCAAAAATGTTTGGGTGACAAGCTTAGAAATTTCCAGGTGTGTCAATATCACATATATCGTATTTACCAGATTATAAAACAAGTTTTTTTCCAGAACAAATGCTTATACCTCCCTTTATGCCACTGTGCACCCTGATATGCCACTCCGCTCCCCATAAATGTCCTGCACCACCCTGAAATTCATTATACTCCCTGATTCACCACTCTGCCTCCCCCAGATATGCCACTCTGAAATTCATTATACCCCCCATACACCACTCTACCTCCCCCTATACACCACTCTAACTCCCCCAGATATGCCATTCTGCCTCCCTGAAATTCATTACACCCCCATTCACCACTCTGCTACCCTGAAATTCATTATACCCCCATACACCACTATAACTCACCCATACACCACTCTGCCTCCTCCCCTCTCCCATACACCACTCTGCCTCCTCCCCCTCCCATACTCCACTCTGCCTCCTCCCCCTCCCATACTCCACTCTGCCTCTTCCCCCTCCCATACTCCACTTTGCCTCCTCCCCCTTCCCGTACTCAACTCTGCCTCCTCCCCCTCCCATACACCACGCTGGCCCCTCCCCCTCCCATACACCACTCTGGCCCCTCCCCCATCCCATACACCACTCTGGCTCCTCCCCCTCCCATACAGCACTCTGGCTCCTCCCCTCCTATACACCACTCTGAGTCCTCCCCTCCCATACTCCACTCTGACGATTTTCATTATCGATTATTATCGATTTTATCGATTAGTTGTTTCAGCCCTACTGTTAACATAGCACAACACAAAGAGTGCAAATGGAAAACGAAGAACAGGAAAAAATGGAGCAGTGGTTCATATAGTAAGAAGCACAAAGCACGTCTGAAAATGAACATGAATGTCGCTGTCTTTGAAAGACCATTGGTTACATATCTGTCATCTCTTCTCCAAAACGAGAGTAGCAGATGGTCCACATGTGCAGAGGATGCATGCCCAGGAACATTTTCTCCCTCTGATTGCATGGTTTTATGCTGCCTCTGTTGCCAATGGTATCATGCAGCATGCCTTTTACAAAGCACCTTAAAACTGCCAACATAATACAAGTGTCACCAGTGTTCAAAATGACAAAGATCTATATGATATGTCAGATGGTTTTATTGCAGAAAAAACTGTTTGATTTTTCTCCCATTATATCCTATGGGCATTCAGTCAATTCTGTCATTCACCTGTCATTCCCTAGAAAACCGCTATAATCTCACATAACCTGAGTTTTAGAACCTATAACTGTACTAGGGGTGTATACATGACAAAAATCTATCTATTTCTCTGAAAAACAGGTTTGTTTTTTCTCCCATTATATCCTATGGGCATTCCCTCAACACTGTCATTCAACTGTCATAATTCACAGCCATAATTCCACCTAATCTGACACTTAGATCATGTGTCTGTAACAGGGGAGTATGTGTTCCAAAGATCTACATCATAGGTCTGATGGTTTTCTCTGCAAAACAAGTTACATTTTTCTCCCATTCTATCCTACGGGCATTCACTGAATACTGTCATTCACCTGTCATTCCATAGAACACAGCTATAATCCCTCAAAATCTGAGTTTGGGATCCTGTGTGTGTACTAGGGGAGCATGTGTGCCAAAGATCTATAGGATATGTCAGATGGTTTGCTCTAAAAAAACAAGTTTAATTTGTCTCCCATTATATCCTATGGGCATTCACTCAAAACTGTCATTCACCTGTCATTCCATAGACAACAGCTATAATCCCACATAGTATGAGTTCTAGATCCCGTGTGTGTACTAGGTAAGTATATGTGCCAACGTTCTATATGATATTTCAGAGAGTTTTCTCTAAAAAACAAGTTTAATTTTTCTCCCATTATATCCTATGGGCATTCACTCAAAACTGTCATTCACCTGTCATTCCATAGAAAACAGCTATAATCCCACATAATATGAGGTTTAGAACCGGTAACTCTACTAGGGCAGTATACATGACAAAGATCTATATGATATGTCAGAGGGTCTTCTCTAAAAACAAGTTTAATTTTTCTCCCATTATATCCTATGGGCATTCACTCAAAACTGTCATTCACCTGTCATTCCATAGAAAACAGCTATAATCCCACAAAGTATGAGTATTAGATCCTCTGTGTGTACTAGGTAAGTATATGTGCCAAAGTTCTATATGATATTTCAGAGGGTTTTGTCTGAAAAACAGGTTTGATTTTCTCCCATTCTATCCTATGGGCATTCGCTCAAAACTGTCATTCACCTGTCATTCCATAGAAAACAGCTATAATCCCACATAATCTGAGTTTTTACGTCTTAAACTTTTATTTAAAAATCAATTATTCTTTTCCCCTCTATTATAGTCTATGGGCATTCCTCCCCATTATAGTCTATGGGCATTCCTCCCCATTATAGTCTATGGGCATTCCTCCCCATTATAGTCTATGGGCATTCCATTTTGTCATTCGTTTTAGTATGTCCCGGGCACAGCGGTTGCAACTGCGCCAGGGCCCGCGCCTCTAGGGGGCCTGGGGCGACCCCTGCGACCACTAGTTCCTGTCTCCTCATACCGGCTCAGAATAGTTTGGAACAGATTACCTGGGGATTTGACGGGACACGTGCTGCCTTCTAAGACTATCAACAACTTGGGTATGGGGTACTGGTAATATACCTGAAGAAAAGTGCAAGCTTGAACCCTTCCAAGAAAGTATTCTTTAATAATGTGTAATTTTGTTTCTTAATCTATTTTGTTTTATGTGATCAAAAAGAAAGCTTTCTAGGGTTTATTTCCTCAACATAGTAAATATTTTTACCGTCCAAGTGGAACGGCACCTTTAATAAAAAAAATACCTTTACACTGTCAGAAAAAGCATGACTGCCCCTTTAAGTTTAAAGCTCCGCCTACGTTTGGTTTGTGTCCGGCATTGTTCCAGAAGGAGGGCATTCCTGAAACGTTGTCAATCACGTTCGCCTAAATAGCTAATCAGAACAAAGAATGCTTACGCGTTGGTCTTGTGGGCGGGGCCTATGTGATTGATCGCCGCTCAGCCAGTAGGAGACGGGGCTAGTTGTTTGTGTATGTGGGCCTAAAATTTAATCGCCTAGTCTAGAAGATTTGCTTGAAAGCGATTGCATGTACTTGAGGGAGTAGGGTAGGAAATGCGTATGGCCGCTGCGGAATGATACATACTACGAGCCGTAAGGTGAGTGAACGCTAAGGAGCGGGCTGTGCGACAGTTACCCCTACAGTCGTGATGGAGTCGAGCCCGTCCTTGTGCATATGCGAAAAGGGACATTTCCCTTCATAGTGGGTAAGTGGGAGAAAGAGGAAGGGACAGCTCCCCTCATTGTGGGAGGAAGGGACAGCTCCCCTCATTGTGGGAGGAAGGGACAGCTCCCCTCATTGTGGGAGAAAGAGACAGCTCCCCTCATTGTGGGAGAAGGAGACAGCTCCCCTCATTGTGGGTAAGTGGGAGGAAGGGACAGCTCCCCTCATTGTGGGAGGAAGGGACAGCTCCCCTCATTGTGGGAGAAAGAGACAGCTCCCCTCATTGTGGGAGGAAGAGACAGCTCCCCTCATTGTGGGTAAGTGGGAGGAAGGGACAGCTCCCCTCATTGTGGGTAAGTGGGAGGAAGAGACAGCTCCCCTCCAGATTAGAAGTAAGTATATGTTACAGGAGCCATGAAGACTAGTCATCGGTTAGCATATGAGGCAAGTTTATGGTGCTGATGATGTCGTACAAGCAGCTAAATTGGTGTTTTGGCCCATCGCATGCACCTTCCAAGTCATTGTGCTGCTTTGTGTTCCAGTGCATTGTATTCTCTCTGCTAACCTGAAATCTGTGAGCAAATCTGTTTATGATGCGTTTTCCGCTGGGATTTTTTTATTTAGGGTAGTCTGTTCGCTGTGACCTAGAGGCCCCCAGGGTAGTCAGTAGGGCTATTAATCTGCCAGTGTCTTGCATTCATTATGGAGCTTGTGTAGAAGAATGTGTACCCTATATCACAACCATAGGGCCTCATATTCCTATTAAATGGAAGGAGGGCACTTAGTATAGTGGACCTGAAGGCTTTGCCTTAAATGGTTAATTCTTGCATTGAGTCTGTATATTATGTGCTATCATGATCAGAAAAGAAGGCATAATAAACTACTTGGGAGCGACCAGGGGGTAAATGTTTCGTAATGGAGTTTTATTGTCTCTGCTGGTGTATCTCAAACTTTTTTTTACATCTGCAGGCCAGATGCAGAAAGATCTTGAACTCTTTCAGAACGACTTACCTTCGCTATACTGTTTGCGATTGTTACAGCGTAAATCAACTTTATTTGTGTATTAATATACTGGCGTTCGGCCAACGTTCTTACTTCAGATGGCTGCATTCTGTGCGCAAGTATAGTCGGAGGGGGAGAACCGTATTAAATGATGTAATGCAGCAGAACCCATGGTGTTTTCTTACAGATGGGAGGGGTGCCAGCTGGACATTAATGCAATATATAACTCTTTAAAAAGGGATATTATGTTACCAGTCACACACCTTGGGATGCAGTATACGCTGTTCCTGTTCAATCCTGTGGTATATAAGTCGTTTTGTTCTATATAGCACCATCATATTCCACAGTGCTGTACAAGCAGGGACCAGCCATGCTAGTATTGCAGGAGAGGGACTATGAAAGGTGAACTAAACAATATGGGAGGAATATGTCGTTCATTGATTTAGATGTCATCATTATATCCCATAGAGCTGTACAGTGGGCAAGCACTAAATAAAAAGTAGTAGACCACATAACAAAAGGTTAAGTGGGTCCTACTCAGGCAAGCTTTCACGCTAGGTATTGGTGAATTAACAATGTTATCAATGATTAAAAAAATTGCTGTTGAAGGCTTTATCCCCCATGATTCACATGCAGGGTTTATACACTGCCTATCCACACTTTCCTGTTTACTCACGTTAACTAAAGTCACGGTTTTGCTTTCCATTTGTAGATTCTTATAGAGATGAAGACCCTGGAATATATATGTAATAACGACATCCCAGCAAATGCTATGGAGCAAATGGTGGACCAACAGTGACGACATCTGTGCTGTGCATATAATCTCAACATGGATGAGGATAACTTTCTTGTATGAGAAGAAATCCAAAAAGACACATTGCACGCGGAGAATTCTTGAGCTCGTGGATTTTTGCTTTCAAGCTGTCTTTACTCTTGGTGTAATGAGCGATTGATGGACGTATTTTAAAAACAAAAAAAATGGCACGGGCAATTGCATCGAAAATGAGTTTCAGCTCACTGAAACGAAAGCAGCCTAAGACTTTCAATGTCAGAATAATTACCATGGATGCTGAGATGGAGTTTAACTGTGAGGTACACTAACATTTGGGTCCGCGATGTGAAAGAGCACATGATACGTTTACGGCTTTTGGATTCTTGCTAGCCAGAGCGTGTAGTCTCATCACATCAGGATGAGGAGGAATCATAAACAATGATATTACTATTACTAGTAATAACTTGTGGATTTCTTTCAAGTTGGTGGTGACTTAAAATAAGGGATCTAGTTAAACAGATAAATCAATTCAGCTGTTACCCCAGAGGCAAAAACATACAATTTGAGAGTAGACTAGAGTTATTTGGCCAATCTAACCTACTTTTTTCCTACCGACTGTGAGGCCTCTCCTTTTTTTTGGTTGTTGGTCTTGTTCGGGAAACCTTTGCCTATCCAACCAATGCGTTCATTCTCATGGCCTAATGCTAAACTCCATCGCTTCCGCTGGAAGGCCAGTCCTCCTATCTACCGCCAGGCTTCCTTCGAATCAAGTCCTTCAACTTCTCTGTGAACATGAGCAGACATTCATTCCTGATTTTTAAGCCTAACACGGTTTTCTGCAACTTAAGCAGTTTCAGTTGATCTCCGACTTCCAGAGAACTTAATTTTACATTGGGTCTACTATGGTTCTGTACAAAATAAAAATTTGTGCAAACAGATTACGATAGCCCACCTCATTTGTTTATCACAGGATCAGTTGTTTTAACGTCCTGTTCTCACGATCTGCACGGTTGTTTTTCCCTGTTAAGTTATCTCTACCCTATTGTTACGTTTCTGATAGCTGTTGATTGGTCCAGACAGCCTTTATAATGCTGCTTAAAGAGAATGGAAAGAATTTCAGGACAGGAAAATGATGAGATAACGTTAGCTGTTCGGTGTTTATACACTGATCTCAGCTTCCCTGTGGAAACTTTTTACCCTATGTATCTCTGAAAGTACCGTATTTGCTCGATTATAAGACAAGGTTTTTTTCAGAGCAAATGCTCTGAAAAATAACCATCGTCTTATATTTGAGGTTGTCTTCTAATCAGACCTCAAATAGAGGTCTGACTACAAGACTAAAATCGCGATCCCCCCGCAGCGCTGCAGGGGACCTGAATCCTCCTCTCTGACAGTCGGTGGAGGTCTGTGCGATGCGTGCAGACAACCTCTGCTGCTGCCGGCACTTCCTCTGGGGCTTCTATGACGGAGTGCCGGCATCACAAATAGGCAAATAGGGGGTTAAAAAGAATACCTGGGGGACAGAGTGGCAAATAAAAGGAAATAAAAACAAAAAAATCATTTTTCTCAATCATAGTTTTTATTAAATATGAAAACAGTTTACATGTGAATTAATATTTACTAATAAAGCTTTTTTCCTATAGTGTAGTCTTATATTTAGGCTTTTTCAAATTTTAGGGGGTCGTCTTATAATTGAGCCAATACGGTAGTATGTCTATTCACAATCTAAGAGGAAACATTGGCAGTTTTAATATTGATCAATGAACTTAGTTATGCTAAAAGCTGTAATGCTGATCGTTCCTCTTTAAAAACAAATCTCCAAATACTAATATAAACGTCTAAATGGTTCCAGACGTTAGCTGATGACTTCTAAGCAATAAGTGTTGGGTATCGGTTTGACCTTCATACTTTTCTTCTGTAGAGACGCTGGCCAGCACACTGTGGGATGTATTCAGTGTGTCATACTGTTACGTTGGTAGGTCACTACACATTTATCAAAAATATTGATCTTTTTAATTAATAAGGACATTTTCCATCACACAGGTCAACTGGAAAGGGAAGGACCTATTTGATCAAGTGTGCCGTACTCTTGGTCTAAGGGAAACCTGGTTTTTTGGACTCCAGTATACTGTAAAGGATACTATCGCATGGCTTAAGATGGATAAGAAGGTGAATAATCCAGTATATTATAATGGTTTTGCATATATATAATATAATTTTTTTTTATATTTTGTGTTTTTATTTATTTATTTTTTTTTTTCTTGCCTATATAATTATTATTTATTATATTTCAGGTCTTGGACCATGATGTTCCTAAAGAAGAACCTGTTACCTTCCACTTTCTTGCCAAGTTTTACCCTGAAAATGTGGAGGAGGAGCTTGTACAGGAGATAACCCAACATCTCTTCTTCTTGCAGGTACAAATGTTCATCCCTCCACCGCCCTGTATATATTTTACGTATCGGAACTCATCTCTCTTAATTTAATTTTAACAGGTTAAAAAGCAGATTCTTGAGGAGAAAATCTATTGTCCACCTGAAGCCTCTGTGCTGTTGGCCTCTTATGCTGTACAAGCAAAGGTACGTGTGTCAATATGTTAAAAAGTGCAGCAAAACACATGTATTTTTACGGTGTACAGATTAAGAGAAATATTTATTGTTTTATACCCCCCATCGTATTCTGCAGCACTGTATGAGTACACTTCATATTAAGAGTACTGCCCCTGACAATTTGGACTAGGACTTTAGATAAACAAAAAGTGAAGGGGGTCTTTCTTAAATAAGCTTACAGTCTAGATTAATAGTACTTCTGAGAACATATTGAGAACTTAAACACTAAGTTACTCGGGGTGAGGTTTGGATAGTTTTGTATGAACATTGTCCATTGTCATTGAAAAGCACCCCATTGTCCAACGTAGATTCAAACAATATGAAAGCATAGGGTATTCCTGTTATTGACCGCTTTTGACATGGCCTTATTAAAGCCTGTCTTAAGATAAAACACAAAATTAATTATACAATGAAAGTGCATCAAGGAACCGTAATAGTCTGTTGTGCTCAATCTGCGCACTAAACTTCTTGGTTAGGATACAATGGTATTAAACATACCTCTAATGTCCAATGTATTGCCCCTGGCTGACTAACCGTTATTGATGTTGTTGTGGTTTTAATAATAGGTTAGTTCATTTCCAGATGTAATACATTGCCCTCAAAGTGCGATAAATAACTGTTCATTGCGTTTTTTTTTAGTATGGAGACTATGATGCCTCGGTACACAAGCGAGGGTTTTTAGCAGAGGAGGAGCTGCTCCCAAAGAGGGTGAGTTTGGGTCATATGCATATACATACAATTGTACCTTTATTGGCGTAATCACCAATCTTTTTGTTCTTCTTTCTCCATTGTTTTTATTTTTGTATGTGCTGAAATTGCAAAAATTCTCATGCTGTTTTTATGCGAATGCCCGTTAGGTTATAAACCTTTATCAAATGACTCCTGAGATGTGGGAAGAGAGGATTACTGCGTGGTATGCCGAGCATAGAGGCCGTACCAGGTGAGTAACGGGTTGTAATGAGTGTGAAAATGGTGTGGGTTGTTTTTTTTAATTATTATTATTATTATTTATTTTTCTCTTCACAAATATGCCTTCTTGTTCCTTACAGAGATGAAGCTGAAATGGAATACCTAAAAATTGCACAAGACACTGAGATGTATGGAGTGAATTACTTCCTCATTCGGGTGAGAATGGATTTGCACACTGATTGGCTAGAATATCTGTCATGCAGATCTTTAAATTGGAGCATGGAACTAATGTCACTACAAACAGCCCTTGGTCGTCACCTTGGTCTGTAGGGCTCCCTTCTTGTGTCCCCTTTCTAATTTCATTAGTATTTCATTGGAGCCTCCATATTAGCATGGACCATACATAATCTCGCATCTTTATTTAAATGCAGTACACATTTTGTAACACCTGTTATTCCAAAGTGTAATTTTCTTACTCCTTTCACTTTTTTTCCTAATTTCAGAACAAAAAGGGTACTGAGCTTCTTCTGGGGGTGGATGCGCTTGGGCTCCATATCTATGACCCAGAAAATAGACTAACACCTAAAACCTCTTTCCCTTGGAATGAGATCCGGAACATCTCCTACAGTGACAAAGAGGTAAGCATGAGTTATTTGACCCTTTCAGTGCCAACCACATAACATTATGTGGTTAGTCAAGGTATGTGTTGTTGTGGAAAATCTTTGTGTGTAATGGGGCAACCAATTAGTTGCTTTGCCTATTGGTATCGCCTTCCCTTACCTCCAGGAAAAACTGTTACATTGTTTTAATGCACATGTTAAACTTAATGGCAACATAGCAGGGGAGGAACAAAAATTTAAAATGCAGATGCCAGTTACCATCATAACCTGCATGCTGGGTGCTGATCTATTGCTAAGTCAACGTGCCTGCATGCAAGAGCTGTTGTATTATCCCTTCTAGTATGCTGGATTCAGATATTGTGATCTCCCAGATGTCCCCTGGACCTGGCTTACCCCCAATGAAAACACATTTCTGTGAATTTAACGAGTAGCTTAACTTGTTTTGAAAAATATATTTACAATTCACTAGGCAAAGTGTAAACTGTTTGAGTTTGTCACCTAAACAACAATTGGCTCGTGCTTCCAAGGGAAACTTTGTATGAACCCCTTAACAACCCTTAGGATGTATATGTATGTTCTGACTTTGTTGCAGCAGCAGCAGGAACATCTCTCTGCCGCTACACAAGAGATCTGACTGTCTGACAGCCTGGATTGTCCCCAGTCGGCAAAGCTGCTGACTGTGTGTTACAACACAATCGCTGTATACTGTTTATGTAAGGAATGCCCGATCACGCGACCAGACATTCCCTTCCAGTAGGTGTCAATGCTGGCACCCAGCAGGTCACTGAAGGACAGGAGAGGTCTTTCTAGACCCTGCTGTGATCTGATTCCTCCCTTGCTGGCTGACCCACATATTTAGCTATGGCTATGGAGCCCTGCTTGATTAATACAGTGTGGTCCGCACAGACAGGTCAAAGAGAAGTAACAGTTTCCCCATTTGAAAGAAAAAAAAAATGTAAAAAACAATTAAGGGAAAAATATAAATAAATATAAATCACATTTATTGGGGGCCCAGTGACCTTGGTATCACTGGCACCCAGAATGTATGAGATCCCCCAAAGGAATCTTGATCCATACTGCACCGGGAAGAGTGGAAATAAATAATAAAAAAGGGACAATGATATATATTTTTTCTTTCTTCAAATTTACTACCTCTAAACTCCTTATTTTAGCATTATTAATAAATGTATAATAAAGAGTAATATGTAAAGTATGGATTTGACCCTCCTGAACATATATATATAAAAAAATCTGTATGTGGGGTACTATTGTAATCAAGGGATGCTGCCAAAATAAATTGTTGTTAGCTGTAGCTGTGGCACCTACCGAGTAGAAATAATAGTAATATGGCTTGGCATGAAGAAATGCCAATACAATCCTCAATAACCTGCTTATCAGATGGAAGGCTGCTTAATAAAAAGACCTCTCATTCCAGTAACTATTTGATAAAAATATCTGGATTCGGTAACAGGGAACATTGAGCAGGCTAATCTTTTATCTGTTAGAGGGTTTTAGGTAGTTGGGTATTTGCAGGCCGATTCATAGATAGATACAAAGGATCTAGCTCCGCAGTGCAGATACTTCGAGTGATTCAGGCGTTGCAGAAATACTTTACTTCCCACCCTCTCTGATCTTCTAGAGATGAAGCTGTCTCAGGTTTTACCAAATCTAGATACACTTACCAGATGGTTACTAGCATAGGCATGTTGAGGATTTCATTGATTTACTTTTAATAATAATAATTTAACCTTTTGAAGTTTTAACCGTTTCTTCCTGCCAAGTTACTAAATTCTAGGCAAAAATAGATGTTTTCCTATTTTAGTATTAGGGTTTTTTGTTTTGTAATCACTAATTATTATGTTTTTATGTATTTCTATGATTTTAAAAGGCCTTACAGGTCCTGAATAAAATGTTAGAACTTTAAAAAATCTAATCTACCAACAACTACCTCCCTTACTAACAACACGTAAATATAGCAGTTCCTGGCTAAACCATGCAACCATCCACACAATTTCCCATCCACCTAATTATCCACCGAACAAATGAACTTACTAAGTAAAATTAATAACGTATAACTTACATAATTTACTAACTTACTTTGTGCATTTTTGCAAGCAAATTAAAAACTATCGATAACTAATCACCTACTGGCCAAATTGTTTTAGTGAGTAAAATTTTCTTATAGTGTAATTTCCTCAGTAAAATGCTATTACCACCGTCATGTTAATGCTATGCATGTATCCAAAATTACTGCTCTCAGAATGGCCAGATAACGATATGTTTGTTTATAGTTGATAATTGTTTTCTTGGATTGCCCATCTATCTTTATCACAAATTGAAATTTGTTCTTTGTGTCGATTTTATTTCAGTTCACCATTAAGCCATTGGATAAGAAGATTGATGTGTTCAAGTTTAACTCCTCCAAGTTGCGTGTCAACAAGTTGGTAAGTGAGGGGTGAGAAAGGTGGACTCAGTAAGTGCCCAGTTCATGCCCTCTATGTGAGAGTGTGGCACCTTCTGGCCTGAGGTGCAGGTATGGTGTGCTTGCCCCCTAGCGTACACTCTCACTCACTATAACTATAGCACACACACTTCCTCAGGAATTGACACTAAAACATTCTCGCTCCATCATACCCCACTCAATCAATCACATCTTACTACCTCACACATCAATACGTCACACCTTTTACCTTGCCCTTTCTTCTAGGGCTATTTCCCGGGGGGGGGCATTTAATGCGGCCCTACTGCATTCTCAGTGGCTTCACGATTTGATGTCATTTGAATTGACTCTACTTGTAAGTTACTCTGTCCTGAGTCACTGTTTCAGAAAGCGATCTGTCTGAAGGCCTGAGGTGATGGCTCAGCTCTGATTTAAAAGGCAAAATATTCCATAATAACCGCGAGTATAAAACGTCTTTTGTAAACTTGCCCATCCTGATACTACTTGTATTAGAAAATAACGGATACATTTAAAATGCTCACTGAAACTCACCCCTGTTGATTTATGATTTACCATAGCAACAGCAGAGAACTTTAAATGCCCCGTCTAACCACTACTATAGACTAAATTTAGAAAGTTGTGGTAACCATCATCTGATGATGGACTGACAATCAAGTGATGTATGGAGCTACTACTATGAGATATGTATGTGTTAGGTGGGGTGCTTAAGTCTTGTCAACCTGCAAATTTACCAAAAAAAAAGTTTTGTAATTTTTTTTTAATTAACTTGTCACTAAAGGGTAAGGGAATGCTAATCTACAGTATTCAAAACTGCTGAGATATGCAGCATGATGTTCTCTGCTGGTCATGCTCTGCTTTAACAGTCACCTTTGGCCTTCAGGAGTCCAAAGATCTGGGCATAATATGCGGGGTCGTTGTTGATGCGCATTATTCTGCCGCTCATTGCACAAATTATAGCAACGCGTTTGCTATAGAAACCCTTCTTCCGGCCCTCGCACAGAAGAAATTCACGGGATACCCGGTCTCAGGACCTAAATATGAATACGCGACATACAAACACATCATCAGCATATCCCGCAAGTCCTTCTTTGGAGGAGATAACCCTTCTGCAGATCATGAAGAGGAAGATGATGTTTGATGGAATCAGGAAAGCCTCTGTCTTCCATGTTGCAAGGACGAAGGTGTCCACACTTCTAATCCAGGAGACAGGCTCCTCAGGTGTCAAAAACATTATGCGGAAGCACCTCTGGTAGATGAACCTGCCAATCCATTGAAGAAGCTTGTCAGTGGCATTCTGCTCCAACTCCCAGTTTGATGGTACGCTGCTGGGATCGGCACAGCTAGTTGGCAGCTGATGCCTTGTTCATCCTCCTGCAGCTGCTGCTTCAAGGTGGAACCAGCACTCTGCTTCATGGGCATGCCAGATAATAATAAAGAGCAGGTATTATCGCGCCGGGCAGCCATTAGGAACACATCTCCTTCGTCTAAAAAGTCCTCTTCAAACAGCCTGGTCTTACACCGGTTTATGGCCATTGATGCCGCAGTCCACACAATCACTGAACGTGTAAAACTTTCAGATTTTGGGATCTATAACTTTCAGATTTTGTGTGTATATATATATATATATATGTGTGTGTGTGTGTGTGTGTGTGTGTGTATATATATATATATATATATATATATATATATATATATATATATATATGTGTGTGTGTGTGTATGTATATATATTATATGTGTGTGTGTGTGTGTATACCGTATTGGCTCGGATATAGGCCGCCCCCGTATATAGGCCGCACCCTAAAAGTTTGGTGCTTTTTTAAAGAAAAAGTGTTTTTCTTTAAAAAAGCACCAAAAAAAACATGCTGCCGCTCTGTCCCCCCCCCCGAGATATGCTGCCACTGTCCTCCCTCCCCGAGATATGCTACCACTGTCCTCCTCCCCCCCCGAGATATGCTACCACTGTCCTCCCTCCCCGAGATATGCTACCACTGTCCTCCCTCCCCGAGATATGCTACCACTGTCCTCCCCCCCCCCCCCCCGAGATATGCTGCCACTGTCCTCCTCTGCCCCCCCCTCCTCGACTTACCGGAGCAGACTCCCGGGTGTCTTGCGGGGCCGGCGGGGGACATCTACGCAATACGCGTATGCAACTTCCAGTGCTGGTACCGGAAGTTGCATACGCGTATTGCGTAGATGTCTCCCGTCGGCCCCGCAAGACACCCGGGAGTCTGCTCCGGTAAGTCGGGGGTGAGCAGAGGTAAAACGCATCGTGCGGACGGTCCGCACGATGCGCTTAGACAACCTCCCGTGCCGGCACCGCCCCCCCCCCCCCCCCGTGGGAAGTGCTGGCAGGGGAGGCTGTCTGAGCGTATCGGAGAGTAGGATGCAGGTCCCAGATCGCTCGTCTCCCTATCTGTCCCGTTTACACAACAAAGGGCGGTGCTGAGCTGCCAGAGCCTCTATAGTATGCTGTTACCTGGGCGCCACATATCTTCATAGGTGGGGCATAGGATATAATGTCATATCTAGAAGGCGTTAGGATGGCGGCTGAGAAAATATATCATAGTATTAATGGCTAGAGATTTTAATTTTATTTAACCTTCGTCTAGATCAAGGCAATCAGAAATACAGCACAGCCGTTAATGTTTTAAATTACTATCGTAGCTGGAAACGGCTTATTCTTCATAGGTGTACAGAGGCCCTTTTATCACTTCCATCACCCCTGTGTTCCAATGGCACATTGTGTCTGCTAATCCAAGTTCAAGGTTTAAAAGGCTAAAAAATGACCCCAAACTTTTGAAAGTTAGTGTGTATACACACACACAAATATTTATAAATTAACAAAATTCTGATTCCTTCATTTCCGGCAACCTCTGTGAAGAAGCATTCCATTTTAACTCTATAATATATACGTAAGGACTTGCCCCGCACTCACATTGCACCCACGTTGGTCTCCTCTTCATTCTCCCCTTTCTCATTATCTCTTCCATTTATCTATTTATCATTCCTTTTCTGTATCTTCCCTCCCTTTTATTGTCCCACCTTTCTCTTTGTCTCATCCTCTCTCTTTTCTCCCTATTTCTTTTCTTCCATTTCTCTTTCTCTACCTTTTCTCCTGTTCTCGTTATCCCTCTTACTTCTTATCTCGTCCCATCTCTCATTCTCTCTTCTACTCCATCTCTATCTCTTCTTTCTCTTTATCCATCCCCCTTTGTCACCATATCTCCTCCCTTGCATTATCTTTCATTTCTCCCTATTGCTAATCTTGTTAATTATTACATTTGACAAGTATGCTTCTGCCCCAGAGTCTCCATTCGGGGCTATGAAGTTGAGACTCTGGCTTCAACCCCAGTAGCCTCCCTAGTAACATCCCTGAGCATAGTGATCCACCTCAGCAAAGTGTATTTTCATCTGTGTATTTGCTTGAGATATAATACATAATCTATTGCTGCATTCTATAATAGTGTATACAACAGAACAAACAGTTGGGGCACATCCATAGAATGTAACTGTAAATCCTACATATGTATCTTGCGTGAAATATTGAGGGTGGGGTGTGAATGGATTGTGGGGTGAAATAGGCATTTGTAAATGGCAGTCTTGGATGCAGTGATTGGAAAAGCATTATGTGATCAGACATAACACACGTATGTCAGTTGCAAGATGAGATGACCCTTATGAGGCTTAATGGGACACTCATTTATGTTTACATTTGTTTTTCTTTTTATTATTATTATTTGGACTAAGATTCTACAACTTTGCATTGGCAACCATGACTTATTCATGCGCAGAAGGAAATCTGACTCCCTGGAAGTGCAGCAGATGAAAGCTCAGGCTCGTGAAGAAAAGGCCAGGAAACAGGTGAGTTCCCGTAACAGATCACATTGATGGAACAGATCAGATTCATTGCTCGCTTTCATATCGCTTCATAAAGCAAAGGTGAAAAGAACTGCTAGATTTTGAATCAAGAGGGCACAAAGCTTGCATTACATTCAATGATGTAGGTTTTCTTTTTGGTACAGCTATGTAGTAAAAAGATCATGTCTCATTAAATCTGTGCCTTGCTCCTTTGAAGCTGAAGGCAAAGGGAACATTGAATAGTATTATCTGTATGGCTCGCATTGCCTGGTGACAAGGCTCTGAGACTATTGCTTTAGCTTCAGGTTACAGAAATTATGCCCCCCAGGATCATTATTTTTACTGAATTGCACCTGTCATTTGTCTCTCCTGCATTGAAGAGACATTGTACTGGCTCATGCCTCAGGAAATAGACTGATTTATGAACTCCTTTGCTCACTGCTACTACACTTAACCCTTGCTCCCCCTATCTCCCGGTGAAGGGCAGTAGTTTTGTACAAGGCATCTTCAGGAGGCTGGCCGAGTCCCTTCTCCGCAGTCTGCGCTTGAGTGTGCTCTACAATTACCCAATCTCTTTGACAGAGGCACTAAGTACTGTTACAACCAGACAGGAATGTTAATGCCATTAGAATGAACAGGCCCGTCGCAGTGTGACGCCTCCGCAGCACTTAGCATTCAAACTCACGGCCTTAGCCATTGACTCATCCCCTCGCGCTCACTCATCTGTATGACTAAGCCTGACGAGCATGCATCACGATGCAGTTCTGGGCACGGCCACGTGGCGTCACTATTAACTAAAGTGTCCTGTCCTCATTCTATATTACTGTACAGGTCTTTGTAAAAGTGGCTGATAAAAATGTCTCTCCATGTCTTTATGTGTAACGATAAGAGTAATAGAGCGGCGAATCCTGGGATGCAGAGAAAGAGATAGGAAGCACCAGTGATAAGAAAAAAGGATGGAAAGATGTTAACGTTTGAGCATGTGTCCTTGATATGCCCCTATCTGACATGTTGCCTGTGTATGTTTAAGTAGATACGATGAGTATGCGTAGGCAAGAAAGCAAAGGTCAAAGCAAACAGGATACCAGGTTGGAGAGAAAAAACCGACTGAAGGAAAGCCTGTTATTTAAAGAAATACCTCCTGGCTTTCCTGCAGAGGGGACTGAAGCGTGTCTGGGAGGAAATGAATATACGTGTTGAATATAAACTTGGAAGTTTATAGGAGGGTGTCTAGCTAATATGAGGGAGACCCGTTTTTTTAGCGCTTCTTAATACGAGTGTGATTTTCCATCTAATCCCTAAATTAGTTTAAGTACCCTTTCTGCAACTTCATGTTTTTAATTTCCCCATCTGCCCTGAGTGTCCTTTTAATCACCTTTTAGGCACACTGGTGTTTTTCCCTCTAACTTACTTGAAATGTTGTTGCTTGAACTTTTCTCTCTCTCTTGTTCGGTGTATATTATAAAAATATATATGTGTAACAGCCATTATGGTCTTTTTTGTAAATTCTCCCAGATGGAGCGCCAGCGGCTAGCGCGGGAGAAGCAATTGAGAGAGGAAGCTGAGAGAACGCGTGATGAGTTGGAGAGGAGGTTGCTACAGATTAAAGAGGAGGCACAGATGGCTAATGATGCTTTGGTGAGTGCTTGCTCACATCCCATGGAGGATGCTATGTGGCAAAAAAAACCCCAACAACTTTATCATTACACTGATAACTGATCTCTGTACTTTTGAGATGCAATAAATGGTGTTGCATGCCCATAAGTTGTTGGAAGTGTGGTGCCTGGAATATATGAACGTATGCTTGGAATATATGAAATTCATGTTTTCTAGGGGAGAACCTGGTGGTGCCCTCTACCGGTTCAGCAATCTAGGCAGTCACCTAAGACATTGGTATGGTAGGGCTAAATGTGCGTATCGGGCCAAAGCATGTTTGGTTTCAGCTTTCTCCTCCTTGACACAGATGAGGTCAGAGGAGACTGCCGATTTGTTAGCGGAGAAGGCTCAGATCACAGAAGAGGAGGCCAAGCTGCTAGCCCAAAAAGCAGCCGAGGCTGAGCAGGAGATGCAAAGGATTAAAGCCACTGCCATCCGCAGCGAGGAGGAGAAGAGGCTCATGGAGCAGAAGGTGCTTGAGACCGAGATGCTTGCCCTTAAGATGGCAGAGGAGTCAGAACGAAGGTGAGTATAGGCAAATTAAACGGCTGGAGCAAATAATACAAATATTAATTTATGCTTAAAATGGATTGTTCTTTTAAAGGGCTGCAGTACAGTGTTGTATTTTGGATTTACATGGAAATAAAGAATGCCCACAATGATTGTGAATATGTGGTATTGTAACAGGTTTTACTAAAAGGTGGCTTATTTGAAGATCAGCACCCTGTGTAAGCTCATTTTGAACATTGCCCTCCTCACCATTTGTTTCTGAGAGTCCATTGCCTATGTCTTGTTTAACCATTGTATGGCTCTGCAGAATATGATGGCGCTATATAAATCAATAATTAATGGAAATCACTAGCTAAAACAGTTCCCTGCATTTAGAGAAGTAGAAAGAAGAGATGTGTTCATGCTGTCAAAGTGTCAGGTTTATGCAAAAAAGGTATTACCCCCCCCAATCACGGCCTTAATGCATAATATATTAACAGCGAGCGGAATTAACATGATACAAATGTGAAGCATTGTTCTCCATCAAATGTTTTCAAAGGTGAGAATATATTTAAACTTTGCCACTGGCTTTATAATGAGGCACAAAGTTGGAGGACACTGGATTTCAATACATGTACTTCTGGAGTAGAATACTGTTGTCTGTGTAGTGGCGGTTCGAACATATTATGTACATTTTTAATTGTTGTTTTGCAGCTAGGGGTACTGTGTTTGGACTAATAGGAAGAATTTGAGCGCAAGTTTAAAAGTAGTGGCCAAAACATTACTGTGAGTGTCATAAAATGATTTCATATGCTCCCCCCATTCAGAGCCAAAGAAGCAGAGCAATTAAAACAGGAGTTACAAGAAGCTCGAGACTCTGAACGTCGTGCCAAGCAAAAACTTCTGGAGATTACAAGTAAAACATCATCTTACACGGTGAGATGTTAGAACACATACCGTGATTAATATTATCGGCAAAAGTGATCTCTTCGGGTTTTGAAGGTTCAGTACAGCTTGCCATCCGTTCTGGATGCATGCAGTGACACGGATCCAGCTGCCCCCAAGTTCTACAAGAACTTTCTACAAGGCAAAGGTTTTAGTCTAAGGGTTTAGTGGAAAATGTGTGTTTTTTTTTTTGTTTTTTTTTGTTTTTTTTTTTGTAATATGTGTTTACTAAAGACAAAAATCTCTACAGCAAGCGGCAGGATCAAGTAGTACTTCGGTGGCCACTGTCGATGTGCCAAGCTTCAACATGCTCAGCGATAGCATGCCCTATGATTTCAAGGACACAGACATGAAACGACTGTCAATGGAAATTGAAAAGGAAAAGTAAGGAATAACTTTGTGTTAAGTGTGAGGCAGATTAGCACCCTGTTATAAATGTATTTATCAGTAGACCCCTTAGAGGAGGGCCTCTTGGGTGTCAATGTGGCTTATAGGTTTTTGTGCTTCTCTCAGTGGGGTTTATTCACCAAAGGAAAAATCTCACTGATATAACTATATACTATAGAGGGCCAGCCAAGCTCTTCCTACAGCAGGAGCTCACTGGGGTTGGACCTTCATTATGTGTAGGGAAATGAGAATAAACCCATTTGTATTAGTACCATCCTCATCCCATAAGGAAACACTGCTACCATCATTTACTACCATAAGCGGCCACAAATCTTGACTTTTTCATGCTAACACATCTTCCTCCCACTTACTACTTACTACTTTGAGATAAGTTTTATAGTTTGACAGTAACTATTGGCTCATTTACCACTACACCCTGTTAAAAAGTACCGTATTTTTCTCTTAGTAGTGCTTCTAGAATCTTGAGTCTCAGAAACCCAGAATGTTTACTCCAGGGCATTGTGGATAGAGCTATGTGTGGTGGCAGTTTACGGTTTACATAGGAACACCTATCAGTTTCCATTTAGTAGCCCTGTAGACGTATGTTCCTTGGCAAATTTTTGATGGTTCTCCATCTCAGCACTTGGTATATGCTGAAGTGAAACCTTCTTTTCACCAAACCGTTTGCGGGCCTAGTTCTCTTTGTTAGTGCTGTGAGATTTACAATTCTCTTGGGAAGTTCTTACAGCGTCCTTGAAAGTACCTGCATACGGTAATCAGATCACCACTCTTGAAGCCAATTTTTCTGATTAAACAAACGAATTTGCCTTGCCGCTCTTCATAACTTAATTCCTCAATTCCCTTTATTAATGTTGTTGTGATCCTTTGTACCCTTTCCAATTTCATAATGTATTTTATGGGAACTGGTGTACAGGCTGTACCCAAAGCTCTTACCCTTGCATCCATCCCAAATTTCATCCTTGATAAGATTTTATGTTCATATGAACGGGCTTAATTTAGTGTTATGTACTTATTCAATCTGTGTCCCGTGTGACCTGGGTTGTATAGTAAATTGAAAATGTTGCAGCTCTGCGCGTGCTATATGAAGGGTGCAATGTCTCTGATGCATCACATTACCGTACCTTAGGGTGGAATATATGGAGAAGAGCCGCCACCTGCAGGAACAGCTTAACGAGCTCAAGACAGAAATAGAGTCTCTGAAACTCAAGGAGAGAGAGACGGCCATGGACATAATGCATGAAAATGCAGGCAGCAAGCAAAACACAATCAAAAAGGTAAGAAATGGGAGAATGTAACCAGCGTGGAGAATAGAAGGGCAGACGAGGGCAAGGGTTAGCATGTGCTGTGAGATAACTATGGAAGGGGCTAGGCGAGGGGGATGCTTAGTTTTTGACGGATAGTGGTGTAGTGTGGAAATGAGGTCAGACAAATACTGTATGAAGAGGAAGGATCAATTAACTGTTGGAAGTGGGATGTAGAGCTGGTCGAGTCAGTTGGGAATGCACTTTAAAAAGAAGATGTCAAATCATTTTTACTCTCTTGCTCACACATGGTATTTCAGATTTTGAGACTGGGTTCATTATACGCCAGCCTTCTTGCGTCACGGTTACTGTAATTGTGCTTCGTTGTGGGCTGCTGTGTGGCGGTAATGGTATAGGATCCGTGATATGTCCCTGTTAGGAGGTGCACATTTCGTGACCGCATGCTAACCTTAATTTAGTGAACATGTTCACACGCTCTGGCGTTTTTCTTTTTTCCTGTCAGGGGAGGAGAGCAGTCTGCATCTGAGCGTGAAGCATAGTGTGTGCCAGGTATTGTGTATGCGTGTGTGAGTGTAATACTGACATCCTCTGTGTGACACTAACCATACGTGAGTGTAGCAGCATCTTACTGAGCATTTAGATGGCATGTGTAAAATTAGATGAGGAATGTAGCGGCTAATGTCAATTTTCAACTGTATGTCCAGCTGTTACATTGATCTGTGATGCTAATGTTTACGCTGCTACACGTATTCCTAATGATGTATTACATTAACTCCGCTCTCTATTGTCTGCCTTTAACATTTATAGAAACCAATCTGACATCTTTATCTGTATAACCTTTTGTCACCATTCAGATGGCCTCTAGCACCATCATCTCTTTCCAAACTGTCCCTAAAGCATATGGCATCTTGGAATCCTCCACACCTCGCTAAAGCTTTCACCTCAAACATCCCATTCATTGATTTATTTGCTTTAAGTAGTAGCTTTTCTTATTTTTTATTATTAACCCTCATATGGACAAATCATTTATTTAGATTGGTGTCGAGGCAGTATTTATGGGATTCATTAGAGACCAGAAGAACACTGGCTTTCCTTGCAGGATTGAATTAGAGGGGCTGCCGCTGCACAACCCAGTCATTTATGTTCCTCAAACAGATTTTCAGGAGCATGCCCTCTAGGCTGACAGATCATAACTCATGCTCTGTGTATTCAGGACCTATAGACAAGCTGCGGATAAGCATGTATTGTAATATCAATAGACAAAACAGATCAGTCACCTTTTGCAAACAGAGCAGTAGTGCCTCTGACAGCAAAGCTGTCATCGCCTCCACTTCTTGAATGTCCCCCTGGGACTGCACTTGGATGTTACTCCTTATGAACCTCTACTTTCTCGTAAAGGTTCTCCCCATTAATCACATAACGATATCTATTTTTATTTTATCCTTACACCTATTGAGTAAATCTTAAGAACCCTCAAGGCTTACACTAAGGTGAGTCCAACAGCATACCTCTTGTTTTTAGATGTTGTATTTTAGCTGGTAGTTCATAATGGTCCTGTCATCCTTGGGGTCTACAACTTACATAGCAGATCTCTCGTCGGGAAATATATATTTGCATTCATAAAACTGCATTGATTACAGTAAAGTCATGCATGCCTAAGGCATTATTCCGCTAAATCCAATAAGTCCTTTCGGTCTTCTAAGATACAAAATAACAAGGACGGGCTAGGAACATATTGCATATTGCAAATCAGAAAGCCAGAGTCCCTTATTCGATTTTTATTTGCAGTAGAGAGAAAGTCGTCAGCATGTTTAAAGACAGACTGATTTAGAATACTTTAATGTAAAGGCCATAGTGTATGCATGTAGAAATAAAACTGTGCGAGGAGGGTTATGACGTGTCTTATGAGTTGCGTAGAACTACTTGTACATGGCAGTGACATCTGTGCTTCTTCGACTTTTGTGTTTTATGTTTGATATGCTGGCCATTCCTCTGGAATAAAAACTTTCTGAATCAGTCTGTAAAAACCCACTACACTATTTTTTTCGCTAGTTAGGAAGATTGCTAATTATCAGAAAAATGCTGTTTTTCAGCTTTAGTGCATCTTTGCAGCCATTTCTAGACCCAAAAGAGGTTTGCAAATTAGAGATTTTATTTCTCACCCTCAGGAACTGAAAAGCTTTTATTTATCTTTTTGGCAGTAAATTATATTCCATTGACATTTTTCCATTTAAGATTGATTTATGAGGGAACATACACATGTTCTTTGTTTTTGCTCGCTGTCTATCTTTGTCTTAAAAGCACAAAGAGTGATCCTTGGGTAGGTTTCTTTAAAACCTCTTCATATCTCCAGCCAGAAAGAAGATTAAGATACATCTTGTTATGCCGCCATTTGAATTTTTTGATTTATCCCTCACCACTATCCCCTTTTTTAAATGAGTTTCTTTTCACTTTTCTTTCAGCCTGCACCTCTCTTCAGTTTTATACCATCTCTGCGGTATGAATACCATGTCGGTTTTAAACCGTTCCTGCATCTGACTTTCTAAACCTTCCCCATGGCGCTGTAAATGTTCTTTATCTCTTCCTTCAGCTGACATACCTCTCTATATCTTCTTCTCTGTAAGCTCTCTTTATAGCACTGTCACTGCTTCCTAAATCCTAAGCCCTCCCTGCAGCATTACACTAATTTGTCCATTTGCTGCGTTGTAAAAGTGATTCTCACGGCCGATGTCAAAAACCACCATTCCCTATATGTAAAGTTTCTTTGGAACTTCAACATGGTATGAAATAATAAGCCTGACTTACATCGTTCTGCCCTGAAATTAACCTCTCCTTACCAAGGCTTTTTAGTGCCATAATTATGTGTTTGTACCCACACAAATAAAACATCCCTTTTAAAATAAAGAAATAAACAAGGCTTTAATTTGTAACCATAGAAACATGCAAAAAATATTTGTGAGTGCTAGTATGTATAAAAACATCCCCGGATTACAGACCCCTCATACATATTTGTTGCAGTGCCATATGGATAGAGATTCCTTTAGAGATCTCTCGTATATCTTATGTATGTCAGTGATGTCACAATTACATCACAGAGCTCACTTTGTTGTTTTTTTTATTTCTCATTTTTATTTATATTTCATTAAAAATATACTTTTTGTTTCTCTCGCTCTTCTGATCTCCCTTTCACTGATCACACTATGATCAGCAAGTGAGGCTCCGTAGACTTGCATTGCTTATCACAATGTGTGCCATCAGAGATCCTTGCCGGTTCTAGACAAACCAAAAATTGCATTGTGGAAAAAGAATTTGCACACACTTATATAAAATCATGCAAAGCTAGTCTTTGTTCAAACAAAACTGTATGAAAGTTATCCAGCTAACTGTGTGCATACCTAACCATGTACCTATTAGATAAGGCAGTATGGACATGCCTTAATGTTTCACATGAACACTGCTTGTAGTGTGACACTGATATACATGGACACACAAAAGCATAATGCACAAACATGCATGCATACACACATACATATGTAGAATAGGGACAACTACTTGCATTGATAGCGATATCTCCACACAAATACAAACTCATATTCAAGCTCTGAGCTATGGGATTTTGACAGTAAGCCAGATTCTTGCCTTTTCCTTCCAAGCAGAGAGCCACACAGCTTCTACTCTGACTGTATGTGACCACAAAATGGTGGTCTTGCTGGCTGATCCTGCCGCGTGACGGGAAGCATGAAGCTGACTCGCTGATACCCATAATGAAGTCTGCTTGTGTACTCACAATACCCCTGCTGTAGTGGAGGGTCCCCAAGCACCACGTACGGGGGTTCCTGTCTGGGACCCCACAACACTCAGCACAGCAAGTACCGTGCAGCGCTGAAATGCCCGTAAATTACACTGCAGCAAAGGGTTGTGGGCCAATTGCCCCATTGCTAATCCCTGGATTTGAGAAATTTTAGAAAGTGCTATTCTCCCTACTATGTTGAACGTAGCACCTTTTGTAGGTAAAAGCACCATTAAAAAGGTTTAATTGTTTTGTGGCACTCAAGCAGGCACTGATGGGCAGTTGCCATAGTAACTAATAAAAAATGTCTTACGTTTCTGTTTTTAGGTGAGTAAATCTTCAGAGGCTGATAATAAAATGCCACATCTGTTTAGGTTTTATTTGCTTAAGATACTAGATACTAGTCAATAATGGTTTCTTAAATTGGAGTTAACACTTAAGAAATGGTTTAGATGAACTACATACTGCATATGTATGTCCCCTCCTCCCATACTTTTGCCTTCTATCATTCTGTTACTGTTTTATAAGGTATTATCTCACTTAGTGACGCGGTTCTGTTTGGCTCTTTCTTCTGTCATCCTGACGCAGTCTGATTTGGGTCCTCCCCTTGTCATGCCGACATTGTTCACCCCCCGATGATTGATGCTGCTTCATACTCTTCCAGTATCATTACTGCAATGCGCTCCTCACCCATTTCTTCAGTTGCTCATATTGTTTCACATCACTCTCACCTTTGTAACCATCTCAATCATTGTCTCATTTCTCCTCATACTGTGCCCCCCGCATTAAAACCACATCTAGGTACAGCTTGTGTCTGTCTTCAGCCACTGATGCTGCCCCATACCAGTTACTGACATATTGCTTTCCTAGCCGCCGATACTTTGTGCTCCTGTATTCCCTGATACTGCCGTGTGCCGTCTCCCCGTTCCCTCTTCAATAAATGCTTTGCTTTCCAGTAACTGATACTGTTGTCCCCCCACCTATCCAATCGCTGCCATTACTCTGTGCCCCCCCGCCGCAGTAACTAACAGTGCAAATAAAATATAATGAGACTCCTAGTAAATTATTAAGTTTTGTAATTGTGATTTCGTGCTTCATGAGATATGGATATTTAATCCCCATGGATCCCCTACTCTTTCTCTCTTAACTCGGTATATACTTCTTCTAGAGCAATTAAATAGAGGGCCCAGTGGATCCCTTATTCACAGATATTGTGCATTTCCAAGGTTAACGCTGACATTGCCGACTTGTAATCGCAGGGTATCCCTCTTTATCGCAGCTCTGTCTCGCCTCGTACCCCACCCTTCACACACGAGGTGTTCCATTTTCCAGGGGAAGCCATCCATCCCACATCACTTTTAATTGGATGCGAGAGCCAAGCTGGTCGGCGGAGAGAATGGGGGCAGCCGGAGGCGCCCCTAGGGAATCCCCCCTCCCTCCTTTCCCTGCTGGTATTTCAGTGTGCAGCAGAGCGGAAACTTAACAGAGTTTTCAGCCTGCCTGTAATAACCATCAGGGTCCCCGGCGCTGTCTCAGTTACAACAGGTTTTTCCCCCGCAGAAAAAAAAAAAATTCACCTTGTTTAACTCAATGGTTATTTGCTCCTTTTAGAACACAAATATTAAAGTGTAAAATATATTATTGTGCTGTAGGGAGTCTATTTCGCCAATGGCAACATAATACCGTGTAAAGAGTTGAATGAGATGGAATTAATTAGGATAATTAAATCAAGGGGGTTTTCATGTCGGCTCATTGAATCTTTTGTCAGACCACAATCGTGTTGCGATGCACTGTAAGTTCCCTGTGTGTGTTCTGTGCAGTGCTGAATCACACTTTGCTATCTGGGGTTGGTGGATGCCAGGAATACTCTACAGTAGGCACAATGCATTCTGATTGGTAGAGCACTGAGGTCATGGTGGGACAGGAAAGGGCCTCCCCATAAACCGGTGCCACAAAGTTGGAAGGATATCATTGTTTCAAGTGTCTTTGTATGCTGTAGCATTAACTTTACCCTTCACTTGACAAACCGCCTCGAACCATTATCCCTCCTCCACCAAACTTTACCAGAATACATAGCGCCTACTGCAAAGTTTGGCCTGCACGGAACCCTGACCTTAACGCCATGGAACAATTGGGAGGTATTGGAATGCCGATTGCAAATACTACATTGGCTGGATGGGTACTAGTTCAGTAATGACATATAAAAAATGAGTATATTTCACTCACGGAGAATATGCTTAACTTTTTCAGCCAGGTAGGCAAAGCAGTAGGGGGTGTGAAAGAAAGCATAATTATGGGGTTGCGGTTGGTGAAGTACTCAGCCCTTAGTTTCCTATTGTCAGCCAAATAGACTTTCCTTCAGGGGCGTAACTAGACCCCTCAGGGCCCGGGTGCGAGAATCTGTTAAGGGCCCCCCCCACCCCCCAAAAAAAACATGATTTTTCAACAAATTCAACAAATTCAATTTACATATTGAATCATATCTGTAAAAAAAAAATCAAAGAAAAAGGGGCGCATGTACAAAGGGCATAATCAAAGAAAAAGGGACGCATGTACATAGGGCCCCTTTTGTACATGCGCCCCTTTTTCTTTGAATACATAATCTTTCCACCAAAACAGCCCGCCTGTGGCATCTTTGCCACCAAAACAGCCCGCCTGTGGCATCTTTGCCACCAAAACAGCCCGCCTGTGGCATCTTTGGCCCCATAACAGCCCGCCTGAGGCATCTTTGGCCCCATAACAGCCCGCCTGTGGCATCTTTGGCCCCATAACAGCCCACCTGTGGCATCTTTGCCACCATAACAGCCCTCCTGTGGCATCTTTGCCACCATAACAGCCCTCCTGTGGCATCTTTGGCCCCATAACAGCCTGCCTGTGGCATCTTTGGCCCCATAACAGCCCGCCTGTGGCATCTTTGCCACCATAACAGCCCTCCTGTGGCATCTTTGCCACCATAACAGCCCTCCTGTGGCATCTTTGGCCCCATAACAGCCCGCCTGTGGCATCTTTGGCCCCATAACAGCCCGCCTGTGGCATCTTTGGCCCCATAACAGCCCGCCTGTGGCATCTTTGGCCCCATAACAGCCCGCCTGTGGCATCTTTGCCACCATAACAACCCTCCTGTGGCATCTTTGCCACCATAACAGCCCTCCTGTGGCATCTTTGGCCCCATAACAGGCCGCCTGTGGCATCTTTGGCCCTATAACAGCCCGCCTGTGGCATCTTTGGCCCCATAACAGCCCGCCTGTGGCATCTTTGCCACCATAACAACCCTCCTGTGGCATCTTTGCCACCATAACAGCCCTCCTGTGGCATCTTTGGCCCCATAACAGGCCGCCTGTGGCATCTTTGGCCCTATAACAGCCCGCCTGTGGCATCTTTGGCCCCATAACAGCCCGCCTGTGGCATCTTTGGCCCCATAACAGCCCGCCTGTGGCATCTTTGCCACCATAACAGTCCTCCTGTGGCATCTTTGGCCCCATAACAGCCCACCTGTGGCATCTTTGCCACCATAACAGCCCTCCTGTGGCATCTTTGGCCCCAAAACAGCCCTCCTGCGGCATCTTTCCACCAAAACAGCCTGACTGTGGTATCTTTGCCCCCCCCTTACACATCCATGTTATCTCTCTCACACACACACACACACACACACACACACACATACATATTAATTCACAAATATTTACTCACTAATTTACAGATAATCCATTCAATCATTCAGATATTCATACATTGATACTCATTAATTCCCTCATTCAGATACTCATTTACATATACTCATTCACAAACATTCATTCACTCACTCCTTCACAGATATTCATTAATTCTCTCACTCAATCTCAAATACTCCTTCATGCAGCCTCCCCTTACCTGAACAACCGAAGACGTAAAAAGTATGTGCCGCTCGGCGCTCGCAGACCAACCTGTTCAGTGCACAGTGGGAAGCAGATGCGCAGCAGGGTCATGTGACGTACGTCACGTACGTCACGTGACTGTTGGATTCCTGCGTCCTCGGCTCGCGCGCGTCTGCCAGTAAGTAGCGGCCCCCCGCGGAATTAATCGTGGGGGTTGCCCGGGCCCCCTAGAGTGGCGGCCCAGTCGCAGCTGCTGCAGGGTTAAGGGGCAAGTGCCCCTTTTGCCCTAACTTGTAGAGGCCGCATAGGCCCGGTCAGTCCGGTCCTGACTGGGCCTATTTTAAGGTAGGGGGCTGGAGCTTCAGCTCCATCAGCCCCTGCGTGAATCCGGCCCTGGGCTGCCCGGCCCACCGGGCAAATGCCCGGTGTGCCCGATGGCCAGTCCGGGCCTGACTCTGAGCGTGAGGGGGCGGAGCTTTCGCCCCTCACGCTGCATCAATGACTAGGCGGCCGTCGCCAGCTCCGTGGCCCGGCTTGCCTTATTTAAAAAAAAACAAAAAAAAAACCCCGGAAAAAATATTTCGGGCGGCCCCTTGGCTTGGGCCCCCCTGCCGCCGTGGCCCGATTTAGGGCGGCCCCTTGGCTTGGGCCCCCTTGCCGCCGTGGCCCGATTTCGGGCGGCCCCTTGGCTTGGGCCCCCTTGCCGCCGGGGCCCGATTTCGGGCGGCCCCTTGGCTTGGGCCCCCCTGCCACCGGGGCCCGGTCGCAGTCGCGACCCCTGCGACCCCGGTAGTTCCTTGAAACTGGCCACGGTAGGCTCCCGGGAGGTGGCCCTATTCTGGGGAGTGGCTTCTTCAGGGGAAGTGCTAGCTATATGTGTAGATAGGGCTAGCCCAAGAGAGTAGGCAATGGAGTGGACAAGGCTAAGCATCACTTGCCTGTGTAGAGAAAGTGGAAACTGACCTGGGGAGGTAGCACTGCACCAGGGTTCCCAGGAATGCAAGCATGAACCCCCCCTCACCACCACTGCAGATCATACCTATTGTGATCAGGAAAACAAGTCTGCAGAAGCCATGCTTCCTAATCACTGTGTAATCAGCACATAAATAGATCAGAGTGAGAAGAGTTCCTACCTCTCTAGTACATAAAAAAAGATAAATGTAAAATGAGAAAATATAGAGTCTCTGGAAATGTCACTGTGACATTAGGAGTGCCTTCTAGTTGCAAGAGAGGTCGCTGAGCTCCACAAAGACCCTAAGGGAGGTTCACTAGTTATGAGTGGGAAAAAAACAAACGGTTGAAAACAAAAATGTAGAAGGTTCCCAAATACCTCATACCCTTCCCAGTAAAAATACAAAATAAAATCCCTTTGTGGCCCACCACTGGTCTCCCTGGAGTAATATGGCCCTTGTCGCTTTATGTTGAGCAGGCCTGCAAGCACTGCGTACACTTGTCATTGTAATCTGGCCTCAACTTTGCCACTGTCCACCCTCGCTACATTGATGAATTGCCCCTTCTGTCTGTTTACGTTTTCTCTATGATTAATGATCTGTGGCGTGACCGCAATCCCACAGCGTAAGTCAGTTGTCAGTTTGGGAGATCTCTGAGTGCGCTGTATTGTTTGCTGCATTGTAACATCACCTCAAATCATCAGGGAGCTGCTGCATATATTAATTTATAAATTTCAATCGAGAAGTTCTGTTATCCCCTTCATTAAGTCTTACCAAAGCTGCATTTCACTTGAAGTATTAGTGGTTTTTTTTGATCCCGAGCTTTTCATATACAGCTATGTTGTATTGTGATGTAGCGCTACATCACAACGATTATTTTCATAATCGATCAGTTGGCGAATCAGTTTTTTTTTCCTCAATTAATTAGATAAAAAAAATCTGCCATTTTTTTAAATCTATTTAAAATAATTTAATTAGGGGACCAGGGAAATAATGATGGGAACTGGGGACCAGATCAAACCGAAGGGTGTTTGCAGACCGGAGGATGGGAGGGGTTTGATGGGGGGGGTGAGATGGAATAAGAGACAGAGAGACTGGGGGGCATATCGGACCCAATAATGGTAGGGAGTTAATGAGCGGAATAGGAGAGTTAATGATGAGAGAGACTGGGGACCAGATCAGACCGAAGGCTGGGAGAGAGGGACATGCAGTTTAACTTTAAAACAATAGTGCGTGCTGTACCCAGACCAACTAATCGTTAATGAAAACTGTTGTTTTAGCCCTATTGTGATGCTCCGTTAAGGCAGTTCTTAACATATTTAATAAAGGTTTTTTGAATTTCTGTGGATGAGCAATTCATATGTCAAACTTGTTTTTTATTCTTACTTCATGAAGTATTCACAGTATGCATTTAGCAGTGGGATGTTTGGAGCATGCATTGGGCAGTCTTGTGTGGAAATGATCAAATGATCAAAAAGAGGTTAATTGCTGCTTATATCTGACTTGTGTGTCTTAAAGACTTAATGGTAACTGAATGCAAGGATGTGATATATCTGTTAAGGGGAGTGTGGTTAATTTCTATTCTTGAAGTCTTATCAGGTAATCTATATTCTTTACGTTTGTGGGCAAGATAGTTTTGTTTTTTTTATTTTTTTTTGTGGTTCTGTATTCTTAATGATTTGACAAAATGAAAGAGCTGTTGGTCATAAGTTGTAGTAAGGAGTAAATAAACTTTCTTTTTCACTTAGTGTTATAAGAAGTCTATGTATGTGTATATATAATATTATAAACACACATTTTACCTGTCACTTGAATCACACTGTGCTAACATATTTTTATATGCATTTAGAATTCATTGGGATTGGATGTCTGGCTAACTTGATTTGCTTAATTTTACCTAAACATTATAAAGTCTCCTATGCCCCTTGTTCAGCCGCAGTTGGTGGTGCATAGCTGCCTGATGTGACCCGCTTGGCAAGTTAATGTTTATGAATCATGGCAGGTGCATTTATTAGTAATTTGTCCACTATAAAAAAATGTAAGGCCCCATGAGCATACAACAGAGAGCTGACCCAATTCAGAGTCACTGTTCAACTGGCACCTCTTAACTTCTTTATGCACCCTGGGCTAGGGCATTCCTAGCATTGTTAACGCAAAGGGATGTTTAGATGAAAGTAACTACTTCAAATAGGAATTGTATTTTTGCTCCTTTTCTTCCGAAATCTTTGCCTCTGGTAGATGCACTTGGACCTATGCTCTTAGACAAAAAAAACAATTTTCAAAGAAACCTTTGTAGTTCTATCGGCTTTTTCAACATCGACTCCTACAAAGTGCGTCTGCGATGAGCTCAACTACCTCTAACTATTGTTGTCAGTTGTCAAAATTTCAGTCCCATTAGCGTAAAATAATCGTCAACCTTACAGCACTGTGAAAACGTTTTAGGCATGCGCGGAAAAAAAAATGCCGTAAAGTAAGAAGGCTATGAAAAGTAGACATGTTACTCAGAAGAGAAATCTCAATCAAACCAACATTTGTTGTGACCGCCCCTTGCCTTCAAAACCGAATTATCTCTGCTAGGTACACTCGCACACAGTTTTCTCAGGAACTCGGCAGGCAGGTTGCTCCAAACATCTTGGAGAGCTAACCTCGGTTCTTCTGTGGATTCAGGCAGCCTCAGTTGTTCCTCTCGTTTATGTAATCCCAGACAGACTTGACGTTGAGATCACTTCCTTGTCCGTAGTGGTGGTGGTTCCTTGCAAGTCCAGAGCAGCTTCTGCCATTTTCTGCACTTCCTGTGTTTTTATGAATAGTTGTTCCTACGTCCGATAAATTAGCACCTGTTTGGGGTACCTCGAAGAATTGATTATGTTTTGAAGGCAAAGGGTGTTCTAAATCACATCAATATTTGGCAATTGGTGAAAAGACCTCAAAGGGAACTAACAATATGCATTGTTAGCCTTGTTTATATGTTTGTTTTTTCTCTTTTTCCAGTTTCTAAAACATCTAAAATTAGACTGCTCACCTGTGTCTGCTCACCCCTACCCTGTTTTGTTGATATTGCAACATTACTTGTTGAAAAATAACTAGACTGTTTAATATGATCTCACCATATTTTAGGAATTATGTTAACAAACAGTATGAAAAAGTGCTAGAATTAGCCTAATAAATCTTTGTGAAATGAAAGGCCACTCAGCTTTTCAGCCCTTAAAAAGAACCGCTTCTACAACCTCCATAAGCCGGGCTTCCAGCAGATTTCTGACTGCTGGGGAGCTTACGCTTCATGGTTTTCGGGCAGCAGCCAGAGTGTCCTATGTGAGTCGCATACAGTGATGTAAGCACAACATGCATTAAGACATTTTAAGTGCCTCTGCTTTTATGGGGAAATGTGTGATTTTATAATTTATTTATAGGGCTGTAAATTGCAGGCAAAAATGTTGTTTCCGAAAGAGAATTCCTCTAGAGCTCAAACCACTTTTTTTTTTTTTCTTTCCCTCCCCACTTGGCCAGTCCGATGCTTATGATTGACCCACCTCCCTTACTGACCATTCTGTGATTAGAGCCTTCAGAAGCTCTTATTTTAAGTACAAAGCAGTGGAAAATGGGTTGGCATTATGCCAATGCCTATACAAGTTGCTAAGTGACAGCACAGAGGATGACAGTGAGATTCTGCTAGAATCCGTCTTTCATTTAACTATGGTGTGTGTCCCTTTTTAAGAGCAGATGTCATTTGCAGTGCTATTTTACATCTACAATCAATATATTTGCTTTATCCTTTCTTCATTTCTCTTTTACAGCTTACACTGCAGAGCACACAGTGCAGGGTGGCTTTCTTTGAAGAATTGTAAGACATCACCAGCGTGATCCAGACAACCGCAGTTTGCCCAAGGACATACTTACCCTGGACTAGCCTCATTGACTTAATGCAACACCGCGATACATCATCATAACTGTGACGAGGGACATCCTTCAATTTATCCCAACTGCATTTCCATATGATAATTTGCACCTGTGTTGTCTCCTTGCTGCATTTTAAACCATTCAATTTTAAAGCACTGCATTTGCAAGGTCATTCAAACATCTTAAAAGTGTCATTGTTTGTCACTTCTACTTTTTACTTTTTGAAGTGGGTTATACACAATAGAACCTTCCCCACTTTGCAACAAAGCATTCACTTTGACCCAAGGAAAGCCATTTGTGGTATTCTGGTTAACTGTTGAGGGCCGCAGGACACATAAGCCTGTTCTAGCTTGTGTGTGGTCTAGCTCATCTCCTCCTGGTCCTGCTGCTCATCTACCAACCTCAATCACTAACTTCTACATCTGTGATATCACACGACAGGAGGGCACTTCATGAGGAGGGAGGAGGCAGTTGTTTGAAGAGGCGATGCTGCCATGACCTAATTCAGTTTGTGCTGATGGATTTTAAAAATAAAATTGCAGTATTTTTATATGTATATTTTATATACACCCTCTGTCCTCATTAGGCTTAAGGTTGCAGAACGTGTGTTTTGTATGTGTGGAAGAGTGGTTTCAATATTATGACTTGCTTTAATAAAAAAAAAATCATCTTAATTGCGTTGTTTTGTTATTTAGATTCCAGGGTTATCCGAAATATTGTAAATAGAAATATCAAATTTTGTGAAATGCTCTGCATATTGGGGGGGGGGAGTGTCGACTGGTTTTAATGTGAATTTTTTGAAGATGAAGAAACTCCTGCTGTTTGTGGAGGAGAGAAAGAAAAATCCTGCAAGACACCGAAATGTAGGGAAAGCTCCGCAGATGAAGGAAATTGATGTGAAGTTTGTAAATACCTAGACATGCATAAGGATTTGCACCTTAGTAATTTGCCAGTATATCTGAATCCGAGATCTGGACGTACTGTATATTTCTAAGCAAAGACCTGGCTCAAAAGACAGGATTTGAATGCCAAAAATGCCCTCTTTGTGAAGTAGAGACCTGCAGGATCTGAATAATTGATTATTTTTGAACACAATACCAAAATCTCCCTTTTTAAATAACATTTCATGAACCAGAGAGCTACAATATCAATACCTTGCTATATTTTACTGGACTGAATTCTGCACGTTTTAAAGATTAATGTTTCAGGAACATGAAATTTGCGAGATGTGGAAACCTAGGAATTATTCAGTGCAACTTTGCAGGAAAGTTGTAGTTTCAACCTCACAAGCTTCTCAATGTGTTGTGAAGAGCCAACCCTAAAGGGATGGCTGAGTAGCATAATGCATACTTCAAGACCTCACAATCGGTAAAATATATATTGTGCAAGAGTGTCCAAATTCTTGCAAGGGAAACACAATAGGGTCAGCCATTCCTGAAGCTAATAACCTGGTATGGGGACTCGACTGCAAATGCTTTTTATTATTATGAATACATGTGTGTGTGTAAGATACTTTAGTGGACTGTAGAATTTAAAAAGCTCACAGTCCATGTTTTGGCACAAATTGCTGTTTTTTAGATTTATCTGGATATAAGCTATTTTGGTTAAAAAGCCTTTCTTTTGAGCTATGCATAAACCCAGACTAATAAGCTAAGCTGGAGCAGCCATCTTTTGTAGATGACCATGGGTGTGGTGTTGTCCCTCATTACAAATAACCCAGTTTTGCAGAGTTTTGACTAGAGCGTGATCTATAAATGGAATGTTCTAGCTTTTTAATGAGAATTGGGGTCATATATTTGGAAGTATTGGCCAGGCTACCATCCATACACTTTTATTTCCCAAACTTTTGTGTGGCTGTTTTTTTAAATAATGCATTGGGGGCAATCCGGTCCTAGTGACACTACAAAGAAAGTTGTTACCAATAACTGACCATTTAGAATCGTTTCATCATTTTTTCTCCTATATATTTACAAGCATGATTTCTAGCACAATACAAGATTTTGCTTCACCTATAAAAAATAGAACTGTCATTTGTTTTACTGCAATGAGCACTTTAAAGAAATATTTAACTTTTTAAGTAACTGATTCTCTATTTTTTTTACTTAAGAAATTGATGTACATCTATCACAATGTAATCAGCTATAGATAACACATTATCCATGTTTTCCAGGACACATCATTTTCACTTATTGCTGGCCAGCACAGGCAAAGGGCTGCCCTGCAATGTTGGGAATGTATAAGCTCATAGAGGGAACCAGTTATGCATCATACACTGCAGGGCAATATGTGAAAATGACATACACTCTTACTTAAAATCTGTAGAAGGCATCTGGTTAAGATCCTCCCTATTGATCTAGGTTACAGCTGTGTGAAAGCAGACACTGCTGAACCTAGAAAAAGTAACTTGTAACTTCTGGAACGATGTCCTTGGACAGACAAGACCAAAGTGGAGATGTTTGGCCATAATACACAGTGCCACATTTGGCGAAAACCAAACACATCATATCAGCACAAACACCCCATACCAACTGTCACAGTGGTGGAGGGGTGATGATTTGGGCTTATTTTGCAGCCACAGGACCTGAGAGCCTTGCAGTCATTGAATCAACCATAAACACCTCTGTATACCAAATTATTCCAGAGTCATATGTAAGGCCATCTCTCTGACAGCTAAAGCTTGGCCGAAATTGGGTCATGCAGCAGGACAATGATCCCAAACACACCAGCATATCTACAACAGAATGGCTGAAAAAGAAAATAATCAAGGTGTTGCAATGGCCCAGTCAAAGTCCAGACCTCAACACAATTGAATGCTCTGGCAGGCAGTGGTGTCTCCAGGTTTCATATTTATGGGGGGGACAGGGACCAAAGTAGGGGGGCAATTATAAAACGCTACATATACATACAGTATCTCACATTTTTGTAAATATTTTATTATATCTTTTCATGACACTCTGAAGAAATGACACTCTGCTACAATGTAAAGTAGTTAGTGTACAGCCTGTATAAGAGTGTACATTTGCTGTCCCCTCAAAATAACTCAACACACAGCCATTAATGTCTAAACCTTGGCAACAAAAGTGAGTACACCCTAAGTGAAAATGTCCACATTGGGCCCAAAGTGTCAATATTTTGTGTGGCCGCCATTAACCCTCTTGGGCATGGAGACCTTGCGCTACCCCACCTTCCTTTTGAGGATGCACCACCTCTCTTTTACTTACTCCCTGTAGTTCAGGTATAGATCAAATAAACAACATATGTAAACAGCACTGCATGTATAGATCAACTGAATAATACATAAAACCCCTGTATTTGCAGGTATACATGAATAGTGTATGGAAACATAACATAGCAGGTACAGATTAACACACAAACCCAGCTTTGCATGTATAGATCAATTGAAATTCACATGTGAACTCAGCACTGAAGGTATAGATCAAATAAACAGAATCAGACATACAAATCCTGTATTTGCAGGTATACAATAATAATGTATGGAAACCCAGCATTGCAGGTATAGATCAACTCGAAATCCCATGTACTGAGGGTATTGATCAAATAAACAGCACATGCATGTATAGATCAATTGAATAAGTCATACAAACCCTGTATTTGCAGGTATACATGAATAATGTATGGAAACATACCATCAACAGAATAACACAAAAACTCAGCTTTGTATGTATAGATCAATTGGAATTCACATAAAAGCTCAGCATTAAAGGTATAGATTAAAAAAAACTCACACCCCAGCCTTGGCGTCCACATTGCCAACATAGAACCTGACCAGCACCCAAATTACACACATATGACGTGCCATCTTTGTCCCCAAGCAGCCCAGCATGAGTCAACTTTGTCCCCAAACAGCATGTCCTGTGCCATCTTTGTCAAATAAACATCCTGCCCGTGCCATCTTGGTCCCCAAGGCTTAAACACCCTGCTTGTGCCATCTTTGCCTTTCCTCAAATCAATTATACATCTATGATACAGACAAATACTTTTATAGTCACTCACCAATTCACACTTTCATTCACACAATCATTTATTCTCTCACTCAAATCATTTACACACATTAATTAATGCATTCTTGCAAATTCATTAATTCTCTCTTTCATTCACACAATTCATCAACATATTAATTCATACTCCCAATCATTCAGACAATTCATCCACACAGTAATTCATACTCTCACTCATTCACACAAATCATACACACATTAATTCATTCTCTCACTCATTCACACAATTCATATACACATTAATTAATTCTCTCACTCATTCACACAATTCATACAAGGATTTATTTATTCATTCTCTCACTCATTCACACAATGCATCCACACCTTTATTCATTAATTCTCTGACTCATTCTCACTCTTTATCTATTTCAATATTCTTACTACCCTCCTTTCTACCCCCTCTCCCTCCCTTTTCTCACTATCTCTCCCTCCTTTTCTCACACTCTACCCCCTCTCCCCCTTTCGACCCTCTCCTCCCTTTGTAGTTCACTTACCTTGGAGAAGTCTTGCAGTGGAAGCGCGAGTCGTCTGTCTTGCTGTCTCTCTCTCTCTTCCGCGTCAATCTGAAAAAAAACCCCAGCGTTTCAATTGGGGGGGCATAGCATGATGTAGGGGCACAGATGATTGTTATAATGTCATGATACGTAAAACCATATAATTCAAAGAGGGTGTACTTTCTTTTTCACACAACTGTAGGTAGAAATCTGTAGATGTAATAAAATTAAATGAAAGATATCTTTCCTCAGAGGATACCAAAGCCAGGGGCCACTCAGACCTGAGCTGTATCATTTAATGTTTTATATAGGTGATAATACTCAAACCTCATCTTGAACATTTTTCTTACAGTACAGATCATAATTGAAATCTCTGCTTGAACAAATTGAGGTCCGATTAAGAACTGTTATTTCTGTCAGACCTTTGAGGTCTAGTTTTGAAATTCCGTATAAAATACATTTATTTACTAAATTTTGAAAGGACCTGGTATATGATAATCATGTTATTCACTAAAGTCACCATGGGAGTATAATTTGTCTCATGTGAAGAGAATTCCCCAAAGAGTTCTCGATGAATTACGTAGGGCCTCAATAATCCAGGAAGAGTTTGAAATGACGTGGAGTTTCTACATCATACGCCGTATTTACAGAAGAAAATAGCAGAATAACAAGATATTTAAGGTTTATTTCATTGATCCCAGGCTGTGTTTAATTATTACTCTTATATATTAATTTCTACAGCAACATCATAATTAGCAGAAATCAAAAAGGTGTTGCTGCTTGGCTCCTAACTAATAACATTTATTTAAATTTTTAGGGAGGAATCATAACACTTTAAATAAAATGTTCTTCTGTATTTGTTAAGTATTTAAGGAGTTAACATTAGCAATGCCCTCATGGGGACATTTGTCCCTTATTTAATCTGCAGGCTGAACATGTAGTTACAGCAGAACAGAGTGCATGAGGGAGCTTTGAAGGAGAGAAGCGGTATTGCCCATTCTCCCGTAATCCTTAATTTGTAGGTACTGGGTCTTCTCATCACCATATAAATAGCCCTTATTTAATCTAATTTACGTTCTGGAACAATTCTCTTGTGTGTCTTGGGTAGAATTTAAAATCTCCTCACCTCTTTGTTTTTCACAAATAGATTTTCCTGTGTTGTCGGAGTGTGCTTCCACGGCTGAATTCTTAATGATCTTCAAACATGTTCAGAAAATCAGTGATACTATGTTGCATTTCTGTATGCGGTAATATAACCCAATAAACCATAGACTTAAAATTGTAGCATCTAGATGCAGTGATCAAATGCATGATACTTCAAAGGGGAAATGAATAAAAAGTCTTTTATCTTAACCCATTTTTTTAATATTGGTAACCACTTGGGTTTTAAAAAAATAAATAATGTTTCTTGAACAGTTATATTGAATAGTAAAGCTTTTTGGGAAATCAGAGGTATCTTTTTCGGAAACAGAGGAAGAGACCCCTGGGGTCCTGACATATTATGAGACTCTAAATATTTTTCTAGGATGGTTCAATAAAAGGTGTCGACTTCAAATAAAGACTGCTTCTGCTCTTGGACCAATATGTCTATACCCATTTTTATACATGGGAAATTGCCAGTGTGGGCTACCCGGAGCTCTCCCTCTGTTGGCTTCACGAGAAGCAGGGCTAGCCATATGTGGAGCTGAGAGTAGAGGGGAGTAGTCATGTCCAAACACTGCTCCCTTGCCCAGAGAAAGAGAAAAGTCACCCAGAGACTCCAGGTCAAACCTGGAGAGTTCCCAGGTATGCCTATTTTCCTTGAATAGTCAAGGTACATTTCCGAAGAAGATGTGGTATGTTTAAAGCTGCACCCGCAATGCAATGATTTTTCAGGTGAGAATGGAAAGGTGGGCATTCATCAAAAGCTGCATTGTTGTTCTGTGGCTAATTCTCACATGCCTCTTGTTCTCCCTGAAGATCTATTTTAATTTCACTTTTCAGTCCAATATATCATACAATGGTTGTTCTGCCAGCATTCACATGCAGCTCTCTGTAACTGCCAATAAAGCATATATGTTAGATCTAACAGATGATCTGTTTGCAATGAGAGTACAGAGAAAATGTATTTATCCATATTCTTTTTATATAAGCTCCTGCTGTATAATCCTCGCTCCCGTACACCTGATGGCATTTCTGATTGATGTATTGACACCAAAAGCTGCAGATTGGAAATGCTTCTGTCAGCACGGCTTTCAAACCTCTAGTGTTATATATATACCAGAATCCTTATTGTTTTCTTTTTTTCTTTTTGACTAACCAGTTAATTGCCAAATTGGTAACCACTTGGGTTTTTAAATTTGATCAAATAGGCATACTGTATTTTCAAACTAGGGGTTTTGTTTGAGAAGGATTGGGGTGAGCGACTGAAGTTAGCACATTGTAAATCTGATTTTTCACCTGCACAAAGTAGCGAAAGCGTGGCTCAAAATCAATTTAGGCTGATAAATATTCAAACAGAAATGGAGTTCTGGGATCACATGGGCCCAGAGGAAGCCTGGTTGATCGAACATTCTGTAATTACCACACACAAAAAATCTGCCACTCCATCACTTTCCTGGTAAGAATGTTAAGTAGATAGCTGTTCTGGGGGATTGTGAGACACCATGAAGGAGACATGATATCCAGAAGCTTGGAATAGAGCGAGCACCACTAACACAATGGGGCCACCATTCGGCGATGCAATATACCATCTGCAACGTTCCTCTACGCATGTAGCCAAAAAGACCACAGCTACAAGCCACTTACCACAACCACTTATCTACTAGTCTTATGTTCATCAATTTTCATTTCACCGTTTCCATTTTTCTCAATGGAACCTCAACTGTTGGGCTGACATGAGCTACAGCACATGCAGCCATGTATTGTGACCTAGGCCGGCATATCCGGGGGTGGGGTAGCCATTCTGCCCCACAGCAGGGAGCCTCTTTACCTTATGTGTGGGTTTGTCTTAGTCAGTCACCCCTTGAATATATGTATGAATATGTGAATATATTGTAGGAAACATTGCGTAAATTGTTGCCACTATATAAATAAAAGATAATAATATATATTGTTAAACCTTATTACGAGCCCTTTTATTCTGAGCATGATCTGGGCCACTTTAGCCTAAACACTGGTTAATGAGCTTCAAACTACCCAGTATCTGTACTGGGTAGCCTAGAGCTCAATGCTGCAGGGTTGCGTAGATTGTGTGGCCCCACTCCCTTTGCCCCAAAATCCATGAAGGAAATGGTGGGTCTGATAATGTGTGATAGGGTTCCTCGTGTGGCCCTTTGGGATCTGGTACCAGAGGGAGGCCTACCTTTACTCCTTGTATAGGTTTACCATATTAGAAGTTGCCAGATATCTATGCAGTCGTCAAACGGATGTTTACAACAAAGGGACTCTGCGGCAAAAGTCCCTGAGATTGGGTATTTTAGGATGACAGAGGGATTTTCTTCAGCGCCATCGTTCCTCATTAGCCATGATCCGAGCAGAGCGATGGGAACGATGGATCAGGGCAAATGTGTCCATCCTTTTTTTCCTTCACAGGGATTCAATAAGGTGAATAGTGGCAGTTTTCTCAGCCGCGTCTGACACTTTGACAGATGTGCTGGGAATTCATTGCTAAGTCGTTAAGAAAACAAAGACAGTGGTGCGGCTGGGACATTTTTTATTTTATTTATTGGTGGCACTGAATTTGTCACCACACCTTTCTAACCTGATGAGCAGGGTTAATTGGGTGGAAGACACTCAACAAGAGCCGTCGAAAGACATGGCACATTAAAATGATTAGAGGTGAGGAAAGTAAGGGTGAAGGACAGATCTAGGCCGGGAAGTAGCCAGGGAGAAGTACACCGCCAAATAGTTTGTCTAGGAATGACTATGTTGGGGAATCACAAATATTTCAGGGGGGGTGGATGATAAACAGAATGATTAATGATGCAGGTAGCTTCGGGGAAAGTAAACTGTATATTAAAACCAAAGTATGTGGGTCACTAAAATCAGAATAAAATAATGAGCAAATTCATTTACTAAAAATGGGAACTGTCACATCACAACTTTTCAATGAGATTCATTTTTAACAAGCTATTTGGGTTTTTTAAAATCAGTGTAATTGTTTTGAAGCTATGTTTTAATTAAAGGACTATTTTACCTAATGGAAGCTGAGAACTGTGTAGCATTATCTATTGCATTTCATCCTGGTGTCCTATTAGCTTCTCCTTCTACCACTGGTACAAAATCTGCAAGAAGATCACTAGAAGTATTGATTTTGCCGTAATTAGCCTAAATGTCTTTAGCTAACTTGGAATTGCATCTGAAGAAGAGACCCCTGGGGTCTCAAAAAGCCCAATAAAATTCTTGGCCCAATAAAATGTATCGACTTTGACTAAAAACTTCTACCTTTGAGAGAGTAAGTCATTTTTCCATATTCTAAACTTTCAGTATCTCACTATATAGATTAAAATAAGCAATATATTGATATTAAAACCCCACCTTATGTTTATACAATGGGAAATATTCCAGTTGAAAGCCTTTATAGGGGGGGGGTGAGAACAGGATCAAATTAATTGCATTGTAGGTTTGCTGTTGGGTTAACTTTTAAATATGATAACCCCAAAGAAGTACACATATTGTGAAAAAAAATCACAAACTATGGGTGATTTTGATTAATGAAGGAGACAATTGCGCTTTAATGGGAGATCCTAAGAACAGGAGGTCATGATGGCTGCTCCTATATCATACACTCGAAGTGGACTTCATATATTTTACACACACACACATGCCGGTAGATTATTATGCTCATACAAAAGTTGCTAAATAACACAAGACTTTTTTGAGCTGTCATATTTTCTATGTCCTTATAAGGACATAATGTAGCATTGTGGCACGCCCCACTCCCTGCCCACTTCCCCTCCAACCATTGTGTTTTCCTGTGTGCGGGACTAGCGGCTGCCTACCCATGTCAATGAGACCACATCCCGAAAGTAGTCCCTTCATACTGTATGGGGACAGTCCAAAACGATATGGGATATGAGAACAGGGCCGCCTCAACCATTTACTGCCGTCACAGCTGTACCACCTTGACCCAACACTTAAGCCACTAAGAAGAACTTTATCCTCTTAGTAAGGCAACCACATCGGCCATGTTTCCCAGTCCACATAGGTTTTACCGGTTGCTGACAGGTGCATGTAAAGTGCTGCCCTACAATCTATGGGATGCATAACTAACTATTTTCTTTCCATGTGTTTATACATCCCACCTGCTGCATCGCAGTACATATGTCATCAGCCTACCTGAAGGTGGTATGTTTACCAAACGGCAAAGAGTTGTTGAGTGTAAACATTAAATCCATCTGCTCCAGTGAATAAATACCTTTTTTTTATTGCTGAATACAGCCACACCGGTGTGTTTACAGGTTGTGGCGCAGAAAGAGAATAATATCGCCCAATATTGGCATCCTGTCTTGTGCAATGTAGTGTTGTTGATTTTGCTTGCATGTGATCTGTCACAGCTGCCCTTGTTTCAGGAGATGCTAACATTTGTACATAGATAATGCATGGTTAATGCATTGCGGATAAGAACGCTTGCCTTACCTGCTAAATCCTGAATTCTTTAATACACCCCTTTAGGACTACGGGCGTACCGGCTTTCTAGAGAGCCCTTTCAGCACAGTTATGATGCAGCAGAATAAACATCTTACGGGTTTGCAACAGGTGAGAATGTGTTATTTGTCTGAGTGTTATTTCAATCTCATCAACCATCCCGTGTAAACATAACGAGATTAAGCACACAGTGCAATGCTCTGCAGATGGCAATTGCTTATATAATGAGTGCATCTATGTCCATATGGAGGGGGAGTATCTTGGTTCGGAGTATTAGATCCAGATGGATATTTCCAGCTTGGGGTAACCATCTTGATCGTATCTGGAGCTCCTCCCTCTCAATAATGCTTTTAAATTTATCTCCTTACATTTATCTCCGTTTCATTGCTTCCCAGTTTCATCTCCTCCATATGTTTCTATTTACTATGCTTTCCCCGACTGTGCTGCCAAGGGCCTCTGATTCTTTAACATATTACTCAATTTCTAATTTTTCTTCACCTCAAATCCCTGATTCTTCATGTTCTCCCTCCCTTCACCTCCTCTTCTGATATCTCATTAGATCCCCCCAGGGGTCTTAACCATTGTCTGGAACTCCAGTTAAGGACTCTATCTCCTTTTATGCTGTCTAGCCAGATTTCACCCCGAGAATAGGGCCGCTCTTAGATTATAGGGGTCCTAAGTGACACGGTTTTGGGGAGCCTATCTACAGTACAAGAGATGAATGTAAAAAATCCATCAGTAGGCATCCCCTGGAACTCCTTCGTTGGCAGAGGTGATCCTACTATATAAGTATATTAAGCAGCTGCCTATGCACCCATTTGCCTAAAGCGCCCCTTGCCTGCTTTAGCACAGATGTGTCCCAAATAAATATTCTTCTATCTATTAATCAGCCTCTCTGCGTTACTCTTGCTAAATATATATATACATATCAGTCAATACTTTTTAAAAAGAGTCATGGGGCTGAAGTCTTCAGTTTATTAGGAAAAGGAATTCAAAACTCAGATTTCTATCAGGCAGCAAAGCAAACAACATTTATGTTACGCACATGCGCAGGACAACTGTGTGTATGTTGTGTTTGATAACATTTATACTATTGATGGGGATTTGAGTTCAAGCCCCAGATCTCGGACCAGCCTAGTAATAAGTGCCAATATTGGTTTAATTTGGTCCACTGATGGCATAGAGGAATGACCTTTAGCTATGGCCTTAGAGTATGGCCTGATGCCTATTGAAGTCCTGCGTTGTCATTGTTGTCACTCTGTATTTTTCGGAATTCAGGATTGACAAGACATTGTGAGGGATTTAAATCGACACCCGTGATGTTTTATAATGCTGCTACTCCCCTCGTATCCTTCAGGGCTAGTATAGACATATGCCTTATTGTATACGTACGTGACCTATTGAGTGGGCTATTCTCTTTAATGTCCCATAGGTGACCCCTGACATTTTTGCTTGTCTCCACTCGTCTAATTATACGACATCCACGTGTCATAAAGCCCTCTCTACCTCTGTGAATATCGGTATGTCTCGTGCGTGTTTGTGCACTTGAATTGAAAATCCACACATATGTTTTATGTTTTCTGTAGACCTTCAATAGTCAGTGTCTGCCATTATTACTCTAGAACCATAATATAATTGCTTCTAGTTACAGACCAAAAAAAATGAATGGCCCATAGCTGTTTTTGATTGAGGATATCCATATGTTTGGATAGCTTAGTTTTAAACACACACACTTTTTCACTTATTGCTTCTTATGGATAAAGGCATATGATTGTGTGAGGTTAATATCCATACAGGCTAATGTCAGGGCTATTATGACCTGGGGTATTTAGAATAGATATATGCCCGAGTGGTGCTTTATGTCTGCTACTCGGTCAGAGAGAGGGGGCTGGTGATGCTTCAGTGGTGCAGCCTGTGTGAGGTTAGAGTAAATAATCGTGCCATTGTGGTTAAACATAAGCGGTAGCTTTGCCAATGTGCCCACTGCCCTTGGCACGCTGGTGGATTCCCCTTTTAAACGGATATATGAAGGAAGCGTTGGCGATCGCTGGATGAATAATAATAATCCCAATAGCACAGATACAGTGTCTGCAATCCAAGATCACCGAGCTGCAGCCTAAGGTGTGAATACGGATGCGCGGTATATCACGATCTCCTATTCATTATTCTCCGCGCACACGGGCTGTATTGGGGGGTGATGAAGGGTCACTTGTACAGCAGGTCGAACTCCCCCGGCAAACACACGCTGCACTTCATTGTGTATGTGATCGTCTCAAAGCCTCTGCACTTTTTTCTGCGCCTCTTTTTCTCCATCGTTTTGCTCCCTCTTTCCTTCTCTCATTCTGCCCTCCTTCCTCTCTCTCTCTCTCTCTCTCTCCTGTTGCCCCCCCCCATTCTTTCCTCTCTGCTGTTCTCTTAGCTTTCCTCCCCAAATCTCTGTCTCTCCTCCCCCGTGCCCCTGCCACGGTGCTCCCATTCCCCTCTCCCCTCTGTCTACATTCCTTTTTTCTATTTAGAGCCATTCGCCTTGCCATTAAATAATATCAATAATAACCATCAATCCCCGGCACTTTGCGCCTCTCTCATCCGGCTACCTGGCTTTCCTTGCACGGCGTCTCTGCAGGTAACGCTCCGTCTCTCAGTCTCGTTCTGTGCTGTCTCTGCAGGGGACAGTCCATCTGACTCCGTCCATGCTGTCTCTGGATGACTGTTTTCTATGACAGTCTAAGCGCATGCAGCTCACCTGTGACACTCTCCCGGTGATCGTCTTTGGGCTCTCGGAGGATGACTCTCTCCCATTAAGAGGATCTCAGTGACAGTCACTCCGCATGCTGCTCCCCCGGTCCGTCTCTCCCTCTGGGTGCCCTCTCACCCGCAGAGATGCCTTTCCACCCGGTAACGGCGGCGTTGATGTACCGGGGAGTCTATACCATCCCCGAACTACTGAGAGATCACTCACCTACACAGCTCCCCGAAGACGAGATAGAGGGTGAGTGGGCACGGGTGCGGGGTGCTGAGAATGAGTGAGGTTGACCGGAGGGGGGCTGGAGTGGGGGTGATGGGTGACCCACAGGTGTCTGGAAGGTGGTGGCTTCACGTGTGGATGATCCTAGTAGATCAGTGTCTATAGTAAGTACCCTTGATGGAAATGCATGGGGTGAGTGTTACTAATGATGTGGAAATGGGTTGATATATGGTGGGGATTTCCTCTGCATTTGATTTTCGTGATTCATCTGGAGATCTGGAAAGGCGGCTATTAACGAAGCTGTGAAGATGGATGTCTAGTATGTGTCCCCATAGCCTCCAGTGTTTGTCACATTAACCAAAGGCTTTAGTGAATTGCCAGGTTTAGGGAGCGTGGTGATGGCTTGATGTGGGCAATGCTAGTCTTCCCCACCTGTGTATTGTGAGGATGAGTCTGTGGACATTCTGTACAGTGTGATTGTTAACATTTTGATTATTGGGAATGTCACCGAGTGCAATATATTCATGCCATTTGGTGTCACTGTGTGAATAGAGCATGTCACTTGCGTCAGTGGCTGTAATACACATGCACAAAGTGACTGTTTGGCATAGCATTTGGCTATTTATCTCGTGCTCACAAATGGAACACCAATTTATATATTTATTTTATGACTTTAATATTATTTTATATATTTATTTTAGAATTTTAATATTATTTTATATATTTTATTTAAAAACAATTGTGTCTTAGTCCCAAAGCAAACCCTTTTTGCCTTAGCTTTACACACATCTAGTAGTATCATTTACACTTATTCACAATGTTTTCTGCTGAGTACATTCTTTATTATTATTTATGCTGATCCCCCCCTCCTTTTTACTTGGAGCCATTGAATGTTGCTCTTCCATCTCCACTGTGGTGTGGCCTGTATCTAAGAAAAGATGGAGGCGGCGGGGCTAACTAATGTATGGGTACAAGGAATTAATTAGTAACACATACCTGACAAAACCTGTGGCTGGCTGCCCATGGAAGAGACATAAAAGACAGATTTATTATAATGCTGCATCACTATACTTTTTAAAGAAATATTAGAAAGCAACTTATGTATTACATCCCTTAGTTTTATTATAGGCAAAATGTTTATTTGGCCCCTAAAAGGGCCACTAAACATATTAAGCGCCCCACAGGTGTGGTGAGCTGCTGTCAGATTGGGCGCTGGTCCAGCACCTCCTCTTCTACCATCACTGGATCGTCATCCATGTCTAAAAGGACACGCTAGTGGGCCGTTTGTGATATGGTATCTGGCTTGGCTCCCCACTTGCCTCTTGCCCCAATATGACAGGCAACATTTCCAAGTTTGTTTTTTGATTGATGCCCTTTGGGGAGATTTCTTGGAGTTATTATCACAATGTATGCAGAAGTCCATCAGGGTCCTGTATCATGCACAGTGCTGTCTAGGGTGGATATATTTTACCTGTCAGATCTTTGATATTGTAAGGTCTATGAAAATGAAAAGTTCTGAGGCAATCAAGGGTTTAGCTGCGACTCTAGCCATTCCACCTTTACAAATATAGTTTTGTATGACCACATGCTTATATTATTAACCAAAAATACAGTGACCCCAAAAAAAGCCTATGCCCATTGTGACCTGAGGACAGTCTGTTCCTGACGCAGTCTCTTCTGTCCATGTAGGGGACACCGGTTAAATTCTGTTTGATGTTGGTAAGCGTATTACGCGGCTTCACTGAGTTTGGTGTGGGTGTCATCATTTCTCTGGATAAAATACAAATTCAATTTTTGATAGCAGATAAAAGCAGTCTTTACATTTTTACCTTTCTTTCTCTATCAGATGTAACACATAACACTCTGTTTTGATCCTCTGCTTTTTATGTCTAGGATAATCTTATTCTGGATAATCCTTAAAAAACGTATTTTTCTAGGAAATGTGTATTGATGTGGTTAATACAATTATATTTAACACTGGTATCAATTTAATCCAGAGGAAAATACATTTGATGTCTGGCGGACTTTGAAATAGGGGCTGGACCCGTTCCCTTGATCTGTAAATTAAAAAAATCTTGCATATTTCTTTCAGCAATTTTCATTATATAATTACATAATTATAAAGTAACAGAATGTGATCCTGCAACCTACAACTCATGGTATTAGGGAGAAACAGAGGCCATATCATTTAACATGCCATTATTTTCGTACATCCCTGCTTGAACACAGGAGGGTTCTCTGTACTTGGTCAAGGATTTGTTGAAGCCCACATTAGGTGAGTTTTCATATTAAAAGTATCCCATGGACTAATATACAGTAACGTATTTATGGGCTACATGGTTGCATTGATTTAGAATCTGCCAGGTACGTCCATTACTATATATAGGTCATCATTCTTCATTTCTCCTTAGCCGGGGTGGTGGTTAATCTGCTTTTCCGTAGTGTAAACAGTATCATATATGTGATTCTTCTTTGGTAGCCACTTGACAGTGATGCTCAAAAATATACTGTTTTTCTCCAATACGTTTTTTATTCTTCCAGGGATGGAGAATGTATGTTCATAAGATAGATACAGGCACTGTTTGTTACTACATCTGCCAAAAGGCTCCTAAATGGTTTTGGTTTGTGGCTGATTAAAAATGCAGACGTGACTGCTGTGAACTAAATATTTAGAGTGTGGAGTCTTGTTCTGCAATATAGAGTTTATAGTTTATCATGTTCAGCCTGAAATTTCTGCAGTATATTTTGTTTACAGACGCAGTACATCCAGCGTGGGTCTTTTCATACGTATACCTCTCAAATGCCCCTCTTTAAGTCCCCAAACCCTTCCGTCCTTCTTTTGTCCCTCTTTTCTGGTAGCTCTGGATGTTTATTGGGTATCACAGTATATTACAACTATACGAGTCATAATAATCAGCAGGAAATATGTTAACAAATTAAGTTGCTTAAAATAAAATACACTATTCCCCTTTATAAATGTAAAACTTTTTTTTACATATAAATTACAATTATATTGTAATATTGTACAATGTGTTCAAAGCTTAACATCTTCAAGTGTAAATTGTATTAACTACTCAATACAAAAGTATAAATGACAATTTGTACAATAGATAATTTATTGCTAGGTCAGCATTCCATACCAATAAACCTCTCTATTTCATTACCTGCACAATGCCGTGAACGGGCAGGGGTAGTTTTTGCTCCTGCTTCATGGACTTCTGGGCTGTGCAGAATCAGAGTGTGTGTAAGGATCCCTTGGGTTTTAGGCTCTTTTGCTTAATAAGAGCTGAAACTGCATTGAACAATACAAACATGTATTCTCATTCTATTAAAGCAGTAACAGTATGGCAACAGCAGGTGTGAAAACAGGGCTAAAATGCACAAAACTGTAATTCAAAGCCAAACAAGCCTTATAAATTGACACATCTCATGTACAAATACATTGGCAAAAAAAAGTAGTTGAACCTTTTTAAATTAACCACAGTGTGTGTTGGAACAATTATGTGAACTCCAAGGCTAATCACTTCAACAAAAGCTAACTGGAGTCAGGGGTTAGCAAACCTGGAGTCCAATCAATAAAACGTGATTGGAGGTGGGTTTTAGAGCTATATTGACATAAAAAACACACATTTTGAGTTTGCTATTCTAAAAAAGCATCTGCTGCTGTGAACCTAGCCTCACAAAAAAAAGAAATCCCAGGAGACCTACAACCTAGATTTGCATAAAGCTGGAAAGAGTTTAATACTGTGGCTACTCTCCCTAGAACTGGAGGCCCAACTAAGGGCACAACGTAGAATGCCCAATGAGGTAAAAAAAAGAACTCTAGAGTAACAGTTAAAGGCTCGAAGGAATCATTGGAACTAGTTAACATCTCAGTTCATAGTTCTACCATATGCAAAGCATGGAGTACATGGCAGGACACCACGGAGGAAGCCATTGCTCTCCAGTTATAATCGCTTTTAATCTGAAGTTTGTCAAAGAGCACATCGACACTCCGCAAAGCCACTGGTAAAATGTTTTGAGGACTGATGAATCTAAGGTTAAATAGTTAGAACATGCAGCACTATTTATTGTGTAAAAAGGGCACCGCATATCAACATGACAACATCATACCAATGGTGAAGTATGGTGGAGGGAGCATCACAATTTGGGGATGCTTTGCTGCCTTGGGGGCCTGGAGAGCATGCCATCATCAAGGGGGCATTGAATTCCCAGATTTATCAATGTATCATACGGAGTAATGTCAGGGTGGCTGTCCGCCAGCTGAAGCTCAATAGAAATTGTGTAATGCATCAGGGCAATGACCCTAAACATCAAAGTAAATCTACTACAGAATGGTTTCAAAAAAAAGATCCGTCTTTTGGAGTTGCCCAGACAGCGTTCATACCTTAAGATGCTATGGAATGAACTCAAGAGAGCTGTTCAGACCAGACACTCTAAGATTATGGCTGAGCTTAAGCAGTTCTGTAAGGAAGAATGATCTAAATTTCCTCCTGAGCGTTGTGCAGGTCTGATCTGCAGCTATAGGATGCACTTGTTTGAAGTTATTGCTCTAAAAGGAGATTCGACCAGTTATTAAATCCAAGGGTTCACTTACTTTTCCCACCAGCACTGTGAGTGTTTAATGGGTGTATTCAATAAAGACATGAAATATCATTAGCTTAAGCACATTGTGTTTCTCTATACTTGTGACTTACATGTAGATCAGATCACATTTTATGAACAATTAATGTAAAAAACCCAGGTAATTCCAAAGGGTTCACTTATTTTTCTTGCCATTGTATTTGTCAGGTTTTTGCACCAGATACATATCACTATGCAGCATACATGATACTGTACATTGTACCTATCAGGCGCCTGTCAACAAGAGAAGGCTGACAACGTTCAGCCCAGCGGAGAAGTATAACTGGCCCAGTTATAAAGCAGCCCAAAGAACATTTGGAGAACGCACTCATCGGGCACCAGACTTGGTTGCCATATCGGACCTTTTCCCCTGGACACATCTAATTTTTCATTTTGCTGACCAACACCCATAAAGCTTGTGTAGGTTCACATCTTTTTCTGTGTTGGCCCGATAAAATGTATCAACTTCAACTAATAACTCTTTTCTATTGGGCTAATACATCAATATCCACTTTTCTTGCGAACAGCTTTAGATAAAGGCCCATCTAAATCAGAGCAGCCAAGAGAACAGTTGGGCCCCTGCCCACCTTGTCGGCCCCCCTCTGTTTGCAAAACGTTTATGCACTCCCCACAGGACTGGGGACAACGAAGCGTCCCTGGCACTTTAAGACTAGCGACCTTACATATGACATTTGAATACACGTCTGCACATTATGTTTCCATGCTTAGCCGCAGAGGCACAAATACAGCCAGTGGCTGCACACATCAGCATAGTGGCAGTATCTGATGTAGGATAAAGATTTAGCCTTTCTGGTCCTTCTCTGGCCCTCATACCATCTTTACATTAGTTGGCCTTTGGGCTTGATGGCCTCCATTTCCTGATTCGGCAGGTGTAGTAAGAGAAGTACATGGGGAGGGACTCTCAATGTAGCCCAATTTATACCTACCTCTGATACACCAACTGGAGCAGAACCCAAATATATAAATGGCAGGCCCATCTCTAGCTAAAATGACTGGGTCCCGCTCTGTCTAATATGCAAGTTGGGTACACCATAACATACCAAAAGTAATTCTGGCGTCCCCGGCTATAATGTACTGAATGTGATGTATACCGAGTGTAATGTAGGTGTCCCCGACTGTAGTATACTGAATGTAATGCGGGTTGTAGTATACTGAATATAATGTCGGTGCCCTTTGTTGTAATGTGCCGAATATAATGCAGGTGTTCCCGGCTGTAGTTTATAGATTATAATGCAGGTGTCCTTTGCTGTAGTGTACGGAATATAATGCAATTGCCCTTAACCTGTAGTAGACCAAATGTAATGCAATTATTCTTGTCTGTAGCATATTAAGTCCACTGCAAGTGCCCCTGGCTGTAGTATACCTGACGTAACGCAGGTGACATTGGCTGTAGTATGCTGTATGTAAAGCAGATGTGTGTTGCTGTAATATACCAAATGTAATGAAGGTGCCACCTGCTGCGGTTTGCTGAATGTAGTGCAGATGTCCCTGGCTGGGGTATACTGAATGTAATGCAGTTGTCCCCAGTATATAGTGTAAATGTACTACAATCTGCTTTGTGTCACATGGTATTTGTGGGTACATTGTTGTTGGTGGGAAAGTTTATTATTATCTATGTAATGTTTGCACAGAACACCATATTTATTATTATTTTAGTTATTATTATTTATTCAATGTTACTGTTTGAAATTATATATATATATATATATATATATATATATATATATATATATATATATATATATATATATATATTGCATGTACCATTTGTATATGATATTCAGATGCTGTTTGGGTAGTATTGTTGAGTGTGTATGTTTATATGTAGCTGTGCAGGTATATATGTCTCTTCACACATTAAGATTCTTCTCAGGTTTCAATGAAGGATTCAATTTGCTCAAACATGAAGCATAAAGGAGTGAGATGGGAACCTGGGGATCGTGGCGTGTGTACAGTGCATATGTATAGAAAGTGTTTGTAAGTCGGTCTAATTTATTTCGAGGGACCAAGCCATATCTGCAGTGATTGCAGCGATGTAGCGAGATAGCCACATGAATATTAGAAGCCAATAAGTGTTAATGGCTGATAAAGAGGAACTCTGCCTCACGGAGCTTGTTTACTACTGAATATGAATGGCTTGTGGGACTGCAGTTGTGCTGTGTGACTGCAGTGAATGCACGTGTGCTGTGTGTATTATACGGTTGCACACTGTAGTGTGTGTTTCGTACTGTCCGTTACTGTATCTGGATTCCGTGTGCGTGCAGATTCCCCGTGTCTGTCATGCATGTATCTGCAGTGTGCGTGCATCTGCCTGCAGTGTTCGTGCCTCGATCAGATTATGTCTGTATAAATTCTAGCATGGTTTTTTTTCATGTGCCATACATTCTTTGTTGCTTGTGAGTCTAACACTGCAGTACCTTTGTATATGTTTATAAATTCTAGAGCGCAGTGTGAAAAATGAAGGGTTATAATCATGACCCCTTTTGTTTGTCACATCCCCCACTCTCCTTCCCTCCCTCCTTCAGAATCCTTCATATTCCTTCATTTTAAACATTTTATTACATAAACACAGACAGCATCTCAAATGCTCTTCTCCCCAGAGGACAGTAAAAAAAAGTATGGATCATCATTTTTATGTCCACCTTGAGACACGTCCTCTAGATTGTTGCTTCATTGATGACCTCTGGAAAGTACTATTAACATCTTTTTGTTCTAATTGCAGTAATACTACTGCAGCTTAACAAGTAGATGCACTGTCCTTCTTCCAGACCACCATCCAATCTCACTGTGTGGCTCTTTAGTTTTCACCACTTGGAAAGCTCATTAGGCTCTGTCTCATCCGGTATGCTTTAACAGGTGTTTATGTTATTGTCTACATTGTCAGAATCACTAACCTATCTAGATTGTAAGCTTGTGAGCAGGGGCCTCTTTACCTCATACCCCTTGAATATATGTATTGTATGAAGTGCTGCGTAAATTGTTGGCGCTATATAAATAAAAGATGATAATAATAACTCCTTGAGTGTGACAAACGTCAGCTATGCGCACTTGGTGATGTATTCTTGACATGTGCCCAGTGATGTATCCTGGCCTAGGCTGGCCGGTCCTAGGACAGCACGTGAAAGGGAGGCAGCAGCCCCCCTGCTACAAAACTGAGGGGCAAACCGCCCTCTTGGTTAATCATGTTCCCCCATTGTCTTCTATCTCCCCAACCAGCCTAATTATGTTATAAAGGCTGTGCCCACTCAGCACAGCCTCCGTAGACTTCATGGAAAGGCAATGGGCACCTTTAAGGCACGGCCTGTCAGGATTTGACATCATATCCCGGTGCTCCATGTCCTAAAAGCATGCAGTGCCTTTTAATGTATTCAGGAAGCCGACTGCGGAGGGGTAAATACATCACTGCATGTGGCTGCCTGTAGGGCATCAGCTTATCTGTGTTGTGATTTGTCTGTAGTTCTCTATCATTTACTTTCCTTTATATTGATATAGTTCTGTGTGTGTATTGTGGCATCAGTACGTTACTTGTTGTGCTTGTTTCTACGCAATCCAAGGATTGGGATGTATGGGATATATGATGTTATACGTTTGTGTGATGTATGGCTTTTGGCATGGGTATGAAACATTTAGCCTTTGCATGCTGGTGGGTAGCATTGAGTTGGATATTATGGTGGGGAATTGGTTAACGTCCCTTATGTCTCCGCACAGAGATTCGAGAAGCCTTCAAGGTGTTTGACCGTGATGGAAATGGATTCATTTCCAAGCAGGAGCTGGGCACAGCAATGAGATCCCTGGGGTACATGCCCAATGAAGTGGAACTAGAGGTCATTATACAGAGGCTGGATATGGATGGTAAGGCCCAAGTGTACCCCCACCTACCCAATGGATGATGTGTGCAGCATATGCACCCCATCCAGATGCTCCTCTTGTTTGGATTACAGAATTGTTCATATTTTCTGCATCTGCTGTGGATACTGCTAATATCTGTATGTACAATTATTGTGCCTTATCTAGTTACAGTCTCAATTGTATATGTGGATCTTGTGAATTAAGGACTGTGAGCAACATTTGAATCTTTGTGGAACATTATTAATTTATTTGCATCTTCCGTAAATGGTGTACTCCTTACCTACCCCAGATAGAATGTTGCGGTTACCAAGTTCACAGAAGGTCTCCACACTATCCGTATAGGCAGTGCATAATCTGTGTACTGTACACATCATATTGTGTTAGTGATGCTAGTTGTAAAAAGGTTAATTGTTCTGCCTCGTCTATTTATGACCTGAATTTATTCAGGACTGGGAAACCTATACATACATTGGTAGGCACACAAGTGTTGGGTTTAAAGTTTAAGTCCAGGACTCTTGGTCACCCATTCGCTTTACATTTACTCTAATGTTGATGTGAAGGGACTATGTCATCTAGATCCATCGGTCTGTGCTCTGGAAACTGTATCTATTCATGGTAGAAAGAGCTGTACTAGAGCTTGCTTTGGATCATTGGTACAGAAGCTGTATGTTATGTAGAACCTGTGTATATGGCTCCATGCTCTCTGGATCATGCATGTATTTAACCCTAGGAGTTATAGGGAGGATTGCTCTGGAGTTGTGTCTACAAAATACACACTTTCTGAATGCAGCATCTATGGATTCTACCTGTACTGTATATTATGTCCAGAGCCTGTACCTCTTAATATACTATGTCAGGGTTTTCAATGACCAATACATTTACTCACAGTTAAAAAACAGTTAAAACTAGACATCAGTAAATAATGATGGTTGTTAGTAAATGTAAGACGCATAACAAAAATGTATAAACAATAAGACATTTTGTACAATAATTTTCTGTAGGACTCTGCATTCTTTAAAAATACATTAGGAGTAATGTTTTGTTTAAAGGGGATCAGTCACATTCCAGGATCCCTGATCCAGTTTTTTTCTGCCTATATACAACACATCAACAGCGGTGGGAACTTACTAGGTTGTACATCCGGGTATGTCCCAAGTTAGTGTCTTCAATCCCTGTGAAGGGAAGCAGCAGTTAGTGTAAGTGGTGGTAGTGTTGCCCCTATGTACACCTAGTCCGACCTCCTTCCTGCCTCCTTTAGGCAGCAGAAGAGGGTGTTCTGGGCTGCAATGACTTGGAAGTCCCAGTAGGGAGGAAAGACTCTAGTATTCTTCATAAAACAGACCGCTGTTTGCACCACTGTTTAATTCACTTGCACGTTTGACTTTGGCCCATCTATAATTTGTGACATTTTCACCTTGCCTGATTATTTTCAACGAGTGCTACCCTTCCACCCCTCTTGGCTTTTGCCTTAGTTTGTCACCTTTTGTATCCTGTGATGTATATGGTGCTTCCTAGCATCATCCCCAATGAGAAAGGCACACGCTCCATGAGGACATACACCTAAAAAGATATTCAGCTACACTTTCTGTGCTCTTTACTCATTTACTCTTGCAGTGGAGGACTGATTTGTGGGGCTCTAGTCAACGAAGCAAAGTACAGATCTCTATCGCTTCACCCTTAAATAGATGTAACAGTGCACAGCCACTGAATATGCCATCAAAACACCAAATCATAAAGGTCTGTGCTGGACAGATTAGCCATGACCAGGCAGTTGGCTAGCCACATCATCACTGGTATAACATTGACCCTGAGTTTGTCCTACTATTTTACTGTTTTAGTTTACTAAATGAATTATCTAATTTCCAAAAGGCTGCACAACTCTAAGGGCTTACATATGTTTTAGCATATAAACAAAAGTATTGTGCAAATACCGCTCGCACTGGTGTGTGAGCCATAAAACAAGGTACCAGCCGTGCAGATCAGTCCATTTAAATTACTTTGCATATAAGATACATACAGAGTCACATAAGTGTATTCACTAAACCAGGGTTTTGCAGGAGAGTTCATTATTGTGGAGTCTCCACTCTTTACTATGCATCATGCAAGGTCAGCTCGGCCCTTCTTGAAGAAGGAGCTCACTGACGTAATATTTACAGACATAATCCACTCATGTTTCTTCATGCTCTAGATTCAGAACCACCTCTATTATTTAAAGGAAGAAACGAGGAAAACTACAATTCAACCATTTAAAAAAAATATTCCAGAATACCAAAAGTATGTTATGCACCATAAAGTCACACCATAAAAAGTGGTGATAAAAAAAACTTCAACCTATTTATGCTAAGTGTGGTAATTATAGTTTATACATATTATTATGGTGTAATGTCCTACATATCTTGTCATGCACTTGTGAACCGTATCATTGAATCTAGAGAAGGAGTCCTGTGTTGGTGCAGTATTCTTCTTGTCCCTTTAAAGTAATAAATGGAAAAGAAGACTGTAGTTGTGAGGACTATGTATTTTTCCACACCTCATCATCCTTATAACCATAACTGGTTGTAATAACCTGCCAGGCACTGTGCTGTTTGATTTTATATAAAATCCATTACTAACCATTGGTCTACGTCCTTCCAGCCAGTATTTGTTATAAGTGGCTTCTAGTCTCCATTTATAAGCATATTGGATACTTTTAACATACTCTGTAACGCAATGTATAGCTTTTGCTATGGTGCAATATCTACAGATATTCTGATGTTCTGTATAGTGTTTTCAAACTCTCTGTGTTTGCCCCCCATCATGTACTTTGTTTTTCCTTAGTTTGTTACTTTCTGGACTATTTATGCAGGCTTTGTTAAATTTTCTATGAACATTACACTTACCGTGTTTCCCCGAAAGTAAGACAGTGTCTTACTTTCTTTTTATCCCTAAAAGCCCCACTATGTCTTACTTTCGGGGTATGTCTTATATTGGGAAAAAATTGAGAGTGATGGGAGTTATGATGTACTTTTAGAGCATAATTAGATCATGAAAAAGACATTGGAAATGGTACAGCATAACACCCATCACTCTCACACACTTACCAATCAACACACCTACCAATCCACACGTATACCAATCCACACACATATACACAAATCCACACACGTATACACAAATCCACACACATATACACAAATCCACACACATATACACTAATCCACACACATATACCAATCCACACACATATACACCAATCCACACACATATACACCAATCCACACACATATACACCAATCCACACACATATACACCAATCCACACACATATACACCAATCCACACACACATACACCAATCCACACACATATACACCAATCCACTCTCACTTAATTCTTTCCTACCTTTCCTTTCTTCTTTCAGCTTCTTTTCCTCCTCTTCGCTCCTCTTCTTCAGTTCTGTCTTCTTCCTGGTTCAGAGGGCACGGACAGCGGTGGGCGCGGCTTCAGTGTTGTGCGCCGGGATCTGACAAGAAACCCCGGCGCACAACAGCTGTTGCCGCGCAGATCACAAGGGAGCGGTATCGGAGGTCATTAACAGACCTCCGGCTCCCTTGAGTGATTTTAAGCCGGGTTGAACCCGGCTTAAAATCACTCAAGGGAGCCGGAGGTCTGTTAAAGACCTCCGATACCGCTCCCTTGCGAGCCTGCTCCTCCAGCGGCGGACATTACTGTCCGTCTCTGGAGGGGTGCCGGGTGCCGCAGGTTGGCACCCCCTGGAGTGTGGCGCCCTGTGCGGTCGCACACCCCAAAGGTCGGCCCTGCTCTAAGGGGCCGGCCTTAGGGGTCTGCGGCCGCACAGGGTTTAAATAAAAACATCGGGGGTTTTTTTCAACTTTATTTAACATCCTCCATGTTAAATAAAGTTAAAAAAACTTTATTTAACATGGAGGATGTTAAATAAAGTTAAAAAAAAACCCCGATGTTTTAATTTAAATCCTGTGCGGCCGCAGACACGTAAGGCCGGCCTTGGTGGGGACTTCCCGGCCCCTTAGAGTGGCGGACCCGGCAAATCCCCCGTGTTTCCCCGAAAGTAAGACATATGTCTTACTTTCGGGGTACGGCTTATATTAGCCGACCCCTCTGAAACCCCCGATACGTCTTACTATCGGGGGTGTCTTACTATCGGGGAAACACGGTAGATTGTTTACATGGCTGGGATGACCTTAGCTTTACCATTACCTGTTCTGCATATTCTAAATGTCCGGTGCTTTGGAATGATACCAGCACACGCCACCCAAGGGCAGTAGCAGAACGTGTATTTAGAGGGCCAGGGAACTACAAACGTTCTGCACACAGTTCCCTGGTGCCTAGTTAGAATTGTACAGTATTTATTTAGGCCATGCTGTTAAGTAGGCTCTGCTAACATCCTGTTAATATTTTTGATACATTTCATGACTCCCTTTATACCATCCATTCCTTCTCTGCAGCTTTCTCTGGAGGCTCATCATCCATTATCATTATCGCCACGTTTGGAGTCCCAGAAGACTAATTTATTTGACCTTTACGATTCTGGCGTTCTGCCTTTCTTTCTTATATTACAATCATATTTGGATGCTGGTATCACCCATATACTGAAAAAAAAAATCACCATTTATTCTGTTTACGTATTATTGCATTTATTCCAAAAAAGAGTCCTATATATACTTTTGCAGACACGCTGTACCTATGCCCATGCATAAAGCTGGTGATGTGCCATCTGTCCAGCAACCACACAAATCTAGGGTTTGACCAGTGAGGGAGACAGAAAATCTTATTCTCAGTGACATCAGACCAACCCGAGTCTCATCCTTAATATTATTATTTTATTAGCTTGTATTTATTTAGTGCACACACACAGGGTATAGCAGAACATAAGAACTGACAGACTAAGAAAAACAGATCCAAGCGGTAAAGAGGGCACAACTTGCAGGTTTACAATCTAATACAAAAGGGGCTTAATCCCTACTCCCTGACATTTAATGCAGCACAATCTCCTGACACCTTATACTAATAAATATTGCTATAATCTGCAACATCTCTTACACAATATTGCCAAATATTCCACCCCTCATTCCTCATCAACTGCCCCATCCTACAAAGCCATTGATTGTGCTTTCTCAAGAAAACATAGAAACTCTTGACATATAGTTCATTCTTTAACAAGAACGCCCCAGAAAGGTCATTCTGCTTCTTGTATGTTCCTGCCTTGTTTCATATTACATTCTCCATCATTATCGCAGTGTACTGTATTGGTTTATGAACTCCTGGATTACAGTATATGTTTTGTATATGTTCTGCTAAAATGTAGAAGAAATAATATTGCTGTGAACTGTGTGTGATGTCAAGAAGAAGAACATAGGAGAAGCAGAAGGACCTTTCTGGGGAGTTCTTGTTAAAGAATGAGCTATACGTCAAGAGTTTATATGTATCATGTGTAGGCTCGGTACCTTCTCTGGACCCTGCACGTAGCAGCCGTAGGTGTCCCAAGCTTTGTGTAGTTTTAGCAGATGCTCTGGATTATATACTTAGGATCTATTCGTATAATGGACGCTATGAGGAAATTGGTTTTATTGTGCAGTTCCCTGTTTTGAAAAATAGCTTTCTATCGGTCAGTGTTCTGGATCTATTGTGGTTTTTAAAATATCTACTTCTCTGCATGAGAGCTCTAGTAGTTCTGTCATTCATATTCAGTCTCTCTATTTCTTGTACATCTTTCTCTCTTTCACCTTCCATGCTCATCTATGGTAATATAATTTTCCATTTTTTCATTTGATTTCTCTGTCACTTCTCCAACTCGGATTTCATCGTGTTTGTTTCTAATCTTTCCTGTTCATCTTTTTCCCATTTTCTCTTTCTCTCCCCCATCTTACTGTTCTCTGCATTGCAGGAGATGGCCAAGTCGATTTTGAAGAGTTTGTGACGTTATTAGGACCAAAGATCACAACTTCTGGGATGCCAGACAAATTCCGTGGTGCTGACTTTGACACTGTATTTTGGAAGGTATTTGTGTCCATGTTCTTCTAGACATAGTATACCCACAGAAATCTCAGGTTGTGCTGTACCTGTAATTATGATTCACTGCATCTCGTTTACCTATATTTTTGGTCTTTATGCAACACTTTATGGATCTTTAGGAAGACTGAATAAAAATAAAAATTGTAGTTTTATATTTAATTGAATATTTTCTACACAGTGGTCAATTTTTATATTGTTCCACTCTTCTGGGAAGGCTTTCCACAAGATTTTGGAGTGTTTCTGTGGGAATATTTTGCTCATTAATCCAGTAGAGCGTTTGTGAGGTCAGGCACTGATGTTGGATGAGAAGGCCTGGCTCGTAATCTCTGCTCCAGTTCATCCCCAAGGTGTTTGATGAGGTTGAGGTCAAGGCTCTGCGCGGGCCAGTCAATTTCTTCTACACCAAACACATCCAACCATGTTGGAAGCATAGCATTGTACAAAATGTCTTGGTATGCTGAAGCATTAAGATTTCCCTTCAGCGTGATTCGTCACTCCACAAAACACATTTGACTCCAGAGTCCAGGACGGTCACACCAAATATTGACTTGATTTATACTTTTCTTCCGTTCACTCAGTTTGAATTTTGTTTAAAGATAAAAATAAACTGTTAACATGTCTACTCTCTATAAAAAAAAGTATTTTTTCACACCTGCCTAAAACTTGTGCACAGTACAGTATATTTCCCTTTTATATATATTATGTATTTTGATGAAAAATAGAGATGGCAGACCTCCATTCAAAAAAACAATACTACTGTCTTCAGAAGTTCTAACTCTCACCCTGCTTATGACTTGCTGTTGTCAGGTATTGATCTTTGTGTTGTTCTTTGGGGAGTGACCACGTATTCCTCGTCTGTCCCTTTAGTGTGACATGCAGTCGCTGTCAGTGGAAGAATTAAAACGGTTGTTATATGACACATTCTGCGAGCACCTGTCCATGCGTGACATTGAAAACATTATCCTGACCGAAGAGACAGGAAACCTGGGGACAAAAGGAGATTGTCCCGTGGATATGGAGAGTGAGTGTTGTATACCTGATATGGCAGTTTCACTACAGATCACCCACATTCTTTTAGACAAAGTGACACATTTAATGGTTCTGCACAAAAAGTGGTTATGCAGAGAAATGCACTGGAGTCCATTGCAGTTTACTAATAACCATTGCAGGAGTGTTTTTTTTAAATTGAAGGTTTTTTTTATATGACCGTGGTGATATTTGCAGGGTGGGTTATCTGTTTGTGCATCATCAGTTCCATTGGTTATGAACTGCTAGACAACTTCAAAACAGTAATCATCCAGTAAACCATTCAAGGACATGTATTCTTGCTAGTACAGTATATTTTCTAATAGAAAACAAAAGCTGACACAATCTCATGCTTTACCTGTTGGTGTGGAGCACTGGGGTATGCTGGCGCTACCTCTCAGCAGGAGGCAAATGAGGAAGCGTTGGCAGCTGGCTCTAAGGTATGAGGGGATCCATTTGATTTAAAGGTCCTATATAGCATACTTGCTGGGAAATATTTAATATAGATGCGGCCTCTAATTCCATCTCTTCTACTATTTTCATTTTTCAGGTTCCTCAAATCAACAAATTCGTCAGACCTGTGTGCGGAAGAGTCTGATATGCGCCTTTGCCATTGCTTTCATTATTAGTGTGATGCTAATAGCAGCTAATCAGGTCCTACGTAGTGGCATGAAGTGATCAAGACAAGGATCCCTAAACCATGGACTTTAGAGCATCTCCTGCCCCTTCCCTATCTTCTGGCCTACAAAAGGACTATGGGACACAGAGGGGGGCCAGCTCCCCAAACCATAGACTTTAAGGATCTCCTTCACCAGTCTGAATGTGCATGGGAAGAATTGCATGGAACGTGCATGGGCATTTAAATTGTCAGGTGACCATCTGTGCTTTTATAACCTATACCAAGAGGGACTCTATAGCTATATATATAAATTAGATGTATATATGTACACGGATATATAACTCTATATTTATGAGCAATAACATTTTTGGTTGAAGAATGGTTAAAACTTTGACCACCAGATACAGGGTCAAAATGGATAATGGACTCCTGATTTTATATGCTTTCAAATGAAAGGCAGCTTAAATCGTCCTGGTCGTCCCCCCACCCCACACCCTCCCTGGTTTTACCTGCCTTAACCCCTGAATTGCTGGAGGGGTCCATGCTAAATGTAGCTTTGTTTCCTCTACTCTTTCCGTATGTCTATATAAATATATATTGAGGCTTCCATTTAATGTGTTATCCGCCACCCCAGTGTTATCCGGGATTTTAGTGATTCCTTATACCCCTTTGTGGGCTAGAATAATTTTGCACAAAATTATGATGCAGACTGCAGAAATGTGTATTAGCTATCACCATTCCTCTCCACTCTTCATCCAACAGCTCCTCCGCTCTTACGCCATTGAGGCTCCTTTTTGACCCGACATTGTTATTCTGTGTTTCCATGCATTGATTCTTTACACTTTGTCATTGTTCACGATATTCCCTGCCTTCCCTCATCAAAGCTCTTCCTGCTTTAGTCACCCTCCCTCCTTTGCCTCCAATCACATTTTATGTCTTTTCCATGTCACCTTACCGCATCTCATCCTCTTCTCTCTATCTATTTTCTGTCAGTGATCCTTTCCCACCCTCCTTTTCTCAGTTATGTTCATTTCTTTGTCTATAGATCCTCCCCTTTTTCTTTGTCTCATTCTTTTGCCCACATTTTAACCCCAAATATTCACTTTTTACTCGTTGATCTTTTCTGCTTTATCTTTTTTCTCCGTGACTCCACACCTGTCTTGTCAACCTTTATACTACTCGTCCAAGAACATTCTCATTTATAGATTCCCATTTCTTCCCAGGACTTCTGAAGGGCATCTGTTGCCTCTAATTCAATCATGATTTAGATGCTATAAAAAGCAAAATTGGTCCTTTATTGAAAAATTAAAATCACAAAAAACAAATTATTCACCCTGGTAATCTCATCTAGGATGAGGCCCAGTGAGGGTATGGATATGAGGGAAAGCATGACCTGAGGCCAATGTTCCCCAATTGGTAAAGCGCCCCTGATTCTCTTCCATTACTTTATAACTTGCTACTTAGTGCTCTTTTGCTTCTTACTTGGTCTTTTTTTCCCTTTTTTCCATTGTATCTGCTTCCTCCACCAGACAGCTTTTTGCTACCCTTCTAACATCACTCCATCTTCATTCTGTGTGTCTCCTTTACCACCCTTTTTCTTTCATTCATCTCTTTAAGGGGTTACGTGTAAAATAATACTTGTGTTTGAAAGTGGTCTTATCATCTTAGCTGCCAAACTAATGGTCCAATCAGCAAGGCTGTTCTGTTGGTTGCTTTGATGACCAACAAAGGCCTCTTTACAACAGAATATCTTTTTATGCATAACACCCGGTTGGGGGATATTGCATTATTCTGTTCCCTCAATCCCTTCCTATGGTTGCTTCCTTTTATGAATGAGTACCACATTTTTCTTTTTTTATCATTTTTTTTTACTCGAAAACTTCTCCCAGGCCTTTAGTCTTTTTCTGTACGGTTTTTCTTGGCCATTTTTCTTTTTTTCCCATATTACGTTTTCCCCTTCTTTCCCACTTCTTCTTTATACACAGTTTGTGTTGTTAATTTTTATTTCTTGCAATAAAACTACCTGTCTAACTTTATCTAATATTTGGAACAGAACTTGTAAATTGACAGCATGTTTAATTGCATAGGTCATGCAAAGGTGTGGTTTTCTTGACTGCAGAGCAGATAGTAGGGAACACTGTTAAACCATGCACGATGAATTATTCATTTCAAAGGCAGCCCTAGCAATGCTATGGAAGACCACAACACATTGAATATCTGTGGTGCAGAGCACAATATTTTACAGAATCAATTGGCATAAAGATCACATTTTGCAGTACTCACAATTACAATACATGTTGTTTTTGTTGGTAGCATTTGTGGATTTGGTATTTAAGGGTGTTATTCCATTGTCTTTCATGAAAGTCATAGGGGTTTTAGTGACATTGTATGGGTTTCATAGCCCTTTTCTTGCAGAAACTCAAGATTCTGATTTATCCTGTAAAGATGAATCTGTTGTCTTCTTGTCGGAAGTTATTTTATCATGACAATGAGAGACCGGATAATGAGCTCTCCTAGTGACGTGCTGCAATAATCAGCTTGTGTTGCACTTGCCCTGCAGTCTTCCCTCACCTCTCCTCTCACCACCTGTCTCCTTCATTCCCACACCTACTGTCATCTCCTCTGCCTCCCCCTTACTTTGTCCTCATTCTTCTCTTCCATCTGTAATATTTTGACAGCACAGTTGCAGACTGATGCAAATCTCATTTTCAAGCCTGTCCAGCGCAGTATTATGAGCAGAGGAGATAATAAACAGTCATACTTCTCCCGTTTGTATAGTTCACCTTGTCTCTTAAACCCTGTGGTCTGTCACCACCCTATGGATTTTACTCACTTAAATTCCAACACAATGTCTTCGCCACTTCTTTTCTCTTATTTAAACATCTCCTTTTTAACTCCCCTTCTTACCCCTGCCTTTCATTCCACAGATCTCATATATACCCCCCACATGTTTGATCTGCACCTCCTTGCTCTCCACCTTGACAGATGCAGAATTTTGTATCTCTGCAACAAGGAAATGTGTTACATCATCTCCCCTTCTCCAAATCATATGGTCCAGCAAAACATTTTTCCTGCACCTGTTATCTATTGCTTTACATTGGGTTGACCGAAACCCGTAACAAGACTAGAAACTCTGAGTGTATATATATATCTAAAAATAAGAAGTCTTTTTCCCTCTCCCTATCAGGGGCCATAGTACACGTCTCTCAACAATGTTGATTACATCCATACCAAATATCATCAATCTTTTTCCTGCCATTTGAGTCTCATGGTTACAGAGGATATAATTGGGGTTTTGAAGAGATGGATCAAAGAGATAACAAAGTGTGCATATTAAACAGATATACTGTATATATATGTACACATCATGTTACTGTGTTGAATTCCCACATTGTGTGAATTTGTGTGAACATTAGTTAAGTCATTATTAGAGACCAGTGTTACAATGCGTAAAAATGCTTCGTATTTAGTCTTGAATACCAAAAAGGATCAAATCAATTTTTCTCTACTACATTTTGAGTTGGTAGCTGAATGATTTATTGTTTTAATTATCTCATTTTTATTTCCTTATAATTGTTGCTGTAATACAACCACAAAAATAACACTGAAGCTAGCATTTTCTGTCCCAGGGCTTTAGTTACTAAAGCTTAAAAATGATTGTAACCAAAATTCTAAATGCTAGAATTTCAGGTCCTGGGGGTAATGATTGCTCGGCCAACGCAGTTAGAGGGTAGAAGAAAGTACCAGCTTTGCCAAACAACTTCATAGGTTTTTCCAGGCAACCAATAATCCCCTTCCTTTGTTGGTGGGATCACCATTGGAATTCCTTGTCTCTATGTACAAACTAGAGTGTACGTGATAGAATGTGTTCAAACATTGTGCATGTCTTTAAAGCCAACCAAAAAATAAGAGCCAATAGGCTACGGTCTAATTGAATGACTTGGTTTAACCCTGCTTGTTCACGTGCAGTTTGCAGACATAATGGAATGGTAATACAGATAGCATTGGTGCATGCATGTGCACCGGGGCATAGCTCATTTCAAACGCTAGTTGCATAAAATTTTACTTTACTTACATTGGGAAAAAATATACAAAACCTTTCTCATTTAATTTCTAAGTTATAGGATTGTGGGGATTTTGCGTGATCATAAAAGTGAAGTAACTGTCCCTTTAACAGAAAAGTTCGCTTTAGAATTTACTATGGTGGTTTACTACTGGGATCCAGCAGAGAAGGGCAATAATGAGGGCTGATACACATACAATAAATAACTAATTCTGACAGTACTTTTACTTTACAGAAGGGGTTGTAGATGCCTGGAATAGACTGCCGGTGGGAGCAGTACAGGCAAACAGAGGAAAGGACTTTGCGTAAGCGTGGGATGTGCATAAAGCTATCCTATAGAATTAACACATGCATGCAGCCAACCTGGTAGCTAAGCGGGTGTTTAAGAATATGAATATCTTTTATCCTATACATTTCCTAGCCAATTGGCTAGCACAATGCATACATGAAAATTTACCCCCTTGTCATTTTCAACAACAGGTGCAATTTGAAAAGCAGAAACAGCAAGAATGGCGATCAGTAAATTTTACTGATTTGAACGATTTGACATAGTTACACTCCTGTTAGACACTAGGTAATTATCTAAATAAATATTAACTGCATTCCTTGCCCATCTGACATAGTTAATTAGCATTTTAAAATTGTTCTGTGAGTCATGAGAATTTGAGATCCGGCAAATCAAAAGAATTACTATATAAGAATTTGTGAAGAAAACTGTACAAAGCCATATCTACTAAATACTGCAAAAGGAGGACTTGCCTTAATTGTGGTGTCTTAAAGAGGTGGGCATACACAAATGGATAGTAAAGTCGGCCCTCTATTTTCAAGCAATGTCCTAAGTAGTTAACACAGACTAATTACTATAGAAACTTCACTCGTTGCGCTTACAATTTAAAGATTATTATACTACAAATTCTATGCAAGAATTCTTCAGCATCCTGAAAATCAGCAACCCCGTACATTTTGAGGATTTCTTTTTACCCCCATGAAAATAGAAGGCTGCCAGTACTATTCCTTTCATTATACTTTGGCCAAACTATGCACATCATTCTTTTAAGTTTGAGCAGGATAATTAGCCTGATATTTAAAATGCTTGGAATATATTGAGAGTCTGTACTTTGTTGTGTTTCACTGTGTGTTACTGCAAAGAGATTTAAAATGCATATTATCTTTACACTGATGGCGTCTTAGGACTATTTTTTTCTACATGCAGTCTTTCTCTTCTAATGTCTACATCCAGACATTTTCCCTGATGCAGTACTTTTCCAACACTATGGGAGTGGGGCAAATTGAATAACCCCCATTAGCAGCGGCTATGGGTCACCTATAAATTGTCTAGGAAATGGGCAAAAATACCAAGGATGCTGAAAATTTGTATTAAAATCAAAGGAGGATTACAACCATTAGCCAGTTTGATGGCACACCTGGAGCACATATTGTCTACCCGTTAAAAGGTGCGTAAGATCTAGCCAAGTGTTTTTCAGATGCTTGGTTATGAAGCCTTTGTGGGCAAAATCCTGGTCTTCTGACTGCCAAGCCAGGCACACACACTTTCCCTTTGGCATACATATTATGCCTGCCAAGGTACAAACACATCCACCCACAGCCTGTCACAGTGCGCCCCAACTTGGGATAGAACAATCGTTTTTAATTCCGGGATTCTGGTCACCTGTAGGAGCAGATCCTGGTCAAAAAAAGGTCCTGTCCCCCCCCCCTCGACAATAACATTTCTCATTCTTTGACCAGTTAACCATATTTCTTCTTTCTCCCCAAAAACACCTCTCCAAGCTGGGGGTGATTTCTCAGAATGACTGTTCAGACGTCGTTTGAGACGTTCGATTGGAATCTAAATCATGCTAAGCATGTATAAAATACAATTTAATAACAATAGATACATCGTTTTTATTTCCATTTAAATAAGATTTCTGAATAGCATTTTACACTAAATGGAAGATGAACACACCACTAATAGTTTGCAATATATCACTGCATTTGTACTGCTTACATTACACGGGCTGTTAGATACCAAGCAACAAAATTGCTAAGATAGCTGAATAATTCTCCTGAACTTCCATACTGAGCTTGATTTAATATAACCAGCAAAGCACAAACCAACAATACATGCAAAATTCAGAACACTGCCCATCTGAAAAGTTTATTAGTACTGTTCATATTAACATTTCATAAATTGTACAACAATCACTATAAAAAATTGCTAGAATTCTAAACAGTTAAACGGCCCCCCTGGTGAGAGATAAGGTCATGATTAGCAATTGGTTTATACTTAGTTCTCTCATTTACTAAGATCTCTTTCATTCCTCTTGAAGTATCTTGCCATTGGATACACTTTGTGGGTGCTGATGCCTTCAGAGTTGTATGATAACTTTATCATGTATCCTGATTTTGTTTTACCTTGGCTTTTTGATTATGTACTTGCACCACCCTACTTTAACTAATCTATGTTTGATTCTACTATGACTTCCATAACTAGAAAGCAACTAGTCCACTTCAGACTCTCCATCTTCATATCTGTAGTGTGTCTCCATGTTCCTGCTCCTAACTCAACCAACCTTGCCTGTGTTCTCCAGCATCCTACAGGTACAAATTCATTTCCCCCCCCCATACTTTTACCAAGATGGATAGCCGTGTTTGTTGCCACCATAAGCCATTAGTATATTTGACTAATTGGTTCCCTTCCATGAGTCTATACCAGGCATGTCCAAAGTCCGGCCCGTGGGCCAATTGCGGCCCGCGTTCCGGACTGATACGGCCCCCAAGTGAGCCACAGGACTTGGCGTCATCAGCCGGCGCAGGGAGAAGGAAAGCGCAAGATTTGGGCTTTCCTTCTCCCAGCGCCGGCACACACAGCCACAAGGGCATCTGATGAAGAAATTGTGTAGGGGAGGGTTAGATTTCAACCCTCGTCTACAGTAACTTTAAACAGGGTTCATGTTTGACTGTAGACGAGGGTTGAAATCTAACCCTCCCCCAGTAGCGTACCTAGCGGGGAGCGGGGGGCGGTCCGCACCGGGTGCCGCTCATCAGAGGGGTGCCAACTTGCCGGCACCCGGCTCCCCTCCAGAGACGGACAGTAATGTCCGCCGCTGGAGGAGCAGGCTCGCAAGGGAGCGGTATCGGAGGTCTTTAACAGACCACCGGCTCCCTTGAGTGATTTTAAGCCGGTTCAAGGATCTCCCGATCACCCGGTGCGGACCGCCCCCCTGCGCCGGGGTTTGTTGTCAGATCCCGGCGCACAACACTGAAGCCGCGCCCACCGCCGTCCGTGCCCTCTGAACCCCGTGCCCTCGGAAGAAGACAGAAGAACTAAAGAAGAAGAGGAGTGAAGAGCAGGAAAAGGAGCTGTAAGGAGAAAAGAGGAAAGGTAGGAAAGCATACAGTGAGAGTGGATTGGTGTATGTGTGTGGATTGGTGTATGTGTGTGGATTGGTATATGTGTGGATTGGTATATGTGTGGATTGGTATGTGTGTGGATTGGTATGTGTGTGGATTGGTATGTGTGTGTGGATTGGTGTATGTGTGTGGATTGGTGTATGTGTGTGGATTAGTATATGTGTGCGGATTGGTATGTGTGTGGATTAGTATATGTGTGGATTGGTGTGTGTGTGGATTGGTATGTGTGTGTGGATTGGTATGTGTGTGGATTGGTATGCGTGTGGATTGGTATGTGTGTGTGGATTGGTGTATGTGTGTGGATTGGTGTATGTGTGTGGATTAGTATATGTGTGTGGATTGGTATGTGTGTGGATTAGTATATGTGTGGATTGGTGTGTGTGTGGATTGGTATGTATGTGTGGATTGGTATGTGTGTGGATTGGTATGCGTGTGGATTGGTATGCGTGTGGATTGGTAAATGTGTGAGAGTGATGGGTGTTATGCTGTACCATTTCCAATGTATTTTTCATTATATAATTATGCTCTAAAGTACATCATAACTCCCATCACTCTATACTGTTCCATACAGTGGCAGAGCTGGGAGACAGAGGCCTTGCACCCCCACCGCAGGACTCCTGAAAGGTAAGTGAACTTCAAAGAGGGAGAGGGTAGATAGTTACGAGGGGTAGATAGGGAGAAGGGAGTGAGAAGGGGTAGATAGGGCAGAAGGGAGCGAGAAGGGGTACATAAGGCAATCATACTCCTATCATGCCAAGTCTGCGAGTGCCTCCTGGAATCTGGGTATGCCTGGGCATGATAGGAATGTGATTGCTGTTAACAATTATATATATATTGTTATTTAATTGTTTTGTCCTATTTTGGTGTGTTACTTACTTTAAATAAAAGTGTTAGATTTTTTTATGGTGTGTGTGGGGGGGTCATATTCAGTTTCGGCCAGGTAGTTTTAAAGTGTGTGTTGGGGGGGTGCCACATACAGGATCCGCCCCGGGTGCCAAATACTCTAGGTACGCCCCTGCCCTCCCCTACACAATTTCTTCATCAGATGCCCTTGTGGCTGTGTGTGCCGGCGCAGGGAGAAGGAAAGCCCAAATCTTGCGATCTCGGACGTCGCTAGATTTGGGCTTTCCTTCACCCTGCGCCGGCACACACAGCCACAAGGGCATCTGATGAAGAAATTGTAGGCAGTGGCGGAACTACCGGGGTCGCGACTGCGACCGGGCCCTGGAGTGCAGTGTTGGAAGCGTGAGGTGTAGGGAGGAAGAGGGGAGATTATGAGAAGGAGGGGTAGGGAGGAAGAGGGGAGATTGTGAGAAGGAGGGGTAGGGAGGAAGAGGGGAGATTGTGAGAAGGAGGGGTAGGGAGGAAGAGGGGAGATTGTGAGAAGGAGGGGTAGGGAGGAAGAGGGGAGATTGTGAGAAGGGGGGTAGGGAGGGGAGATAGTGAGAAAGGGATAGATGTGGTATGCCGTTTTCAATAAACTTTGCATAAAATAGTTAATTTGCATTTTAATGGTTCAGAAAATGTCAGGCAAAATGGTCGGCCCTCGCACATGTTCACTTCATCAAATCTGGCACTCTTCGAAAAAAGTTTGGACATGCCTGGTCTATACTATGGTCAGCAATATGTAAAAATGATATGTATCCTGGAAGACATTGCCGATGTATAAACTCACAAAAGAAAACCAGTCACTCAACATACAGATCATGGAAAATATGGCAAGCCTACATGATAAAAGTGCACAAGGAAAGAAGTGGAAATGAGAAAAAAAACACTATACTCTATGTTAGAAATATATTTTAGCCCACACAGAGCAGGACAAAAATCCTATCATGCAAAATGTAACTGTAGTCATCTGCTGTCTCTAGAGCATCATGCAGCCCATTTCTACTATATCAGATACATCATTCATCTTTATTATATCTCTTCAATGTCACTGACTTGTTCAAAGTTAACCGTGCATAAAATATACATGTATTTATATTGTCACTCAACTCTGGCACACAGATGTCTCCTGTACAAAATGAGATATCAGCATCAGGGACTTCTAAGGAAAAAAAAACAAAAGGAGCGGAAATCTGGAGCAAACATTCCTTTTCTCTGGTTCTTTTCAGCCATTTTAAGCACACTGTTTTTTTTAAATGAACAGCTGGATGGGCTGCAAGCATGTATAACCCATAACTCTCTAGGTATCAGCTCCCATCTGCTGTATGTATTATGTGCCACCGATAATATTGTAGACTCAAAACAAATGCCATGTCGTTTTTATCTCAAATATGCTTTTTTACACTGCAGGTCTATATAAACTAACAAAATGAGGATAACTGATAGAATCCACTGCTAATCTGGAAAATGCCAATCCAAGACACCTGAATGTGTGCTTTTTGAATTTATCTTTTTTTCCAGCTTACCGTCTTCTGCAATAAGATATTCAGCCAGGGGGCTACCCATAGGAATTTAGCTTCCTTGGCTACGGCTCACCTGGCAACTGCCTAGTTCACTGCTTTTATGACTGGGTATTACGTGACCTGGAAACAGGGCAGCTGTGAGGAGCCTGAGCTTGTGTTCACTATATGACCAAAAGTATGTGGACACCACCAATCATTGAGTTTAGGTGTCTCAGCCCCAACCATTGCTCACAGGTGTATAAAATGAACCACATAGGCAGCCATCGCCATCCATTGACAGTAGAATGGGTCGTACACAGACATACTCCAAAATATTGTGGAGAGCCTTCACAGAAGAGTTGAAGATGTTATAGCTGCAACTCCACAATAATATTTTTTGGAGTGGGATGTCCAAAGAGCTCATATTAAGTGAGATGGTCAGGTGTCCAAATACTTTTGGTCATATAGTGTAAAAGCAGTGACCATAAGCTGCTCTTATCACCACTGAAATGTTGCTTGCCTGTTCCATTTGTAAAGCTTTGCATTCAAATTACTGTTTATAAATAATGCCATTTGGGTTTCAATTAGACATTCTCAATACAAATACATACACACATTATTGCTACTAAATTAATTAAAAAAGAAGAATCTGGGAAAAAACAAAGCAGATGAAATAAAATGCTGGATGATTACTTTGACCAAAAACATCTTGGATTCAAACCCGGCCATCTAAGATTGATGCTCAATCACAAGAAGAATCTGCCTTTGGTCACAAAGTTAATCTTCTTGGAGTACTAACCCTCGCTTTCTGCAGAACTGACTGCCAGCAGATATGAAAGAAAACAATATTTTGTTTGACAGGAACATATTTTTCCCTTTAAATCCTAAGCGCTATCAGCTCATGGGCAATGTTTTACACGTAATATCCCTAAGCATTATTTTTTAAATAAGCGGTTATTTCTTGTTTTCAGATGCATTTGCACACATTTACATGACTTGGATGTTGCATGTCACTGAACACAAACAACTCCCGATGCATGTGTACAGATAAACAAGGTCATTAGACAGGCAAAGAGTGCACGACTATGTTACATTTCTTAGCCTTTTTTTTTTATCTTGATATCTGGTGGCTCGCAGCTCTACTCCGTGCCTGGTTTATTTCTACAAACCTCATTCATATCTTTCTTCATCTGATGCTAATAGTAGTTTCTCTACAGGGATCAACCAGGCAGTTTTGTTCCCTTCTTTCTACATTAATCTCTCTTTGTGGTCTATTCTGAAATACCAATCACAAACGTTATGGTGGGTAAAGGTGATGGAAAACCCTTCCACTTAAAATTAAGGGGGTAGTAGAAGCATTATTAAACAGCTGATCATTGTTGACCTTATTTGCATGCACCTACCCAGAATCCCATGCGGTTGTGAGATTTCTGAGGGAAAAAAATAAGCCTTCTAGCTTGTCTGGTGGTATATTCTGTTATGAGATTTGTCAAGAAATTAGACATTTCTACTCTATAATATTGCCATACATTTTTTTTCTTTCTCCTTTTGCCATCAATTATGAAAGAAACATATTCTGTTAACATTTAGTCATGGTGCAAAATCTGTAACTTTACATATTAAGGTAATTCAATATGAAAAAGTTGTACATGCCATCATACCCAACATGCATTTTGCGAGCTTCCACCCAAACTTTGGAAAGTATGGCAGGTCACCATAGCTTAATCACTATACCTGGGAACTCTCCGGGTTTGACCCGGAGATTGCCGGGGGAGCACCAGTGTTCCTTCTAAGCTGTGCGCTTGTGCGCGCGCACATAGCATTTTTAGAGAGCGCACACGTCCAAAGGTTGTGCGCACAGCAGTTTTTCCTCAACAAAACAAAAATATATATATTTTTTTGATACTTTATGCGGTGCGGATATCGTGCGCACATAATTTTGGCTCTGAGAAAATTTTTGCACAAGATAAATTTTCTGCGCACGCCACTTAGATGGAACATTGGTGAGCACTGCTTCTCCGGTTCAAGACATGCCCCGCTCCCCGCCCATTTTCCCTTTAAAAGGGGGTGTTTCCTGCTGCCGTCAGCGGGAACTCCCATTAACGTCAGTGGGAGCGCCCACCGATGTCAGCAGGACCACCCACTGATGTCAGGGTGACCTCCCACTGATGTCAGCGGGACCTCCCACCGACGTCCCAGGGGGTTTGTAAGCTCAAATTTGCTGAAAACTCCCTCTTTTGTGAATTGACCCCTCTGCCCATCAAGAGTGTTTTTTAACTGTTTGCTGTACTGCCCATTTGTGTACAACACTACATAGGCACAAACAGGCACTTTTCCGATGCCTTCTACTTTAGTGGCAGGTTCCTTGGTGAACCTGTCAGCCAAGTACTTTTACCAAGTCTACATTCTTGCACGGCGCTGAGTTGCCATGGGGACAATTGAAGCAGGTATATTTTTTATATGTTTCAGTGAATAATTTAATTCTCCCAGAGAGCCAGCTAGATGCTTCCAGCAGAGATGTGGCTACATCAAATTGAGTAAGCAATTTTCCTTGATGCATTTTCAGTAGTTTAGGCTTTGCTCGAGAGATAGAGAAGAGAAACACTGCTTTCTTCACACACACAAAGAAATTGCAGCTAGTTTCAGTAACTGTTACTATATGGAAATATGCCCATGCATATCATATGTTTGAGAAAAAAATAAAATCAAATTTAAGTCGATATGAGCATGAATTTAGCAATGCCACTTTTTGACTCCTTACCCACATAAACTTCTTCATTTGCTTATGCCTACTACCTTATTACATAGGATTGTCACTGCATTTGCCAGAGTACCTAGTATACATAGATACAAGAATATCACCTTCAAGGTGAGGCAATGGAGGGAGACATCTAGGAAAGGTTTAAATTGAGCCAATGTCATCTGGGACAAAACGAAATACAGATCCCAGGCAGAAAAACGAAATACAGATCCCAGGCAGAAAATATCAGCAAACTGCAAGTGACTTGAAGAAAATGCTGGACCAAATGATGACCAGCTAGACAATGCAACTTAAACAAGCTCAAGGAAGAGACCTGAACCGGCAATCTTGGTAGTGGAACCTTTCCTTTAAGATCACGAAAATCTACAGCGTATAATGGAGTGAGCGCTGATGTGGAGAACAGGACAGTATATACAAATATTTTTTTTCTATACAATACACAATCAGATATAATAATGTTTAACTTGCATCAGATTAACATTTTATAATGTTATAACATCAGCATGGTAGATGTAAAGACCAGATGCGTTTCACTGAATGTTGCTTTTTCAGAGGTAAATAGATGAAATTATTTTGCACACTGCTGGCCCAAATAATGTAGACTATGGGATTCAGTACAAGGTACTGTATTATTTTGTCTTCAGATGTCATCTAATAAGTGAATATATCCATGATCCTCAGTGTGGTTAACCAATATTGGCAAGGGTGTCTGGGAGCTGTTTAGACGATGATTTTAAAAAGCAGCAGTAGTAAAAATCTGCAAAGATATTGGAAGAGAGTGCTTTTGGCTTTATAAGTTACAGAGAGATTGCTTTTGGATTTTTAAGTTACCGACCCTCTCCCCCAAGGGAGGGTTTTTCTTTTACTTCATTAATTATTGAAAAGGATAAGACAATATGACAGTTTATCATATTTGATTACTATTATATATAGTTTTTTTTTCTTCCCACCTCCCCTCAAGTTTATTATTATTAAAATGAATGAAAGTTAATAAGCACCTAATAGCTTTGTGGTGATGATCTAGATACTATTGGGGTGCGTTCCTTCTGCCTGTATTAAATGCATCTGATGGACTAGATTTTATGTATTGTATTTACGTATATAAATCAATGAACAATGAAAATTGATGTGGTTAATGCTTAGGTTCAATATCAATAACGTGAATGTGATCTCACGTGGGGTTAATCCCTGCATTAAACTACCTGTTGTAAAGCAGGATGATGTTTAGCCCCCTGCTAGTGGCTTTGCACGGGTTATTTAAAGCTGTTTGGAGACCCGCTTCTACAATCCCCTGGCGAAAATGTAGTAAACGCTACAAAGAAACGCGCGTCGGGTTTGATTTATTTATTTTCTTTTTTTGCTATTAGGCAGTCTTAGAATCTTTTACAGGTGAGGCAGATCAATAGATTAGAGTCCTTCACTTTCTGTTAGCTGCTGGCTAGTCCCCGTTTTTGGGGAGAATTTTTCATTTGGACTAGATGTGATACAGACTTGCAGTCTATCGAGTAGGAGGTTTACATTTATACGCCCATTGATAGCCTGTTTGCAGCTTACAGACTACTACAATTTAGATACAGTATATTACATTGTGCTTTTTTTATAACAATATTAAAAGTTACGTTTCAATGCCAGGATTCCAATTCTGGTGTGTGGGTGAAGATATTGGAATAGGCTTGAATATACAGTCGTGTGGAAATTTTACATATCAGGACGTAACAACAATCATCTGTTTCTTAGCAGGTCTAAAAATTAGGTAAACAAAACCTCAGATGAACGCACCACATGACATATTAAACCATGTGATGATTTATTCAACAAAAATAAAGCCAAAATGGTGGAGCCATGTGTGAAAAATTAAGTATGCCTGATCATTCAATAGCTTGAAGTAATCATTTTCTGTATGACTATCAGTCCCTCACATTGTTGTGGAGGAATTTCAGCCCACTTTTCTTTACAACATTGCTTCAGTTCATCGAGGTTTACAGGCATTTGTTTAGGTACAGCTCTCTTAAGGTCCCGCCCCAGCATTTCAAACAAGTTGAGATCTAGACTTTGACTGGGCCTCTGCAACACCTTGATTCATTTCTTTTTTTTAGCCATTCTGTTGTAGATTTGCTTGGGATCATCATCTGGCTGCATGACAATTTCAGCCAGGCTTTAGCTGTCACATAGCCTCACATTTGACTCTAGAATACTTTGGTATACAGAGGAGTCCATGGTCGAATCAATGACTGTAAGGTTCCCAGGTCCTGTGGCTGCAAAACTAGTCCAAACCCTCACCCCTCCACCACAGCGCTTGAGGTGGTATGAGGTGTTTGTACTGATACGATGGTTTTGCAAAATGTGGTGCTGTGCATTATGGCCAAACATCTGGACTTTGGTCTTATCTGTCCAAAGGACATCATTCCAGAAGTCTTGGGGTTTGCTCACATGCAACATTGCTAACGTAACCTGTGCTGCCATGTTCTCGAGAGAAGAGGAATTTGCCTGGCAACCCTTCCAAACAAACTAAACTTGTAGTGTCATGAACTTTAACTTTTAACATGTTGAGGCCTGTAAAGTCTGAGGTGCAACTCTTGGGTTTTTTGCAATGTCTCGGAGCTTTGTACCGTCTGATCTTGGGGTGAATTTACTGGAACGCCCACACGTGGGATGATTGGCAACTGTCTTGAATGTTTTCCACTTTTAATAATCTTTCTCAGTGTAGAATGGCATTGTGTTAGCACACACCTGAATGCTCCAGACCAGCAAGCTGCTAAAACGTTGGCTGTTAATAGAGGTGGTCACAATTGCTGATGATTACTTAATCAAGGGCATAATCCTGAAAACAAGACAATTCTATTTGAACACCTATTCCAAGAATCAGGCTGCAGTATGAAGAAAACTAATGTTACCGGATACAGACGAACTGAAGTAATTGCTGGATCCTGCTTCTAACAAGGAATGTCAACCAAAATGCCAGGTTGCAAACTGGTGACATCAGCAAGCATATACAGCACAGGCCGCCCCCTGTCCAGCGAGCCCACCCAAGGACCTAGTGGGGGCCACCCAGAGCCAACCAAGGACTTAAGGAAGGCTCCCCTGTAACTCCTCAGCTGTCAGACCGGGTATGGAACAGCTGGAAGATGAGTGAAAACCCCTTCGGGGGTTAGGTGAAACCGAGGTACGCTCCTGGCTAAAGAAGGGCAGAAAAAAACCACAATCAAAAGGTGATGGGAGATGTGGAGTATTTAAGTATTCCTGTCCTGCCTAGGAAGAGGAGGAGCTAGATCTCCCTACGTGCTACTGGGGATAGCAAGGGAAATATATTATATAAGTGTTTACTAAGGTTTCAGTTATTCATTTGGGATGCGCTTCAGCTGAAGTTCACCTTCACTTACGGATCTAAGGGAAGATTTACAGCGTGTGAGTCATTGTGTTAATAATGAAAGTGCCACAGACAGATTTAGAATTGCGGAAAGTCCTTCTCATTACCTTGGTAATGCATTTAAAATCAGAATAAACTAATTATATTTTAATCTTTCTCTTCAGTGCACTCAACACATCTACAATGTTCCCATTTTACATTTAAGGTACAGAAATCCCAAAAATTACCTGCAGCATCAGAACCTCACCATTCCTCCTGATATAATCAAACACACTCCATACAAATAAAAAGTATTAGCAAAAAGGTTACATATACAAAAATAAAATTTTATTATAAAAAATGTTTAAGCCGTGCACAATTTCTCCTCTTCTGCCATCAGTGACTCGTGTGCCTCCTATATCAGCCCCATTCTAGGTCTGGGGAGTCGTCCGGTTTTGAGACTGAAGGTGGATGTAGCGATGGTGGAAGTTCAGAAAGTGGAGGCCATCCAGGAGGTAGGCTGTAGCTGGGGGGTTCAGATATAACCGCACTGTGGAAAAGCAGCAGCTTGTCAGGATTCATTTACTCTGATTAATACATGGATCCCCAATAATGTGCGTGTATATATATATATATATATATATATATATATATATATATATACATACATACATACATACATACATATATATATATATATACACACACACACACGCATGCAACCATGTTCCCTATGTTAGCCAACTTTAAAATGTTACAACTTACAACAGTGGTATCGGAAACACATGAAACCGGAAGTACTCATACCAGCAAATGAGATTGACAGAAATAAATTAAGCAATCAGGTAAACTCGGTCCATGCACTTGAGTTTATCACTCACAGGTGCACATGGGACGTTTAGTTAATGTGTTCTTTTGGTTGCTAACCGATTCATAATCTATTTGAAACTGTTGAATTCAGCGACTTTTTAAACAAATTTTTACAGCTGAATGTCTAAAAACCTTCACATAAGTAATTCTTTAATGATGGCAATTTTTTTCCAGGGAACATTCGACTCAAAAGCAGACACTGATGAGTTGTTGCTATAATAACTGTAAAGGCTTCTTATAATGTTGTGTTCTTTTTAATTGATTAAACATTTAGAAGTTGTATTTTATTATGGTAATACCAAGTGCAATTAATGTATTGTTTAAGTGGAAAAGTATGAACCGTTCTTTGATCTAAAGAAATGTCTTGCTAAATCCGAGAGCACAGGCGGAAAAAGAAGTCCCGATGGACATTTGCACCACATTCTGCTTTATGTTTGAATCCCCACTGTCTTTATGCATCTGACAATACACATAAAACCTTTTCTGACCATCACATCTCAATAGTCAACCTCTCTCTTCCAATTAAAATTTAATATAACAAAGCCACTAGCAATGTTCTCCTGGGCTCCCTCCTTGTTTAATGAGTCGCCTAAAGTCTTATTTAAACTGTACTCCACTGGGACCATCATTTCAGTTATAAATCCTGCTGGCACAATGAACCTTCCCAGGACATTCAAGAAGTGCTGATAAAGACCAGTAATGAGAGAGACCCTCTTCTCACATTTAAAAGCACATCCTCTCTCTCAAGCTGGGAGTGCTATATGGCAAAGCAGCAACTTGCTCGGCTCAGTGACCAGGAGAGTTTTATTATCGCTCAGCAGGTCTCCGTTGAGAGCCGTGAAATTAGTAAAGCATTCAGGTAAACAAGAGACATGCCGTGCGCACTGAATGATCACAGCAGCTTCCTGTACCTGATGGCCTTCAGCGTTACGTTTTTGTAGCCAGACATTATCAAAAACATTGCTTTCTCTAATATTGCAAAGGACACAGTTTTAAAAGTTTGTTATAAGTTTTTTTCCAGGTAGAACAAAGGAAGAGAGGGACCTAAAGATAAGCATACAATGATGCATCAGAAAAACCCGAGCAGGGTGCCCATGGTGGACAGCAAGAGGCATAAGTAGTAGGAAGAGGCAGGTGGTTCTGGAGACCCCATGTCACATTGGAGAGAGTTCAGGAGGGCTACAAAAATGGTAAATGGTTTGCAGGATACAAATGAGCAGGAAATTCTAAGGTTGTTTAATATGTTTGCCTTGGAGAAAAGAAGGGAGATGAAATAGAAACATTTAAATACTTAAAGGCATTGAACAAAGTACAGGTGTGGGCTGCTTATTTGAATTGAGAAATTTTAGAACAAGAGGGCATAGTCTTAAATTAGAGGGTCAGATGCTTAGATGTAGCGTAAGGAAGCTCTACTTTACTAAGCGGGTGGTAGATAAATGGAACAGTCTCCCAGCAGAAGTGGCAGAGGCTAATGCAGTGAGGGAATTTAAACATGCATGGGATGCAAGGTATAAAGCTATCCTGACTACGGGACTGGACCAAGGACCGACTGAGGGTTGAGTCCCTTACAATCAGGAAAAGACGACAGACTACATGGATCAAATGGCTCTTATCTTCTATCAAATTCTAACATTTTTATATAAAATAAAAACACTTTATATGCATATAACTTAAAACAATAAGAAACCACAGAAAACAGACTGTCGTCTTGGAACAAACCCTCTCCACAGGAAGCTACATTTAACATGTTAAGTGTCAATACTAAGAGAAAATCCATGTATTGAGCCATACAGGATATTTTAAATATCTATTTTCACAGCAGTAGACAGAAGTCTATAAAGCGGTGCACAGGGTGTCTGGAAAAAATGCACATGATACCTAGACTTTAATAGAAGCGTATTTAACTGTACATAATAAAATTCCCTACTGCCTCACTACACTAATCAAAAGAGTGTGGGGTTGTGTTCTTACATGTTCAAGATCCACAGAGCTATTAATGACACACTACTTAAATAATAAATGAAGTGTAAATTGTTTATTTTCCTCTAGGGCCCAGATCATTGTGAAAAACAGTATGCTAAAAGTTTTTAATCTTGAGCAGCTCAGTACATAAGCTTTATTAAACAAAATAATCAACACCAGAGAGCTAGAACTTGGTACAAACTGGGAAGATATCAGTGAATTCAAGATTTGCTACACAGATTCCATACTGAGCTCTTCTGTGAGAATCTGGCTTAATCCGATTGGTAAATAATATATTGGTAGATAAATTGCTTGTGTGATCAAGGAAGCTGTAGGTTGCATTGCTTACATAGAAGCAGGACAGGCCTGCTGCTTTAGAAAAGGTGGAAGAGATTCAGAGAAAGAGCCCAGATGGGGAAAAAAAGTTTGTATGCAGCAATATCTACGCCCTTGAGCCATCATTTCCCCCGTCCACTACATTTGGCTGACCTAAGTGCTACTGTTAAAACACAATCTGAAATCTTGTGCAACAGACCCCTAAGCAACAAAAAAGAAAAATTCTGTCAAAACAAGGTAACATGTAATCAGCATTTAGAATTGCAAATGGCTTCCTTTTTCTAATAACAAATTTTAAGTCTAGTGTCCCAGGCACCCCCTCAAAAGAATCCATATTAAAGTACTATGTAAGCTATATCCATTCTTCCAAAACGAATGGCAGCACTTTCCACACATGCGCCATAGGGTCTGAACAGACACCCGCCTGCAGAGTTCATTAAACCAGCGCTGGAGCTAACTGAGGGTGAATATATCACGAGCAAAATGCACAACACAGCTATTAAAGTGCATACGATGGCTGGCATTAATTTGGAATTGATCAGAACAGTTTTTCATAACTGCATTTTATGACAATATAGCATCCGGGACACCGATCATTAAAAGCAATGCAGATCATGGATACAAAGATAACTTTCCCTCCATTCTATTAAATACAGCTGTGTATTTTAAGAAGGTTTGTATTTTTATTTAAAATATTTAACTATAGAGAGAAACTATCCTTGTGTCATGGGGAGCCAATACTGAGCTTTGTTATTTAAAGCACCAAACAAGTCTAAAATAATTAAGGCCAAATTATCTAGTACAACATTAAGGTGGTACTCAAAATCAAAGGGTCATGCACATAGTGTTCTATTTTATGTTGATCAGAGGCTCCCTCTGCTGGACTCACCTCTTATTGCTACTGTCTTTTCTCTTGACTAATTCTTCAAGCCAGCGTCCTACATTGCACGGGGGAACATGACTGTTCCGATCAACTTTCCGTCTCCGTTCTTCTGCATAAAAAAGAAGGACATGAGATATTTCAAAATCTTTTATTGGGAGAATACAGACCTAAACGATAAATGTCATAAATGCTCTTTCATGCCCAAAACAATACAAAAAATGAAAACAAGAACAGTGTTTACAACTAGAACCTACTTTCTGTGTTTCTTTGGGGCTCATCTAAACACCCACATATTGACCCCCTTACCCTGTTGGTGTTTAACAGCCAACGAGCATCTCAGCAAAAAAGATAGCTATGGATCCCTATATTTATATAAATAAAACTATGAAATGGGTTGTTAAAAAGATATCGAAATATGCTGATTAATGCCTAGTTTTAGGAATTGGAGCCATTTTAACAACCAGAGTAATTATTATAGTCATTTAGTATTTGACAACTTGTTGTACAATTCTGCTGCATACATTAGAAAGCTGGGGTTTATTCTCTGAACACCAAGGTGTAGGAGAGTTGTGGTTAGATACATTATTAAACACAAATTACACAAAAACAACATTTTCCTGGGGCTGAGCCTTCATAATGCACAGTTAATATGGGTAATATGAAGACCTCATTCAATGATGAAGAGACTGCACAATGTATATACCTCCCATCAATGGTGAAAAATCAATAAATGGATAAGTTTCTACTCACCTTCCACCTGAGCTTTAAGGTCATCAAGGTCCTCCACTGTCATATGTGAAAAGCGGCAGCCAGGACCAAAGTCACACTGACCTGGAAGACAGGGGTTTCAAGTTAGTCTAGCCAGTAACATAAGCAGCGTTTTCATTGAATAACAATAGCGTCAGTGTTGTAGAAACAGGACGTCTTATACTTACCAGACTGAAGATAGCGTCTGCATGGTTTTTTAGTTTGCTCTTCTGCTAGGACTTCTGATGCATCTGAGAGAAGAAAAAGAAAAACTGCTCAGTGGTACAGCATGATAATTAAAGGATGAAGAGTCTTAGATGTAACATGACCAAAGGTAGAGGATGATACAGCGAAGGGATTTAATGGGGGTATGCATATGGCTATCCTTAATAAGACACGACCGAGCATCAAACTAGGTTTTAGATCTTTGGATTAAGAACAGTTTAAATACAGGTCAGATTGTTCTGATCTGCACTCAAATTCTATGCGTCTATTACTAAAAACGTGTGTCTTACTACACTGGGATACATTGGGAGGTTGGTCCACCACGCAACCTTGCACTTCCACTTCTTGTGTAATATACCCATCTCCACCAGACAGCTTTAGCATTGAGCTCATCACCTTCACCTTACCTGAAGTCCCAACTGTTTTGTGATGAAACATGTGACCTCCGCTGTACACCGCTGTGGAACGTGAGGGTGCTATATAATCAAAGATCAATAACAAAAATCCCTCTCCTGACAATTGCAATGAGGACTAGCTTTACCCCATAAAAAATGCCATGCATTCTGCCATACATTCACCCGAAAGCAAAAGTCAATTTTAGTAACACATGAGCAGCTACACCACTGCTGCTGTCAGCGCTCACCTCTGAAGAAGTCATACCAGGCCTTCTTGCTCCTCTGGTGCTGCACGCCGTTCAGATGCTTCTTGCGATTGTGCAGGTTGTCCTGGAAGGAGCGGTCACAGTAGTCGCAAAAATACCTCCTGCCCATTGTGTAAGGCGCCCGTGCACCCGGCCTCCAGTATGCTCACTGCCGGGCAGCGACTATAACAGCCTTCCAGGCCGCTACAGAAACCAGCACAAAGGCTGCCTACAGCACAACAGACCCCACGAACCCAACTTCTTCTACTACACTACTTCCTGTAGCCACTACGTTACAGCTTGCAATTCCCGCGCATGCGCACAGCAGCGCCTAGCTGCAATACATTGTCACCTAAATAATTCAACTGTAGGCGTTTGTATGAAACCGTAAACTATACTGTATATATGTATATAAACCAGTTCTAGTTGGCACCGTAATTTGAATAGGTGAAGCTATGTCAAACTGGGTTATGAGGGTAAGCAGCACATTTACCGCATATCTTATTACAGGGGAAGGTACAAACAACACCGCAGAACGAAACCTGTGAGTCACTTCCGGTTAGTGACGGAAGCGCGTTTAATCAGGAAGGGTTTCTCTGAGGCACTGGAGACAGGTCTGTCTGATTATTCCTCTGGCAATCTGCTTACCGTTTGTATGACTGTGTATTATTAATGACAATCACTCTGTGTCCAGCAATGCGTTCCGCTGGAGAGCTCTATTCGTATTTTATTTAATTAGTAACTATAAAGTGCTCACTTTCTTATTTTCAGGTCAGATTGGCCTTCACCTTTTTCCTATCTCTCCCCTATTACAGCTATATGCACCTTTCCAGTAGGGAAATGTCTTCTGACACCATTGAAGCTTCTTAACTAATTATTGCACTCATTTGTATACATGTATCAATATATAACTCAATTAATAGACAGTCATATGTTTATATTGAGAAGTTATTTTGCTGCCGTCCGTCGCTTTGCTTATTTGTGTTTACCTATTCTAAACAAACCCAGTTGCCTAGCTAAATTCATCTTTTTATTATAGTTTTATTCGGTTTAATGTTTTCATTTGATCCTACAGTACCAAATGTAAACTGTTTAAACTAGGGACTCATTAATGATGCTTATAAGAACCCAGACTTTATGGATAGAATTAAAATATGGCATATAAGTGGCACTAGGTGGGCTGACTGATGGTTCTTTGCAATTTGCTTATTATTTCCTCAGAGATCTACTTAAGCACCTTTTAATGCAACCACAAACAGTTACCTTGTGCTCATTAGATGCTTTATTATGACGACTGCTGCCTTTTTCCATAGCTTCCAGTCCTGTTAATGCTATTGTATGTTTTGTGCTCAGCATGCCAGTTCTGCCGCTGGATGAGCTGCAGGTCACCGAGAAAGATCCAGTATCGGGAAAGTCACGGACACTACCGGCCCTGGTGAGGCTTATTACTGCAACATGAGTTTTTTAAATGACAGAAATGTATTCATTCTAACTCATAAACCTCCTAGGTCAATCGTTTGTTTGCTGAATTGTTTACTTGTTTTTAGGAGTAATACAAACCGTCTGGTACAAATGTTTTAGCCATTAATGCTTTACTGACAAGTCTTAATGAAGCTTTTAGCCTATTCTTGGTAATACAAGCAAATTTAGATACATTCTAGTAATTTTAAGATATCTGTACTGTATTTATTGACACACAAGCCATTCTATCAAATGAAAATTAATAGATTGTTAGCTTGCAAGCAGAAGCCACTTTACTTAATGTCAGCTTTCTTTTAGTCATACCCTTTGGATGTGTGTACTATAACAAGCATTGCATAAGTTGTTGATGCTATTTAATTAAAAAATGATAATAATGGTCATGGGCATTTTATTCTGTTTCTTTTACCATCTTCAGCACCCTGAACGAGCATCATCTAGGCACTTTGTAACATATGTATCTCCTCCATCATCTTCTGGTTTACTGGAAGAGTTCTTGGAGAGAGCTGAATTTATTAAACAGGACCTGCAGTGGTTACTTGCACTACCTCACGATCTCTTTTGGTGCCAGGTTAGTATGTTATACCAACCAAGAGTGCAAAACTATAGAGTTTTAATGATCAAAACATGTCTTCCTCCACATACCAAAAAAAAACCAACTAGAATCAAATTTATATATTATTATGACCCATGTCTTTCAGCTTCCCTTTTCTATACTATACTATGTTGTGTCTCCCTTTTGTCAGGTGATATTTGATGAGTCTTTACAGAAATGTCTGGATTCTTACCTGAGTAATGCACCTAGAAAATATGACAGTAATCCCCCACTCCCACCAACTGTGCAACAAGTTCAGAATGAACTTCATCGATGTGTCTTCCTCACATTTTTACGAATGTCCACACACAAAGAGTCCAAGGTACAGAAAAGGCAGCTTCAGGAGAAATAAAAATCAGATTTGCTGTGTTACTTAACCTGTGTCAAACCGTTTATCATTCACAGGAACATCACATCACCCCTTCTGTGTTTGGTGAAATCCTGTACAATAACTATTTGTTTGACATTCCCAAGCTGATGGATATATGTGTCCTCTTTGGAAAGGGAAATTCTGCCTTGCTTCAGAAAATGATTGGTGAGCGACATACCCAAAGTCTGCTGTCACCACTCCTGTTTTCTATTCATCAATTTAAATCTTCTCTCTGTAATTTGAAACAACTCATGTGTTTCTTTCCTTACATTCCCTTGTTTTTGATATTCCCTTGTTATCCCCCTTTGTTCTTTGTCTGTCCTATTTTAATAGCATGTTATAGGAATGTAATTTATTTGCAGGTAACATCTTCCAGCATCAGCCTAGTTACTACGAGGACCTTGGTAACTCAGTGCCAACGCTACTGCAGGTTAGTAGGAAGTAAAGAGCTCAAAGGGATATGAAAACTTTTACTTAGAATCCACTTTTCTGCCTCATTAGGTGTTTAACAACATTCTAGAGATCTGTGGGCTGCAAATGGATGGTGACAAAGCAGAACCTCAGAAGCTGGGAGACCAGAGAAAAACAACACCTCTTGACATGGCAGAGGAGGTCAGTAAATCATTTTTTTTTTTATTATTATTATCGCCTCTCCTGTTTCCTTGTTCTAAGATCTTTTTTTTGTGCTATGCTTAAGGAACTACAAGATGTGTTGCTTTACCTCTGCGATACTTCCAGCACCCTGTGGGCTTTCCTGGACATTTTTCCAGCTGCCTCTCAGACATTACAGAAACATGGCTTCCTAAACAGGTAAGTGTAGTAACATATTGAGTGAATAAGCAGTAGTAAAAAGTTGATCCAATCCCTCTGGGTCAGTGGGAAACATTCTGATGCAGAGTAGATACACCATTAGATGGTGAGCAGCTTGCTTGCAAGCAGGCTTCCAAAGGATATGAATAATGATATTTTAGTATTTGAAACAGCAAATGATCTGTATACACTAGTCGGTATATAACAAGACAAATGGATGGATAAATTGTATCTCAATTGTATGAGAAAAAGGTATGCTGTGGTTAAATCCCTCCACTTCCTTATAAAGTCACCCTGGTTCATCTCATGGCTATTGTTCAGATGGCATAGAGGGTTAAAGCTAGATTCAATACTAAACCTTTTTCTATGATTCATTGCTGAAATTCCCTAGCTGCATATGCATATAAAGGAAAATACATATTTTATTAGTAGTATCAAGTTAAACACAGATAAAACCAGTTGTTTTTGTTAATAACCTACATTATTGTATTTATGGTCAAGGAGAAAAATATTTTGTCTATGGGACTTCCTCTTTAAAGGCTAGTAGTGCTAGGGTGGCATGGGGACAGTGAATGTTCACCCAAGTACAAATCTTTTGTTACACGTAGGCTGAGCAGTTTTTATGAACTGTGCTGTCCGGAGCTAGAAGATGCAATAACGAAGAGGAAATTTGAAGATAAAGGGTAAGACATTAGCAAAACAGTTTTGATTCCCAGTGCAAAGAAAAGGGGAATATTGTGGCATTTGTCATCAATAGGAACAGAAACATGGACAGGACTAATCACATTGTCTTTATTGAAAGGCAGGAGGCCTTTCAAATTTGGCAGTGCCTGCAGACATATTTTAAAATATAAAAAAAAAGTAAAAATAGAATAAATAAAAGTGTAATAAAATGTAAAAATAATAAAGGTCCCAGTGATGTCACCAGGACATCATAAGGAGAACCATCTAGTTGCAAGAAAATAAAAAAAAATTGGTGCCCCTCCAGCTGGAAATATACATAAAAAAAAAAAACTTTTCTTGCATCCAAAGTACAAATGTAGGAAAAAATAGTGTAGCATTTTGCACCCTTATAAAATAGCAATACACTACTTATTGCCTTATAACTTGCGGGGGGAAAGCCCCCCAAAAAACATTGGGTATTTCCTAAACTTGGGACAAATATTATAATCTATTAAACAGTTTTTTTTCATTAGCTTTTCAAAGTGTTTTTTTCCTTCAATTTACCGTTTTTTTTTTTTTTTATGTATTTTTTATAATTATGTAAATAGTCACAAAGGGGGTTAATTAGCGGTAGACCTAATGGTCTCTTGCAGCAAGCAGAACAAAAGCCCATGTACAGCTCGGGTTTTAACGAGCCTCTTGCTTTTATTAACAGTTCTTATTTGAGAGAAAAAACTTTGAAAGGGCAGAAATGACATGAAATTGTCAATGTATAAAACATATTATGGGATAGCTCAGCTTGTGACTTGGATTAGTACAGCGCTTTAAGATGAAACCCAGTTTAGAAAGATAAAACTGGATGTGAACATCAACACATTTATCTTATGTCTGGAAAGCTGGAGGGCTGTCCTATTCCTACTTTAAGGAGAATGCAAATCTGATGGACCTCATCTCCATCCAACATCTTTCTGCTCTAATAATGAGGGCATTGTCAACATAAATATCTTTCACAATACTCTTGTTTTCCTAGACTACAGGCTGGTCTCTGGAGCAGGCTTTCTCATTCCAGGAAGAAGATGCTAGAGATATGTCACACAATCCTGAGCAATTCATGCTTACAGCCCATCCTTGAACACAGGTATTTTTTTTTTTCTCCGCAGAACAATTTCCACAAACCTCCACAGATGCTCATAAGTAGATTACAATTCCATAAGTAGCAAAGATTCAAAAAACAACAGTATGCCACTCAGGGAGGGAGACTCAGAACCCGAGTTAATGCCTCAACTATAAAACATATCAATCACCTAGCAATTAAAAGTTGTTAGGAAAATGAATACACGTATAACACCTCCAGTTCAACTTTAATGTTTCTGTAGTGGTAATTATTATAGCGTAAAAAAAAAAAAAGGTTTTACGCTATAATTTACATATTCAAAAAGGTGGTATACATATGCCTCTTCTCTATGTTGGCACATGGAAAATCAATTAAAAGTTGGCTTAAAAGATGTTTTCCTATTAAATCCCCTAAACATTTGCCATTTTTGTTCAAGAGCTGACAATATACAGCCGTATGTGGAGGAGTTCTTGGAGATCCTGACATCTCTGCTTCCAGAGAGAAGGTGAGATGTTATTTCCGATAGTTTCTGAGATATTGCATGTGTATGTTGTCTTTTGGGTGTAAAACCTCAGACCATGGAGGGTCATCACCAGTAATTATTTTTCTTATTTTTTAGTAGGTTTTGTGTGTAATTCAGTTAAACTTCTAGTATCTGGTGCACATTGTTTTATGATGCTTTTGGGTAGAAGACTACACAGGGTCAAATAAAATCAGATGTATGCCAATATATAATTCTGGTTCAAGTACCAACAATATACATGACTATAACAGAACCAAAACAAAATCAAGATCAGGCAAAAAGTGTAAGTGAAAACAAGATCAAAACTGAACTTACATCATTTGTGAGAGAGCAAAAAATGACCAGGATGGTCCTGAGCTACTCTTTTTAATAGCCGCTAATCTTTTTACAATACGTTTCAAGACAGCTGCGGAGTTCTGTAACATAAGAGCGTTAGTTGGGTTCCCAAAATGCACCTTATCTTAGTTGGTTTGTTGGAAGATTACACTAATTGGATTATTTTTTTACAGTGTTATACTCTTAATTTCTCTCTACGAAAAATGTGATTACAGTGTTATTTGTAACAATATGGAATAAGTACTTTTCTGCATTTTTTCCTTAACCGGATGTTTATTGTGATTTTGTTGTTTGGCTTGTTTTTCCTATCATGCTGACTGACCACTTCTCTCCATAATTCTAGTCAAAACATTGTTATCTAGTGTTATTTTATGGCATTTGAACATAACAGGAAGCCGGAATATCTCTTTTTAGTAGATATTACAAGAATCCTATTTTTTTTCTTGCTGTGGGAAAACCAACCAACAGGATCTGTTGCATAACCTGTTAGTTTCCAGGACATTTGGACATTTCACCCAGATATTATTTTGCATTGTGAGGACCCAGCCTGAGTTTGCTTCTCCTGCTAACAATGTGTAACAATGCATTAATGCGGAGTGATTAAGACTTTCTTGCAGGAGAAATTTCCAGATGTTGAGTCATAATGCACATTAAGGTCAAATTTACCTAACAATTTAGCAAAATCACTATTATATAGATTTTGTGCCCAGTGGTTTACTAAGTGATCCCTTTGCGAACTGGCTCCTAGTGGCACACAGTCTGAAAATGTGGTTATTGTGTATCTTGGCTACTTGTCAATGCAATATGTAGCATGTGGAACTCCAATGCGGTTCAACCAGCATTCTAAGAAGAATGTAATGTTCCTATGGATGACTAAGCATTGTGTAAGTGGTAGTCTCTGCACTGTTCAGTATACTTTCCGGTTGTGACTGATCGTGTGTTCCTAATAACTCTGTCTGGATCCACAGATTTCTGTGCGATTACGATGAGCTGTTTCCTGTGGCTGAGGATGTGAGTTTGCTCCGGCAGGTTTCCCCTTCACTGTATCCTTTTATGAAGCTACATTGCTTGATGTAAGTGTGGACAGGGTGTAAGAGGTCAGTGATGCTCTGTTATATCCTTAGCCTTCTCTCAGTGATGAGACTCGCACTACTTACATCTTGCATGGGGTACAGGGGTCATGGGCAGATAGCCGAAGACCCAGGCCCTGTCTTGCACCCCCACACACTGGCAAAGTCACAGAGGGAGCGTACGCTGGTGCTCATCAAAATTCTCAAAGTATAAAAGAGCCTGAGGTAATGAGCCATTACAAAATTAAAATCTGTCTGTCTATTAACCTGTCATGTCCATTGCATGAGGATGACCAACGCCACAGTTTCCACTATCTCAGCCATGATGGTGGTTACAGTCCACCACTAACAAGAGAGTCCGAGGATGTCAGCTCTTGCTTTAGTGTTTATTGGCCAATATTTGTTTTATTACATTTCTTACGCCTCTGTTGTTTCCTTTATATCTTTCTGTTATTCCACTTAGGTTTCTGTAGTAACTTTGATTTTGTTTAATGTTATCCATTTTTTCAGCACTATTTCTTACTCTGCCCTGCGGCATTTTCTTTGTCTCCGTTTTTTTTAGGTTTCTGTTTAACTTTGCTCTATATCTCCCCACAGTGTGAAGGAGCCGCTGCCTACACACATCTCACTGATGTTGAGCTGGATTCACTGGTGTCTCAGGTGAAGGATTTGCTTCCAGATTTCGGGGAGGGATTCATCCTTAGCTGCCTCGAAGAATATGGAAATGATCCTGAGAAAGTCATAAATAATTTGCTAGAGGAGAATTTGACACCACGTCTGCAAGAATTGGATCGCACCATGCCCAGGTACTAGTGCAGTGACATCTGGAAAAGCTCATGTGCTCTCACACATTATCAAACCCTGTCTTATTTGTACCTACTGCTTACTGAAAGAATAAAATGGGTAGATTAGATGGGCTGAATCTTATCCTAACCATCACATTCCGCGCATTTGGTTTGAATACCCCGGAACTGGCCCTAAATTAACATGGGATAACATTTAAAAACTGAGACTGTTTGTAAACTTGCTTTTATAAGTAGTGCTAAGTCGCTACTATTGTTTTTGCTCTATCTCTGGGGTAACTGAGTAGATACGGAGGCTCACCACAAACTGGTAGCGATGGAGGTGGCAAAGCAGGGTCTGTATGCTCCCTGGTGCAAGATGGCCTTCTGTGTCACTGTTCTAGGAAAACTAATCTCTGTGTGCAATGCCATTTTGTTTAGACAGCAGAAACCAGAACCATGCCCGCTTGTTTCCTCAAGATCAAACATCTATGCAGATGATGAATTTGATGTTTTCAGCAGAGATGTTGTGGACGCTTCACGGATTTGGAAAGGAAGGAGGTGAGAAATCTTCATGAAGCAAATTATCTTCACCTTTAATCCATATTCAGTGCGTGTTCACACTGCAATGGTGTACAGCAGCTGATAAACCTGTGTGTGCATATATATCTATAGATACAAATAATTAGCCTTGATAAAGGCTGCAATGGGTTAGCCACCACTTTTTTGTATTTCACAATAAATAATAATATAGTACATAAATTATGGTGTGCCACAGGAAACAGGAGACCTCAGCACAACTCCTGGCAGATAAGAGTGTGATCGCCGGACAGAAGGAGCGGTATTCCCGATATGCCATGGTCACTGAAGAGCACATTGTCGATGGTGATTACGATGATGAATATGATGATACTTATGATGGGAACCAGGTTGGCGCAAATGATGCAGACTCTGATGATGAGCTGATCAGCCGCAGGTATTCGGTCATATCCTTCATACTTTGTTGTCTACTGTTATTCTCTTCTCAGCCTTTATGCTCTTTCCCCACTTTCACCATAATTGATCTCTCTCTCCTGTTAGTTTTCTTTGAAATCAAGATAATGCAGAGAATATTTAACTAATAATACTTCAGGATGTTCAGAAAAATATCTTCAGCATTTTTGTTGTGAAACCCAAATTATTATATTTATGGCTGCTTATACCACTATTTTACCCTCCATGCAAAACATTGGAATTGGCATGTAGATGAGCAGCAAATAAGATTTGTATATTTGTATATTTATTCTAAAGTTAACAAATTAATGCCCACTTGTTACTTATCATTATTTGGCCAACTATGTCCTCCCTTCTGTTTTGTCTTATTCATGCTTTATCACTCTAGTGTTAAGTAGGTGTGTGCATATATGGGATTTGAGGAATTTTAATTTGTACATTTTCACTAATGGTATTAAGCATTAATTGTATTATCTTCCATTTCTGTGTTTTTTTACATTTCTTAGACCCTTCACAACACCACAGGTACTGAGATTGCGTGAAGAGGCTGCAGTAGAGGAGGATGAAGAAGAGGAAGCAGAAGAAGAAACTGTGAAGGTACAAAATTAATGTTTTGCCATCAGAGCTACTGAATGAAGGGGAAAGAAACATTTTAGGAAGTAAAACTGACCTTGTTTGGGTAATGTCTAAATGGAAACCTGTTGCCTACACATGTAAACAGCCTTTGGATGGCTAGCAGGAATGCTAAGTATTTATATAGGATTATATTTTATTTATTATTTATAACTTCATAGCAGCATATGATGTCACAACAGACAGTAATTAATGGGCATGTTCTGAATATATGATTACATGGGCATATCACATCAGTGAATGACCCAATACATTTAAAGATAGTTATCTCATTGGATTTCAGTTCCACACATGTTTTGGTGGCTGGTTATCCATTCCGCCACTACTTGGTTGTTATTTTTTGAGACGGACAGGACAAATAGAGATTGGCAACAGAGAGACCACCAGTGCCCCCGACATGTGTATATAGAAATTATAGTGATATATATATATATATTGTCATTTATCATGGTGTGGAAGTATACAAGGTTCTATTGGTACATCAGGAATATGTAATGCTTTCTAACTGGACGCTGTTTTCTTGTAGCCCGATCACTTTGTGCAAGACCCTGCAGTACTGAGGGAACGAGCAGAAGCACGGAGAGCCAGTTACTATGCCAGAAAAGGGTGAGTAACCATTGAGAATGACCTTTACTCCCTACTCTACTTGACGGCAAAAGAATAGGTTACCAGGTTTCCATGTCAAGTGTTTACACGCTATATCCATTTAATGGGCTTACCCAAGCCTAAATGGGGCAGTATTGAGAATTTTTGGTCTCTAGGTTCCATGGTTTATCCATTTCTTGGTTCTGTATTTTGCCTGTACTTACCACAGTAAGAGTACCAGTTAAGTTGGTTGGTTTACAGTTGAATCTTCATTATTTCAAATTTGCAATTTTTAATTTCTCTCCCACATACAAAATCCATACTAGTGTGCCATAGGGGTATTCGGAAATTCGGAAAAGAATTTGAAGAAATTAGCCAAGCCCATTCCCCAATGAATAGAATGACAATCTCAAAATGTTCTGATCTTCTAACATAGTTCATGTAGTCTGGTACCTGTGGTTGCTTATTACACTCTGTCCTACAGAATTCGACACGACAATTCATCGGCTTTACTTGGAGCAAACAGAGGCCAAGGGCAAAGTAGAGACACTTTGCAGGAACGAAGGAAGAAAGAAGCCAACAAGGGTGTCAGAGCCAACCACAATCGCAGGGCCATGGCGGACAGGAAACGGAACAAAGGCATGATACCTTCCTAAAACCTAATGCATCGCTCACCTCAGAGGGACAATCGTATCCTCACCCCTTGAAACAAGTGGAGTTTGGCTTTGTGAGCAATAATAGGCTAAATACAAGCTTTATTTGTGCCATCCTCCAGGACCATTCTGTCTCCAGGTCCCACATGTTTACCAAGGCTATCACAATTTCAAAGTGAACACAAGAATTATCTTGCGTTTTGTTTCAATACAGCTTTCTTGGAGTGAAATGTCTTTTGATAAACTGCATTATTTTTTTTTCTTAAGCTGCATTACCTTGACATTCATTGTTTATTGTGTGCGTGCACACAATAGGTTTGTTCCTCGCTTCCCAACTCCAGTCGCTATTGTGTTTTTTTGTGTAAGGCCCCATTGGGTGCTGGTAGCACATCCTGCACTAAGCATTGTTAATGAATGGCCACAATCCTTTCTGCCATTCTTCAATTCATGAGATTTCCAAAGCACAATCAATGGTTGTAACATGGCTAGCATTTAAGAGAACAGCATCACAACAGCCAAAAATATACACACACACACACACACACACACACACACACACACACACACACACACACTCTAGTATGCAGAAGTAGATGATAAATCTTGGCCACTTGGCCTGGGAGTCGGAGCTCCAAAGTGTGCTTGGAATAATTCCGGAATATGCACATTTAAATAGATAGTGCCTTACTCATGGATTTACACTGTAATCAGATTTTCTGTTGGCCAAGACAAGATTGTGGAAAATGTGTTGACTTAGAAACGCTATAAAAGATCTCACTGTTATGCGCGAGATCATGTGGTTAACTCTTCATTTCATTCTGATAAATTATATGGCTTTTGTCTTGGGATGTGTCATAAAGCATGATGTGTTTAGCACCCGTCTTTTTAGGGCTATTTTAAGATTGGCAATTCCACCAATTCCCAAGTGCAATATTGTGCCAGAAATTCAGTATCAACTCACTTGTTGTGGGTATTACTGTGCTAGCTTTGTTAAAACCAGAAATCCTCATTAAAAAAGGCAATGAGATTTGCACATCTTGTCTCTTGGAATGAGAAGATGCATTTGACACCGCCCCCCCTTCCCCAACTGGCTATTCATTTAATAGTCTTTTGAATCTTTAAACTTCTTAGAGCTTGTTAAAAAAACAGGATCTAGATAGTTACATAAATGCCCAAGCTATAATTCCATTAGAAATATTTCAGAACTGCCCTATACTGTACTAAAATGTTGCATTTTAACATCTTAACTCCTGGCAGGGTGGGCACAGTGCGTAGCTACATGGTCACCTTTAAATGTTTATTTTGGAAATGCATGGGGGTGAGTCAGTTGCCCATTTCCGTATCTCCTAGCCAGTTGCTATCCAGGTAAGTCAGGCAAGCTTGGTCCTCTGGCCTTAATGCTGGGTTGTTTGGAGCTCTAAGGTATTTCAGAGCCCCCTCAGCCAGGGCGGGTGTTCCCTTTTTTTTCGGGTTAGCACATCACCAATTGCATCAAGCAGCCAATCGGTGTAACAATCTCTGCACCATGAAGAAGGCGAGGAACAGCAGCAGCAGCTTCTAGCTCAGGTAAGCATATATACCGATGGCTGGGTTTTTCACTGCTATACCAGGACTGCATAAGCAGATATCGCTGTCTAACTATTCAGGAAGGGGATCCTGCTAGATGCTTCTGCATTATGTCAAAGCAGAGTAGGCTTTTAAACCAGATAGCCCTACACTGATCGCTTTTCTTGAGGGTTTTTAGAATATTTTAATGATCTTTTTAAAAGTTAGGCTTTAATAAGATTTCCTGACACATTTAGTCGGCTATGGATAAACACGGATTAACCCTTAGCTAGGTCGGCACATTGTAAAACATTAATAGGAAGAGACTGGCCGTTTAGAAATACAAGAAAATGTTACCATTACATAAGTTATGGTGGGTAAAGGTGTTGGAAATCCTTCCACTTAAATTTAAGGGGTATAAGTATTATTAAACACTCATCTACAGACACCAGACAAGCCAGAAGGCTGTTTTTTTCCCTCAGAAATCTCATGGTGCTGCCACAAGGGATTCTGGATAGGCGCATGCAAATAAGGCTAACAATTAAGAAAATGTTAAACTATTCTCCGATGCATACAACAGAAGTCAAACCCCTATATTAAAAGGGACACTCCAGCCATCTCATGCACTTGAATCCATATAACAGCTGCAGCCCCTTTAATTCCCACAATCACTGTACGATCCGGATCATTGTAAGATCCGGATCATTGTAAGATCCGGATCTTTGAACGACTCTCTGCCTTCATTGGCATTCTAATCATTCAGAGAATGTCACCATACTGTTATGGTATATAAATAAATACATTAAATACATTAATAATCACTGCCCCCATGATTTACATTCCCCTTTACCTGCAACTGCACCTTAAGCTAACTTTATTAAATTAATTAAATTAACCCTCACCATTAAATTAACTCTAAACACCCCATCAACCATGACTGCCCTAAAATTAACCCTTAACACCCCATCAACCATGACTTCCCCTAAAATTAACCCTTAACACCCCATTAACCATAACTGCCCCCAAATTAACCCTAAACACCCCATTAAGCATAACTGCCCCCAAATTAACCCTAAACACCCCATTAAGCATAACTGCCCCCAAATTAACACTAAAGACCCCATTAAGCATAACTGCCCCCAAATTAACACTAAAGACCCCATTAAGCATAACTGCCCCCAAATTAACACTAAAGACCCCATTAAGCATAACTGCCCCCAAATTAACCCTAAACACCCCATTAAGCATAACTGCCCCCAAATTAACCCTAAACACCTCATTAAGCATAAATGCCCCTAAATTAACACTAAAGACCCCATTAAGCATAACTGCCCCCAAATTAACCCTAAACACCTCATTAAGCATAACTGCCCCCAAATTAACACTAAAGACCCCATCAACCATACCAATTTATTAGGTAATTTATCTAGAGTACATGCAATTAATTTAGGGGCAGTTATGGTTAATGGAGTATTTAGGGTTAATTTCAGGGGCCGTTATGGTTAATGGGGTCTTTAGGGTTAATTTCAGGGGCCGTTATGGTTAATGGGATCGTTACGGTTAATTTCAGGGGCAGTTATGGTTGATGGGGTATAAGAGTTAATTTTATGCTGATGATTGAGGGTTAATTTAATTAATTTAATAAAGTTAACTGTAGGTGCAGTTATAGGTAAAGGGGGGCAAACTCAGGGGAATCTAAATCCTGGGGGCAGTGTGAACATTATTAATGTATTTATTTATAAAAGTATGGTATCAGTGATATTCTCTGAATGATTCGAATCTCTGTAAGATCCGGATCCCTGTAAGATTCGAATCATTCGACTCTTCGGTTCATTCGACTCTTCGGTTCATTCGACTCTTCGGTTCATTCGACTCTTCGGTTCATTCGACTCTTTGAACGACTCTCTGACTCTATGAGTCATCGTTCCTGTGAGAATTAATGAGCTGTAACCTGACCCCAGAGTGCTCTGCAGATGACTCACAGCTCTAGGATCAGGTTACAGCTGCATGATGATTCACAGACTGAACCGCTACAAACGAATCGTTCAGTCTAGTGAACCGACTCATCCGGATCACTAAAAAGAACCGGATCAAATGAACGATTCGTTCATGATCCGGACATCACTATGATCTATATATTTAAGAAGGCACAATACTTTATACTGTGATGCAATTTCTACTATTTCTTTACAGTTTGGTAAAGAAAAACTTTCCATAAACCGGCATTTTACCAATTTTATTTAAACATAAGTATTCTTTAGAGCATGATAAATACATATGACAGGGCAGCCCCCCAGATTTCCACATTGATCTGCGAGGTTTTCCGCCACTTCGGCCATCTTGAACCAAGTATTGAGCACTGTCTGGTGAAACACGACTGCGGGAAGAAATGCGTCTGGAAGCTGTTACGGTTCCTCTTCGTACCTATGCTTGATGTGTTTCCATAGTTTCTGCAGGAGACAGAAAGCGAATTATTACGAACACATTCATTTCCAAACGCGATGACAGCCAGATGAAGAACGGTTTTATGATAGGAATGAGAGATGGTATACTTTTCCCAGAGCCCTCGCTTATCATGCAGCCTCCACACGCATGAAAGACGAATTTCAAACCACGGTTCGCACAGATATCAGCGGCACAGAACACCAATAAAGAATACGTGTGCATAATATCAACAGCACATGAATAGTCCTCATTGTGGCAAAGCGCGGTAACCGTATCCGCAGCCATTGCCCTTGGCCCAGCTCCAGGCCTCCCCCGTCACGATGCAGTCAGGGGAGTTAAGTAATTAAAGCCCTTACATATCCTAGCGGCACATATATTAATTCCCCTGCCGCTTCCAACAGGGATTCCAGTCCGTCCTACAATGTCCGCGCTGACCCTTTCGTGTCCTTGGCCCTCTCTCCAACCCCAAAATGTTCGCTTACCCCTTGGTTCAAATGCTCATATAACGCGTCAGCCCCTTGGTCAAACGCCCTCTCAAACAGCACAGCCCCGACCACAATGGCGAGCGTAAAGGTAGAAGTCCGGCGGAAAAGCGCCCGGTACAGTGAGCTTCCCAACGCCATTTCTGTGCGTGCGCTGTCAGTGGCCGATCTAAGCTAATACGTCACATCCGCCTAGGTAAGAAGGGAAGCGACAACTTCCGCTCACATGACAACGGCTGCGTGTATTAACCTTTTCACTGCTGTTTTTCTTCCTAGCCTATGAGCAACTGCCGTAGAATTAAAGGTAGCTATGTACATGCGCGGATTGGCGTGATGTGTCGGCTAGGAATTTCTAACCAATCGTAGAAAGGTTTTTCTAACCAATCTCCACTGTTTTCAATTCGTCGCCGTGCCCCCAACCGGAGAAACATGGTGCCTCTTTCCCGTAACAGCACGGTCATCGCCCTGCTGTGCAACTCGCATACCGATTACTGTGATCTCTGCCTGGTTAACGGCCATATGGGCGTTGGCAAACGGCACAAAATAATTTGAGATTATTAATTGGTCTATTTAGTGAGCAACTGTGTGAAAGGACAAATGCAAGGTTTCATAGTGTCAATGGGTGCACGAGCTGTGTGTAATGGCACACTCAGCGGGCATCATTGTGCCTGTGAGGATACAAAACACATTTCTGCTTCAGTCACTATGTATCATCGTCCCTGTGATGACACGGAAAACGATTCATTTTTTAAATTAGGGTATTTACCCCTTTAAGTGGTTTGTTTGGGTGTTGGATAGACCACGCCTATAATTGGGATACGCTCCACCTACAACGCGCGCATTCTATCAGCTGTTAAAAAAAAATACATAACATGGTGCAGCCCCACCCACTAGCAGCACACCTCATTTCATCTCCAACTATTCTTTTTGTAAGGCAGCGAGAACACGCCCCACAGTGTTCAACATAGGGGGTGTGTCAGCGCGTTCCCGTATCACACTTAGGGGGCGTGGTGTTGCTCGTTCCTTCCACATTATTGTGGTGCGCGTGGATGACGTTTCCCCTCTTGGCCTTTCACCGTGCCCGCGCCTCCGCCATGTTGTTTTGGTTGTGAAAAAGAAGGAAGAACCCAGAATCTCGTTTTGACAGCAACCGACAACGGGGAGGAGGTGGAGAGACCACCGGTACCGGGGACCCTATCCCTTAGGGCCAAAAAAGGTAACCGAACTAATATTCCTATAGCGTTTTTGCCAGTTTCATCTGTCGGACAAAGAATATGTTACACAAAATATCGTACGCGCGTATATAAACACAGCTACCCACAAAGCGGTTACGGTATATCTACACAAAGCGTTTATGCAGACGGTAAAGCGCTATTTCTCTATGGTGTGAATAAACTGACACATAGTCACATTCTCTTATATAGTTCAATGAAGTAAAGGTAATATATAGAACCAACGCTATACATGGAATGTCGGCATTGTTGCAATATACGTATTTAACATAAATACACGCCTCCGATGCTTCCAGCAGGGCATATACACATCTGTTTGGGCCTGTGAGGTACTGTGCTGTGGCTGACGTGTTACATGCATTTAGTATGTGTACATCTAGAGCTGGATTAAAGTGTCATTTTTTCAGATATTCCTTATTTACCGTCATACCGCTTTCCAGTCAGAAATAGATATGCAGCTTTTTTTTTTTTAATTGTGCTTTATTTGGATAACATGTCAATATTCAACAAAATGTGCAAGGACCACCACAAGATGCGTGTGTGTTAATAAGCGTGTAGTGGCTTTTCTGGTTCGTAAAGCTGATACCGCATGCCATATTGTAGTAGAAAAGGGGTAATCAATGTTGGCGATGAACAATAGTCATTCATTCTCTCTCTCTCTATTTATGTGATCTAATATGTTTGGCAAGCCTTTCCATGAAAGGTGTAGTTCAGAACGGACTTTTACATTTTTAGGCTATATGTTTCTATGATGTATAAAATGTGTGTTTCTAGAAGCCATTGAACCTCTCTCAGTGGATCTTGAGTTTAAGGAATGGTGTTATTTAGTGCTTTTGATCTGTTTCCCTGATGATCGTTCATGATCCATAGACTCCCCTAAAACACATCAGGTTCTCTTGTGATTGTTTATTTGAGTAATGATCATACAGGGTACGTGAAGAATTAATCGTAAGTTCCTTGTGGAAATTGTTGGACAAGGTGATATTTTGGATCACTAAAAAGTCACATAATCTTTACAGTTTGTTTCTGTCGCATTAAAGGAGTTAAATAGTTCTGAATATAAGTCTTGTAGTTAACGCAGGTTATAGCAGGTATTTAAAATGCATTTCTTTACATGTAATGTTGTAAAAAAATCCATTCTCCAATGTGTGATATTGTGATGGCCATAAGTTTTTCCTTTTCAGATTGGAAAGCAAGTGTTATATGGTGATCCCATGAATTTCTTGTGCCCTGATCACGCTGTAGTAAGCTTCCGACATTACATTTGCGTACTTGTTCATAAATACGTAGATCCCTTTAATTCCCAGCTATGTTAATGCAGTCATTCCTCAGGCAGTCATGTGACGGAGGTGAGATGCAAAATCCGAATTCCAAGCGCGTGAGCCACATACCCTTTGGCACATCTCCGTACCGTTCCAAATCAAATAGAGAGGAGCGAAGTAGCAGATACCTTCTTCGTGTGTAGTTTTTACTCCGTCAGCGGGTACACTTGGCACACACTGCCCGTTGGGACGCACGCTTGATGTGAGCAGCCGCCCTTCGAGTTTGAATGAACACGTTTAGTTGTGTTATATCAGAGTGTGTTATTCAGACAGCGGATTGCCATTTCTTACTTTAGCTCTGTTATTTTAAAGATCAGTACTAAAAACCAAGAAAATAATTGCCGGGCTTTACTAATTCATTTAAACAGGATTCATAATACTGAGGGGGGGGTAGTGGCGGGAGATAAAATAAACTTTTCAGTGTGCTATCATATAATGTAGCATGTAAAGAGCCACATAGCATTACATGTATGCGGAAGACGCGGGGATCAGGCTGACTGCGCTGTAACTTTGTCCGTTCAGTGAATGGTTCGTGTTGCTGTGAAATGCTGCTTCCACGCCAGTTTTTAAGAATCCAGTATTGTTCTGGCAGCTCTTTTTTTTTTTTTTTTTTTTGGTCTGTTTCAGACCTATACCTGTTATCTATACAGTATACAGAGCCAGCCAAGCTTTTTCTACAGCAGGGTTGAACCTTCACAATATATAGTGAAGTCAAAGAGCTGAAACACAACTCTCCTGTCATCTCCCTTCTATGTGAATACGAGTAAGAGACCGATAGACGTGCTTGAGAAGTCTGCCCAGCGAGAACGCTTAATGTATGTAGAGGTTTAATATTTCCTCTCTTTGTTAACATGTTATGTGTTTGGTTGTAATCGGTTATAATTTGTCACTCGTACCGTTATTCCCTCTATCACGAAATAGACCAATATAAAAACATGCTTGTTAATGAAACTGTATATTGGATTTTGAATTGAAATTGTATTGATCTTTCTGCCAGTATTTAGAACCTATTAAGGACTGTCCTGGGGAAATGTCTTTAATATACCGTAAGTTCCGATGTAGAGCGCTCTCACCATTCTTTTTTCCTATTACTGTTTAAATCTTGCGTGGAGGAACCACAAGGGTGTTTGGTAGATGCTCAGCACATTGTTTTTATTTAAGGGCTTGTTATTTACTTTTATTATTCTCTTCAACCTACCAGTTCTTTTCTTCATTTGTCATGTTTCTGTTGTGAGCAGAACAAGAGTGGATTATGGATCTCTGCAATGTTTGTGTTCCTTATAGAAGGTGTATTATTATACATACTAAGCTCGTTTTTATCTCACTTGCTGAGGACCCTTTGACTTGGATCGTAAGGCTAGCTTGTGCTGAAAGTATAATCTCTGCATCTGCACAGCCTTCCGTAAACCTTTGTATAGCAAAGGTAGATTAAGTATATAACCGGCGCACGTTTCTGTTCCCTGCTTTGGTCTATTCTATGGTTATTGTGACGCATGCATTTCTGGAATCGGATGCCTCTATATATTGCATAACACAGTGAGACGTTGCTCATGAAAAAGTATTTGCTTGCTTGAATTTTTAAGATGTTTTAAAGGTTGTTAATTTTGTTTTGTTAAAAAAAGGCTGTAAATATTTTACTGCTATGTATTCATTATAAAGTAGAACGTTCAGCAAATGCCATTCTTACGCAATCCTTTAAATTGCAATATGGAATCTATTTCAAAATGTATAGTTCGTATTTTTTTATAATTTTTTTGTTTTATGATATTATTTCAAATCTTGCGACCTTTCCTATTTATATACATGCAAGGAAGTGCTGGCAACTTTTAGCCCAGGTGGCATGTAAAGCCATGTGGCCCCATCAGTCCCTCTCAGGTAACTAACATATGGACTCACACACCCTCGCACACACACACACCATCGCACTTACATAAACTAACACGCTCTTGGTGATCTACACATACTAACACTATACTTACGCTGTATGGTTATGTCCCCTCCTGGTGATTAAGAGGAAAAAAAAGTATTGACCAAACACTTTTACTAGAACGAATTTTGATCTCAGATACTAAAGTTTCAAATTAACTATTTTTTTGTGCTTAGTGTTTACTTTGGAGGTTTTTTTTTATGGGAACTAATCACATCTTAAAAGCCGCTAAGACTGATTCATTAGCTGGGCAGATGCAGCGGATGTATTTTTGGTGATAAAATGAAACGCCGATGTTGATTCAGACGACAATTGTTTGCCGTTCATTGAGTGTGAACGGATGGTATCTTTAATCTGGCTTTTTGTTTGCCTTGCTCTTTATTGCCACTTTGGTGACCTCATACAATATGAACTTGTTTAGTTTTTGACTTTACAATTCTAAAGCAGGTAACTGAACTGGCTTCCTCGACTTATTATGGTCACGTCACCTCATGAAAGGAAATGATTGGCTTATTCCCATTTTAATAAGAGAAACTAATAATCCTATACCTGTGTGATAGAAGATGAAGTTGGTACCTTTTCTTAGGCTAACAGAAAAATATGTAAAATTATGTAATCTTTCAGGACCTCAGAAGGCTCTTCTTGATTTGTGTCCAATGTCTCATCATGCGATGCAGTGCATGGATGTATCCAGTTCTACAAATATACAGTTGTATCATGATAAGTAAATATAAATGTGTATATATATATATATATATATATATATATATATATATATATATATATATATATATATATATATATAGTGTGGGATCATAAAAATGACAGTCCTTCTCTTTCTTTCTGGGCCAGCCCTCCATATTCTACCAAACCAGACCTATCACCCCACTAACATCTTGTCCCCTCCAGTCTTATGCGTGACAATCTGACTTTGTTACATGCATAGGTGGCACCCCCCAGCAGCTTTTCCAGATCCTATATCACAGAACTCCTCCAACGCATTGTAGCACGTAGTCAAGTTATAGAAAACGTATTGTCGCATTGTGTCATACTGGCTGGGGCTTAGCATGAATAGCCATCAAACGGCACCATGAGTGGGACTTTGCCAGAAGTCCCCTACGGTGGTACTGAAAATTCCCAGTGACGTGCCTGTAATTTGTATAGTTACGCACACTTAACCATCCCTGTTACTTTTGGGACAGGCTATCCATCTGAAGAAGTAAACTCTGAAATACCAAAAGGATATATGGCTCTACAACTTTTTCAGACTAAAGACTCCTGCTGGTTGGGGAAATTGTCCAGCCAGGTATGGATTAGACAGAATGTTTTCATTTAAAAAAAAAAACGTACTGTATGCATACTGCTGTGTCTACTGATAAGTATGACTTCGTGACAGTTGATTATTTTATTTATTATTAAGGTCTTTGCTTGACCTCCTGAGCGTGTGGCGAACCATCCCACACTCGGGGGAATTCTGCGCTTCATTACTCACGCTCCTGTCCTTGAGCCCGTCTGGTTTATGTGCCAATCCACAACATCCACCGGCCAGCTCTGATCAATATTTACAGTGTCCCAGCCGGCGGCTTTCTGTATGGACAGATAATGGGAGATGTTTTGCCTATTAGGGGTATGGTAAGTTCAGAGCTAAGGTTTAATTCAGTGGACAGTTTGCTGTTCCTGACGGCAACATTAAAGAAGGGTGCAAGTTAAAGTACTTTGAGTCCTTATAATGCCCGTTCTTTAAAAAGGTAAAAAACAAAGACCTACCTTAGATAGAAGCTGCAATAAAGTGCGTTCCACACGTTCTCATTAGACGGCCACAATGTTCGCCAAGCCGGCTATAGAGCTGACCGGCGGTGGGTTTTCTTGTGTTTACGCAGCAGTACAAATACATCTCCTGCAATGCAGGTTAGTTGGGGGCTGTGAAGGAGAGCAGATGCATAGGGTGGATTCTGATCAATCCCTCTATACATTTACGTGCAAAAAGGTGTTATTTTAAAAGCGACACTCCGCTATCGTGCCTTAAAGTGCATGCAATGGTTGTCAATGACTTTCTTTTTATCTTAGTTTGTTTGGAAATGTGCTTGGATAACCCAGTGTATTTACTAAGGGATCGCGTGTTTGCTGCTCATTGCACACACAGTGTAATAGCTGTAATCACATGAAGGCTGCGGTATGTCTTTGCTGAGCAATGTTTATATAGGAAAATCCTGCTAAAATAAAAATCTGATTTTTCAATCGAGTTGCTCCAGTGCTTTAAAGGTGCTATCCCGTGTACTATGTTTAACACGGTACAGCTAAATGGAGCATTAATAACCACTCCATGTCAAATTTTGCCCTACTCGTAAATTTTTCTGGAGGCGTTTAAATGTCATATGACCACAAAACATGTACTGATTGGCTGATAGAATTCTTGAGGACTAGGGTTTGTATCCTGGTTCTTTTTTTGACCCATTTTTAGTTATTTAATGTCTGAGGGCTCTGATTCTCTTACACATGGAATAGCAAGAAGTTGTATACTGAAGGGACCACTACAAATAATATATGTTCAGTGTTCACAGCGACGCAGTTATTAATGTTTCCCGTCCCTAGTGTGATTATCGCACACATGGGTATGTCCAAAGTTAGCATAACTTGGGACCAGCTATGCAGAAAATCATTTGGCAGTCCAAAAGGGCCATTAGATATGCTGTGATAATTATTTAATTGCCATGTCAGTGTTTTACTTTCTAATAGTCTATGCCGCCTATACAGTGGTTTATGAAAAAGCACTCAGGTAGGCAAGGATGGCTAACTCTTATCACTTAGGTACTTGGGTAATTGTGACGGTCTCAATGCGCCCCTGAGGTCTTCTGGAGATCAGAATACTGCACCTAACATCGCACGCAACGTAATTGTGTGAACATGGATGCTGCTAACCGTGTCCGATGCCCCACCATGTGGCTTGAGAGGGAGACGTGTGTGATGTTGGCGCAGGATCGCACCACCCAATGAAGACTGAACCTCCTGCTGGAAAGGCAACGCTCTGGTGTAGCGAGAGACTGGATTTGCTCCAGGCTTTTCACGTTTACATTTGTTTTATTTATGCATCTGATCATGATTCACCTCGGGTGAACCCTGTCATGCACACGGGGCAACAGGTCAACTTTTTAAAGAGTCTAGAAAATATTTAACAGATGCTTACTGTATGGGCTAAATGTACATATTCATTGAAGAAGACATGCCTTTTTTTGTACACAAGCAGCTTAGCTTTTTGTAACTAGTGTGTTGCTCAGATGTGTCAGCAAGTAGAACATCTCCAGATCTCCTGACGTGCTGAGAAGGGAGCTATAATACAGGGTTTATTTGTAACGCAGGGAAGTTTCGCATTCCATGTTCCATTCTTGGACCCCCATGGCTTGTTTAAGACCAAACTAAAAGCTTTAAACGTTGGGGTTTTTTTTACAAATTTTTTTATTATTGCAATAACTAAATAATGACCCTGTTAAGTAAAGATGGAGTGTGGCTTATTTCAACAAGCCATACTTATTGATGCATAGCGTTCACTAACTAGAAGCATATACCCCATTTAGTAGTTTCCAAAAAGCAAAATACCTACTCTGTGGAAGTTCCTAATTAGTACATATAATAGACGTGAAATAAGATAATGAGATATATATATATATATATATATATATATATATATATATATATATATATATATATATATATATATATATATATATATATATACATACAATATATCTCTTCAGTCCAGGTCTGGGGCACTCTCCAGGCTGTTTTGCTGATATCAGCCATCGTTTTTGTTGGTGGGATTAATCTGCAAATTGTTCTCACTCATGTCCATCGTATCTAGCTTGTACACAGTGTCTGTGTGAATCCTGCACATCAGCACTTCAGAAGAAGCGTCCAGTGTTCCTCTTCGCCATGAACAGATAACATGCCGGCTTTTTTTTGTAGCTTCCCATATGAATTGTCGCAGTCTGTTGTTTTTTTGTGTAACAGACTCTTGCCCTGGCTGTAAGATGTTGTTACCGTAGCATGGTAGGAGATACGGGTAAATAACACTATGCAATACTAATTTGATTGTAAATACCGTACAATTACAATGGTAAACTTTTACCTGTGTACTTTATTATTCACTTTAACGTTGACGTTGTGATCGGATACAAAAGTTATGAAAGCATCAGGAAAGGAGGTCCCTGCACGGTGCAGCTTTCGCTGTCCAAGTAGTGACCAAACCTACAAATACAATCTGAAGAGTCCTGTGCATATTAAATCAAGGTGTGTAGTTACAGTGTCGCTATAATAAAACGCTATCCCTACGGTTAACTTCTGAAGTTGTGGTGAGTTCGGTCTTGGCGATTGTTCCAGAGAGAGTAGCAGGGCTGAAGGCTTTAATAGAGACGGAGCCAAGAAGTGCTCTCTATGAATGGGGTGCAAAGTGACTGGCAGACTAACAATGGGCCAATTGCTGTAGTGTAATTTAGGTACGTGTCTGCACTGCACAACATATATACAGTACTTGCCGTGCCTGGATAATGTGGGTCCCCAGATACTCCTGTAGCAGGTGTATTTGCAGAGACAGACACACCCCATTATGGGCACCAGTGATGGCGGGTTATGAAGTAGGATCAGCTAATAAGAAGCTCTTTTTGTGGTTGCGTGTTACTTTTTTCCTCCCAGGCGGCCATCTATGCAGCTTCTGCTTATTTACTGTAACAGGTTTACTGTGTGAGGACCCCCCAGCTAGGGAGCTACAGCTACGGGAAGAGAGATACTCTGCAGGCAGGTGTTTGGCTGCGAGATAGTCGGTGGGTATGCGGGTGTGCGTATACTTACATACCTGGGAATTCTTAGGGTGTTTGCCATAATCTCACGGTGAAGGGGCAGTTTCTCAGGTAATGCTACCAATTGGTGCTTTTGCTTCCAGTATGTTATGGTTGATATCCCTGCTTAAACGCAGGTTACTCAAGTGAAGTGTATCATTAATGACAAGTCAAGGTTTCCATGAAGAGCAGTATTGGAGCCATTTGGGTTACTGCGTAGAATCTTCACCATGGGCCGTTAAGTGATTCATATTTCAAGAGTCTCAGGATTGGCTCATTTAGCAAGCTCTGAGGTGTGTCTGTGTGTGTATTAAGCTTATGTGTGTGCATTATGACTTTTAGTGTCTGTGTAGCAGCACAAACAGACGTATGTAAAGATTTATTTTTATACCGTCTCATATGATGAGTACTTGGTTACATGTGGGCAGGATCTGTAAGCTGAGTAACTTTCATGAAGTCTTGTGGGAACAAAACCTGCTTTACGCTGCTGTCTGGAGCATTTCAACCCAATGGTGAGCTGTCTATGGGGGGAATAAAAAGTTGCACATTTGTAGAAAGGAAATGTAGTAATCCTATTGATCAGCCAATGGCCTGCCAACGCACAGTGTGTGTTATCGTTTATTCTGGAGGAGGCCCTTTGTTACATTGTTGCCCCACCTGGCCTTGGTCCACCCCTGCAGAGAGAGTGCAGATATATGGCGGGATGAAATCTAACAAGGGGATTAGAGTTCAAGTGCCTTGAAGGAAAGAAAGAAGGTTATGAGTAGTTTGTAACGTTTCTGCTTTTGGTGATACCCTGAGCAGGATTATTGAAGCCAATGGAAGAGCAAACATCAGATCTCCACTCACTTACCACATGTTTACTCCTCTGTTATTTACCGCGCCTGTCATGATTTTTGTGGTTTTTCCCCAGGACAGAAAATTGCAATTGATACTTTTTTTTTTTTTTTTTTACTTCAGGGAATTGTGTTTTTTTTTTTTGTTTTTTTTTAATTTAAATCACTCTCCAGTTAAAGGAAACATGTATATGTTTGTTTTTTTTGTGATAGACTCACAGTCCCCTTGTGATAAATGCGATTACAGCTAAATCACAGATATACTGGTAATGCGCACTCTTAATTTAGGTCTAAAATTGCAGGAACACTTTATGTAGAAGGCCTGTTTGTTCTTGTTGGGGGTTGAGCATTATGTGTGATATTTTACAGCAGTCCCTAGTCTGTTATATATTTGTATTGTTCAAATATTGACCAATCGGATATTTTTGCTTTAGTCATTTGTGTCTCCCAGGCACGGCTATTCCTGTTGGTTGCTTTCCAAGACGGCGACAGAGTTCGTCACCTGAGCTGGGTTTTAAGTTTTAAATGAACATTTATCTATTTTGTTTTTGTGACCATTTGTGCTACATATGTCCATTCATCAAACGCCATTTATAACACACTGTATTGCATGTGGTCCTGTTGTTTTCACGTCATACTTGCTGGATATTTTGAGTAAAACTGAAAAATTTTCATCGGTATCGTTTTCTTTTACGAGTCCACCTGATGCGAACTGTCGTTCCTCTCGGCATTATTTTCATCGCTATTTTACGGTTTGTCTTTTCGATCGCCGTGCAGTTTGCATGTTACAGTCCCATCCTGCGTGACTGTAAAATTGTTAAATGCAAAAAAAAAAAAAAAAAAAAGAACATTTATCATCGATGTGCACCGGTAACATTGCATTACTGTTTTATGGGCCTGCCAGTCACCTGTCATTAAAGTGCATTCAACTTCTAAAATCTTGTGACATCATCTTGAGCCATCCGGTATAAATTTCCTCCATATCAGGTTTATGGAAACATGACAGAAGATAGAATTCCAGAAGCTTGACCTGGAAAATGAAAAGAAAAATCCATCTACCAAACAGTTCATATATTTGATCAAAAATCTAACTTCACTAGCTGCATCTAAAAACAACTGCAGGGAATGTCCTGTCCACCTGTGTTGGCCTACAGACTGTTGCAGTGTTATTTTTCTCTTTTACGGCTGCGTCCCATTTGTGACATAAGTTTTGATACAACTGTGTAGGTTGTTGGGTGACTGCATTATTAGTTGTATTCATTTTTTTTTGTTGGTTAACCTGATCCACCTTTTTGGATATTTTCACATTTCTGTTATTATAGATGAAAGTGTCTCATGGGCTATTTTTGTGTTCTTGGGAAATTTCTTTTTGCTTGATAGCCTTATCTAGAAATATACATGCTTTGCCACAAATCACCCTGGACACAAGTTTACTGTGAGTAACTCATAATATTCTGATATATGTGCATAATGACATAATTAAAGAAGGTTGTTGTGTAGATTTTCACTATGTAATTGGTGTAGAGCTGGTGTAAAATATATACCCCGACACTTCAGGTGTCCAAACTTAAGCCTGTGTGTGTAGGTTGGGGTGCTGCCGTCCCTCCTTACAAGAAGAGGCACCTTGCCATTCTCTGCAAGTGAGCTGCTCTGGAGGCCTGTACCGCATCAGCACAGATCCACATGGATTCTACAGCTTCCTAGGCCATTCAGGAGGGATCAGAGGAGGGTGCCTGAAAACCCGGCTTGGACTAGCCATCTGGCACACTGGAGTAACGCCTGGAAGGATACTGGCCTACAGCACTCCACACTCACCAAATGTGGCCACCAGCTGGATATGACCGGCTACACGCTATGAGCAGAAAAATAACCTGTCGTATCCAGTCATCGGTGGCACACATGTCATTAGGAGGCCGCTAGCCTTAAAGAGCTGTCCTGAGGTAAAATATACTTTAGGGGCAGCCAGACGTAGGTTATGGGCTATAAACGAACTAAGGTCCTTAGCAGTTTTGGCCTGTCAAAAAATATACATGTACACTATGTATGTAAAAATAGAGCCAGCATTTTAAAAAAAATATATTGTGTAGTGCTGCAGAATATGATGGTGCTATATAAAACAATAAATAATAATATATCTTTACAGATTTTTGTTTTACTGTAGTCATTTTCAGAAACTGAGGCGTATCATTGTCTGTAGCCATCTGACTGACCGCTGGGAGACTGAAGGCAAGACGAGCCCTCCATAACACATAGTAGTAGTGTAGTCATCGACACAAATGTTTGGGGACGATTAAGTTTGAGGAAGTTTGCGAGATAAAAGTCTCTGTAGAGCCCAACCCCAGCTATACAGTCTTTAAAATGACGTACCGTATATTCCGGCGTATAAGACGACTTTTTAACCCAAAAAAATCTTCTTAAAAGTGGGGGGTCGTCTTATACGCCGGGTACTTACCAAGCCGGAGGTTCCCACGAAGCCACCAATCTCTCTAATCACTACGCGCCGGCTATTGATGCCGAGCGCAGGGATGCCGTCATGTCCCGGCGCCCGGCATCAATTGCCGGCGCGTGGTGATGAGGGAGCAGGGAAGCCCGAGGTCTGGCACTTCAGACCTCGGCTTCCCTGCTCTCTAATCACTAGGCGCCGGCTATTGATGCCGAGCGCAGGGATGACGTCATGTCCCGGCGCCTAGTGATTAGAGAGCAGGGAAGCCGAGGTCTGAAGTGCCAGACCTCGGGCTCCCACAACTGGATGGAAGAAAGAAGACAGAAGATAAGGTAAGAGATGGGGAGAAAGGGGGGAGAAATATATATATATATATATATATATATATATATATATATATATATATATATATATATATATATATATATATATATATATATATATATATATATATATATATATATATATATATATATATATATATATACACACACACACACACACACTGGTGTGTATATATATATATATACTGGTGTGTGTATATATATATATATATATATATATATATATATATATATACATACATATACATGTGTGTGTAAAGGCAGGGGTGTGTGGTGAGGGCAGTGTATAAATGTGTATGTATGGACAGGCATATGTGTAGATATATATATAGATATATATATTATATATATGTGTGTGTGTGTGTAAGGGCAGTGCATGTATGTATGTCAGCAAATCAACCAGCAAATCACCGGTAAGGTACATCGCTTGCCGTGATTGGCTGGTTTTTGTACGCTGGGTAGAGGGGTAGTCTTATACGGCGAGTATAGTCCAAACTCTATATTTGGACTGTAAAAGTTGGGGGTCGTCTTATACGCCCAGTCGTCTTATACGCCGGAATATACGGTAATCCCTTGTAAGAGTTTGGGAGGGGTATACAAATGATATATGGCTTTTAGCTTATCATACGGGGCTTGTACTTAGCACTAGTTATATAGCCTGTGTGCTAAGATAGGACAACTTTAAAGGGACAGCGGCTTATCTCCGAGCAGCAGACAGACATGAGGCAAGTTGTTTATAGGTGCTGTTTGTCTAGACAGAAGTAACGCTATTCACTTGAATGAATAATATATTTATGTGTATATGTGTGTGTGTGTGTGTGTATATATATATATATATATATATATATATATATACACATTTTATGTTAATTTTTATATTTAAAAATATTTATTTTGACTTAGTTCCATGGGGACATTAAATTGTGTAGTGAATGAATGTGGGTGTATGTAGGCTGAATCCCTTTCTCTTGATGCAAGTGAATAATAATAGGATAATGTTAAATATTTGAAGCATTTCAAGAGTTCAGATTTGTGATTTATTTATTTATTTGTATGGATGTTTTTTGGCTTTGTTCAATTGAATACAGCTACCGGCTGCTTCCAGGCCTAGCTAGTAGGCGCTTTGCTCAACTCATGCATATTCCTTGTGGTGCTGGTATTTCAATTGATTCATCTCCCAGCCATGCGTCCTAATGAATACCGGGCATTTTTTGCCTCTTACGGAGCTACGTCTTGTTGTGGCACACGTCACTCTAGGTGTGACGGTCACCTGCTGCACGGATCTGCTTGTAAATTGTTTTAATGGCCGTCTTCATATTGCAGCAATGCAGATAAAGTGCTGTATAATGACTGCATTTACTATAAATGTAAGACTTTACGTGTATAAAATATGTTTGTAGAAAAGCAGTCCTACTTACACCTACGCCTTGTCCTTCTGATGATGAGAAGCCTTGGAAGACAGGTGCGTTCAAGGGAGCTAGAAATCAGAAGCAATTACATTTAATCTGCTTGTACTTTGGCCTCTGTGTGATATTTAAAATCCTGCTCATACTTAATCTTGAACTAAGCCTTGAACGGCATATGCATTGTTTTTTGTGTGTGTTTAGATGGCATTGTGTCGTATATGTATCTGATATACATACACATACAAAAAACATGTATGTGCATTCACAGAAATATTTGACAGCACGTAAGACCCATTTGGCCAAGGTCTCGCCTTATATTCGGGATAACCAAATGCCTGCCCCATGCATGTTTAAATTCCCTTAATGTATTAACTTCAGGGCCGGACTGGCTTACTGGGACAGAACCTATGTTTTATGAACGTCCCGCAGAATCCCCCCCAAGATTTTGCAAGGTAGGCACCATGGTAATTTAAAGGGACCTTTCAACTGTCCTGAGTTGAAGTGCATCTGATGCCTGGAGTGTCCCCTTAAGCTTATTTCGAGGTCTGATTGCTGTATTTCTTTTCCAGCTTATGATGCATGCTATAAAGTGGTAAATGTTATTTTAAGAAATTGCATATATATATATATATATATATATATATATATATATGTCTCATAAAACAGCATTGGGGGCAGTTGCAGACTAGTTAAAGGTTACCGCACCATGTCTTTACTGTTAGGGGATGAATGCCAAAGGACAGGTATGGATCACAGATTTCTTCATAATAGAAGTTGCTATATGTAAGACCTCTCTACTTTTAATAAATAATTTATTTGTATTGGAAGAGTTGATGTATTTTAATTAAGTTTCACTATTTCGAAGCATGATTGCAACAGGAGCAAAAACTGTGCCTGAGATGTACTCCTCCCTACTCTACTAGATTGTAAGCTCTTTTGAGTAGGGCCATTCCCACCTTTTTGTTTATCAAAATTGTGTTATGCCCTGCTTCCGAGGTTGACAAACACACTACCATCATATGCTCACAAACACTAACGCCTTACAGTAACACCAGCTAACATTCTATGGTCACGTTTGCACATGTTAGCATATAGTCTGTGTATTAGTGTGTGATGTTGACATACACACCCATGCTAATGCCATACTGTAACATACGCAACACCATACATGCGAGCACCACATCCTTATACACATGCGCGCACACACACACTGGCTAACACTACACACACACATATATTACAAACGCTAACACTATGGACACATACACTCTGAATCTCACACTGCGATATAGTAGACATACTGACTCAGCCCCTAGAACTTTGACTTGCAGAAGTTGCATTGGGCTGAGCACATCTCCTGCTTGCCAGTGCTCACATAAGCCCCGCCGGCCAGCTCCAGCCCTGGCTCGGACAAAGCATTCCAGAAAGCAATCCCATTGATTGCAGCGGCAGTGCTCTCCTGCCAGTGATAAAGCTGCTTCAAGTAGCCAAGACTGGTGTGAAAATTAGACAACGGGGGAGGGGAGTGTTGCAGATTCTCCTAAAGCACTATAAGATGCGGTTTTAGCTGAGATTTCAAAAAACGCATCTTATAGTGCTTAACAAAATGGATAAATATGCCGACTTTACTGCTGGGGCTACGCGGGGACTAGAGTGTTGCTTCAAGCTCATGTCACTTGAAATTCCACATGTAGCTACCAGGGTGTAGGTAACAAGGTGTTTAGGCAGCATTTATAAGATTGCCGGGAACTTTTATGAGTCTTCTTTGCATCATGTTTCTGTAGACAAGGACCATTGCGAAAATTCTTCCCAGGCCCCCCCCAATTTCGACAGCTAGTCTGTGACAACATTGCCCCCTTCCAACATACAACATATGTAAACACACACTTACTCACCAACAGACACTCCATCTACCCATGCATGCATACATACATCCCACCTACCTCCCTCCCTCCCGCCCTCGCTTAACTCTCCTGCAGCTTGCTATCCGGCCGCTCACACAGCGGGTAGTCTCGGTTTCACTGCAGGGTCACTCTTGTTCCCTGTAGCAATTCAAAATAGTTTAGAAGGGTCCTTTCGAAACCATTTTGAACCGGTACAAGGAGACCGGAAGAAGCGGTTGCAGGTTACGCCAGTGTCTGTAGATGTTTTAGGCAGGACTTGTACGTATTGAGTAGGTACTCTGCCAAATGTGTTTTCCCTGCTTTAAGGCTAGCTCAGTAGCTTGGTGATATCGGCCAAACTTAACAAGGCAACTCTCTAGCCCACTCACTGGTGTATTTTTCTTTTTTTTGTCTAATACGTATCCATTGCTTCTATTACATACATCGAGGGAAGGAGCAATAGTAACCTTTCTTACATCACATTCTTTCCATCATTAACTATCCAAAGAAGGGACTCTTTACTCTTTTGCACTAGGGATTTGCAGCATTAGAAACGTCTTTCCTAGCAATGCTCAATGTCTTATAACCTTCCCAGACAAATTTTGTCTCGTTCATATTTTTTTATGGACACTTAATTGTGAAACGCAGACACTGGTTGTTGCCATAAAGCTGGAAAATTATAATTAAAATTGTGTTTAATGTTGCATTTAGATACAAATGCAGCAGAGTAGGCGGAACTGGGCACTAAATATGTTAATTAATTACAGCATAAACTAAAAATGGCAGGCAGCAAACAAGAGGCATACATTTTGTCCCGTCGGCTGCCAGGCTATTTTTTCTTTTCTTTTTTTAAGGTAGCAGGTGTGGTTTAATCTCATGGATTGATCGATCAGCCCTTGCCGATTTGTGCAGTGGGCAAGTTACACTATATGGCCAAAGAGTATGCGGACACCTGACCATCACACCTATATGACCTTATCCCATTCCAAAACCATGGGCATTAATAGGGAGTTGGCCTCTACTCTAATGGGAGAGTTTTCCTAAAAATTTTACAGTGTGGAAATTTTGACAAAGGCAAATTCAATCTGTAAGCACAGTGTGTTTTTCTACATTTCTGGTGAAAAGCTCTCTTTAAACCCAAAGCATATGCTTGCAATATGCAGTATCGCTGCAAGCTTTATTGGCATTCCTGTGTTTACACCGCTCAAACATGCCAGCTACACATGATTAAAGAACGGAATTAACTGGATTTAAACATCAAACAGGGGCTTCTGTCTTTCCTCTTTTTAGAAACCCCACTTGAATCTCCACAGATGAACATACAGTGCAATCAGTGGAATAGTATGGCGCTTTCTCATCAGAAAGACCGTTGCATAAGCATATGCATTATGCATTGCCATTCTTTATATATAATGCATTGCCATTTATAATATCTGTGAGGTACAATTACATCTGTCGATGTCAACCTAGTTATTACATTCTTTAATAATGGTTTGGGTAAGGAGAAAAGACTAATAGCATGACATCATTCATATATTCTATTAGTGATGTCACTAATCCCTCAACTGGACTAAACATTCATATTGGCATAATCGATCATAAATGACATACTGAAAAACCAGTTACTATTCTAGACAAATGTAAGACTTTTTTTACTTGAATGAGAAAAATATGTTAGTGGTATTTTCTAATAATTAAATTAATGCTGTTAAAGTTGTTCAAGCTATTCCTTTTGAAAACAATGTAATGACATACCGCATTACTCACGCAGTTAACCAAGTCTGTCTGATTTTATACATACGTATACACGCACACACACTATTTGGTCAAAAGTATTCAGACACCTGACCATTTCACCAACAGGGACTTTTATTATGACATTGCAATCTAAATACATAGATATTTAACATGTAAACGGTCCAAAATCTTGTGGAAACCCTTCCCAGAAGAATGGAAGCTATTACAGGGTAGAGGGTTTCTGTGGGAATTTTTGCCCATTCATCCAGTAGAGCGTTTGCGAGGTCAGGCACTGATGTTGGGTGAGAAAGTCTGGCTCGTGATAGCCGTTTCAGTTCACCCCAAAGATGTTGGATGGAGTTAAGGCAGGGCTTGACAAATTTGTTGTGAATCTAGGCGCCAGGTAAAAAAGTTAGGAGCCAGGATTTTTTTAAACTAACACTTGGTCAGGAGTGATCTGATCATCATCAGCCCACTTACTAAACTCTCAGCGCTTGACCTGGAAGCACCCTGGATTTTCAGGTCAGTGCTGTTTTTTTTTTTTTATTTATTAATTTTTTAATTTTATTTTTAACTCTTTCGATGCTGATGTTCCATTGGAGCACAGCATTGATTGATATTTAGTCCCCACAAGCTTGTGGGGACAAATGTTAACCCCTGCAATGCCACAAATGTGTCATATACACAATTGTGGCATTGAAGGGGTTAACGCTGCACTGTCACTCTCATGGAGCGATCAGGCAGCAGGGGGGTGTTGGGGCTGCTCTCCACACTCATGTGGAGACCAAAGAACCCTCTCCCCTGTCCCTGAAGCTGCCTCTGGCAGCTGGGACTCAATTGCTGGTCTATAGAACATCCAATGCAGGGAGGGGAGTCTTTGATGACTGCTGTAGGCTTCCATGCCTACAGGAATCATCAAAGGGCTTGTGGGGGCTCATTTTTGCTGTTGCTGGTCTGCCTGGGCTTCCAGGCAGACCACCAGCAGCAGAGCCCCGTACAAAACGGGAATTAACCCCTAAATGCCGCGATCGCGGCACTGAAGGGGTTAACGCTGCACTGTCGCTCTCATGGAGCGATCAGGCAGCTGGGGGGTGTTGGGTCCGGTCCCCACACTTGTGTGGGGACCCAATCAACACACAACCCCCTTCCCTGAAGCTGCCTGTGGCAGCTGAAAACACGTTTGCTGGTTTTGCAGCCACCGCGTTTTCAGCCTACAGGATCACTCCGTGGGAGTGATCTCAGGCTCGGGGGCGGGCTCTGAGTGGCTGTGCTGTCTGCCCAGACTCCTGGGCAGACAGCAGCAGCAGCGCCCCCGTGCCTCAGCCTCTTACATCCACAATTTTTTCTGGATGTAAGAGGCTGACAAAACCTAGGTGCCAGGACAAAATTCTCTGTCGCCATGGCGACCTGGCGCCTGGGATTTGTCGAGCCCTGAGTTAAGGTCAGAGCTCTGTGCGGCCAGTCAAGATCTTCCACACCAGACTTGCCCAACCATGTCTTATGGTTATGTCAGACCATCAAACTCAACTAGCAGATTGTTTCTAAATGGAGTAGATATTCTGTAGATTATTATGTGTGTCTTTCCAAATATACCTTTTCAGAAGATATATCATTAATAAAGTTAAAAGAAATATGCACATACCAGTTTTTTTTTTGTTTTTTTTTTATTTAAATATACCAGCATACCAGGGTAAATCATTAGAAACGCCATTTTTCTTACAGATCTCTTGGTAAAATGTATTGAAAGGACTCCAGGATTTCTCAGGGAGGGCAGAAATCCAGGAAGGTGAGTTGTTGCCTTCCGCATTTCTGTAACTATAACCGAAGCTCAGAAGCAACTTAACTGTTTTAGAACTGATAACAGTAGTGACTTACAAAGCTGGTTTCAGTTTCTTCTTTATGTTGTTCATTCTCAATGTTTCTTACCAAAGGATAAACCTTAGTGCCGAATACATAGGTAGGGGGACTTGATCTATGTATTCAGTTTTAGGATTTATGGTGGGACTTGAGCAGCCAGTGTTACGTTCCTTTTTGAATTGTAGGAAATTACCTGTTTCAGTGGACCGACCCAAAGCTATCCTATCAGTTGACTGCTTCCACTGTTGGATTAACCATGGTGAGCTGTTTGATTTTAATTTTTAACTTTACTTGCAACATTGATTTTGCAGGCATTCATGTGATTGTTTTGTTCTCTGTAGGATGAAGAAAGTCAGAGCAGCTTAGAGTGTATCCAAGCCAACCAGATATTCCCACGAAAGCAGCTGATACGTGAGGACGAAAGCCTTCAGGTGAGCATGTAAAGTGGGGTCTACATGAACTTGGACATTCCTTTTGAGATTAGTTGAGCCAGTCTTCCATACAATGCATTTGGGGGCACTCAGACATTTAAATCCGTTATCTCTTTCACTACAGGTTCCATTCCAGGAACTGCATGGAGAGAGCACAGAATATGTGGGTCGGGCCGAGGATGCAGTTATTTCTCTGTCCAACTATCGTCTAAACATCAAGTTTAAGGAGTCTTTTATCAACGTAAGTATCTACATTTTCTGCTATCGGGTGGTGGCTTATGTCTTCATCTTTGTACCTTTATTTTCGATCTTTATTATATCTTTATTATTATTTGCTTGTTTTTAATGTAAGAAAGTACATGTCGTCACACCTTCCCTCCAATAATGAGGTAGCAAATAAAATAAAAAAAACAGGAATATGATTATCCTTTCTCTCTTCTCTCACATACATAAGTTCTGTTGCCAAGAAAAATCTGTAAACCTAACATTATAAGCATTTTTCTTGTAGCACGTACTAAAATATGTTACCTGGGTAGGTCTCAGGAGAGCAGGCCTGAGTATTTGTAAAGTGCAGTCTTTGTTTCTAGGTCCCTCTGCAACTGATAGAGTCTGTGGAATGTCGGGATCCCTTTCAGGTCCATTTGACATGCAAGGACTGTAAAGTGATCAGGTAAGGTTGGGTTTATCAGTTGCTATAATTCCTACATTATTTGAGGCGGGATACTTGGTACAGATGACAGTATGTGTGTGTGTGTATGTGTGTGTATGTATATGTGTATATATATATATATATATATATATATATATATATATATATATATATATATATATATGTATATATGTATATGTGTGTGTGATGCTGCCTTACAGAACATGGAAGATTTTATAGAAGCCGGCCTTGATGATTTCTAGGTTTCTAGTTAGATTATGCAGATTCTTTTCTATAGGGTGAGATATAACCAATGGCATATGGTTGCAGGTGCCAGTTCTCCAGCTTTGATCAGGTCCAGGAGTGGCAGAAGCGTCTGAATGCTGCTTTACGGCCACCCAGCCGCATAGAGGATCTCTTTTCATTTGCTTACCATGCGTGGTGTATGGAAGTATATGCCAGTGAGAAAGAGCAGCATGGAGATCTTTGCCGACCAGGTGTGCTAAAAATCCCTCATCCCTTTATGTATGCAAATTCACATATTAAATCCACTTGTCATGCTAGTTTGTGATTCACCTCTGTGATCTAGATACACCCTCCTTACATTGCTGAATTCTATTTCATATTTGTTATTCTCAGCCTAATATGTACATGATCTCTGTTTGAATTGCTGGAGGTAATCTGTTGCTCCAAGAGAGTGCTTGCTTTGTGTCCTGGCCTTGTGCTTTATTTCAAACCTTGTGTGTATCCACATTTCTGTAGGTGATCATGTGATTTCGAGGTTCAAGAATGAAGTGGAACGGATGGGCTTTGATATGGATAATGCTTGGAGAATATCCAATATTAATGAGAAATTTAGGTATGTGAGATGAGATGACTGTCATGTTTCTGAATGACTCGGTTAAATACCAGTTAATTATTTCTCTCAGGGATTTCAGTAAAACTGAAGCAGGTTTGATCATTTATTTCTGCAACACAGACTGCAGTTTAGGATTCTTTATTTTTATATGTACAGTATATGCCAGGACTCCTTGATGGCATACAATTTTAAATGTTGTCCAGCAATTATGTTTCACATATTTCACGTCTATCTCTGTCAGGCTGTGTTCCAGTTATCCACAGGAGCTGATTGTCCCGGCCTGGATAACAGACAAAGAATTGGAAAGTGTTGCCAGCTTCCGCTCCTGGAAACGCATTCCTGCTGTGGTGTACAGGTGACATTTCTTCATAGCCAGCCAGATTATTTTCTTTCATTCACACTATGACCCTGTCTTCACGTATATTTAGAAAGATAGCATGTATACGTGGGGAAACTGGCAGATAAGATCACCCTGAACCTAGTCTACACACTTTGAAATGTTTTTGAATGTCCTAGTCCATATTAAATTCTTCTGGCACTGCTTAGTATTCCTTGCTGCCACATGTCATCCCCTTGCAGGGTTGCATACTGCTTTTGCATTGGTATTTACTATTCTGCTTGTATTTATTCTTGTCTGTCTATCTATCCTTTTCACTAGGCACCAGAGTAACGGTGCTGTGATAGCCCGGTGTGGCCAGCCTGAGGTGAGCTGGTGGGGCTGGAGGAATGCAGATGATGAGCATCTTGTTCAGTCTGTGGCCAAGGCTTGTGCCACCGATAGCAGAACAAACCCGGGCAAAATGGTGAATGGAAGCTGCCCTCGTGGGCATTCGAACGGAGGAGTTCTTGCAGACGTGGATTTTGGTATGAGTATTAATTTTGGTTTAGTGTAGTCTTCCAGAACCAAAATAAAGTGTGCATGAGGCTGGTTTTTTTTTGTTGTTTTTTAAGCCAACATTTTTGCATTGAACCCAAATAATTTTTGGACAGATTCGTCAATATCCAACTCGTCGCCATCTGAGAACCCTACTGTTCAGCCACCAAAGCTGCTTATTCTTGATGCACGATCCTATGCTGCTGCAGTGGCCAACCGTGCCAAAGGTGGAGGCTGTGAATGCCCTGGTAAGGATGGATTTTAGTACATGCTTACCTGGAACTGTACTGCTTTGTGTGTCTTATATGCATTAGTAGTAAAGTTGATGTTCAGGGAGAATTTAATTTCTTTCACGTTGGTATTGTTAATCTTTTTTTGCAGAGTACTATCCAAACTGTGAGGTTGTGTTTATGGGAATGGCCAATATACACTCCATCCGAAAGAGCTTCCAGTCTCTGCGGCTCCTCTGTACACAGATGCCCGACCCGGCCAAGTGAGTGTACTGTATGCTGTTGGCTTGCTAAATCCTAGTATCATAAAATAATGAATAAGGTCTGACCAAAAAGAATGTTAAATCCCGCAGCTAAGATAACAATAGTGCACAATATCTACTGTAAGCAAAAAAAAAAAAAAAAAAAAACATAACCCTGCACAAGATGACACAACAATGCTGCGAAAACACTCAATAGTACTTATAAACTGGTGAACTTACAGAAAAGGCTTCCAGAGATATGTCCAAAAATGCTATACCTACCCAAGGACACAGGAGAGCAAGTAATAAAACAAAAAAAAGCTTCTGGAATAAAGATAAAATATGTATAGTGCATAACTGTGTAAAATAACCAATAGGAATAAACTTACAAAAAGGGCTATATAATAACGTGGATCTCCTGTATAAATCTTAGTTTTACCCAGTTAATCATCTTCTTTTTTTAGTCCTTTTGTTTTTCTCCCCAATTGTCTCCTGTTTTCTCTACTGAACAGTACAGTAACAGTCTGCTCTGCTTCGGTAACTGCTGAATCACATGACCTACAACACAGTCTGTAAAATATCCTACAGGCTTTGACTGCACATGGCAACAGTTAAAAATGAAAAGGCTTTTAATTTGCAGTAAAGACTAGCAAATCAGAGGAACCGTTCTTATGTAAACGGAGTGCTTCTGTTTTTTTGTTGGCTCATAAATCAGTCTCTTCCTTTTAAGTTGGTTGTCTGCGCTCGAGGGGACCAAGTGGTTGCAACATCTTTCCATGCTGCTCAAGTCCTCCCTGCTGGTAGTACACGCATTGGATCGAGATCAGCGGCCTGTCCTTGTGCACTGTTCTGATGGATGGGACCGCACTCCACAGATTGTAGCTCTCTCCAAATTACTGCTGGACCCTTATTATAGGAGCATTGAGGTGAGCGTTAATGACGCTGTTTGTTGCTAACTACTTCTATCCTTTTTGTATTTTTTTTAATGGACATGTTATCTGCAGAACCAAGTATTTGGAAGTTTGTTTACATGCATTTAAATTTTTAAGCCAATGTACCTTATACAGTACAATTAGCACATTGCAAGAAGCCATTCTTCATTCCAGTGATGAGAATCTGTTATTGTTATTGTACATGATTAACATGTTTAAGCAAGCTTGTGCTAGCTCCTTGCAATCTTTTACATGGAGGATGTGATAATGCTGGCCCAATCATTATCACTGGCATCATAGGTGACCATAATGTAGCATTTAAAATAGAAACAGGCATTGAATAAACAAATTTAATTCTAAATTTATGCGTGATGCCACAAATCCTGGAGAGAATGTGGCAGCAAAGCAGAGTATGTTAAAAACTCTGCTTATGCAAATCCTATTTGGTCTTTCTTTCCTAGATTGATAAAACTAAAAGGGTTACTGGCCTTGTGTTAGCTACAGGTCCCTACTTTGGCTCACCGTCTGTTTCAATACATCCTTTTGCTTCCTGTTCAGGGATTCCAGGTATTGGTGGAGATGGAGTGGTTGGATTTCGGACATAAGTTTGCAGACCGTTGTGGGCACGGAGAAAACTCTGAAGATCTGAATGAGCGCTGCCCGGTCTTTCTGCAGTGGCTGGATTGTGTACATCAACTGCAAAGACAATTCCCTTGCTCCTTCGAGTTCAATGAGGCCTTCCTGGTCAGTGTGCTCTTCAGAGAGTTGAGTTAAAACACAGAGAGCAATGTTTCCTGTCATGCACAGCGGTTTACCGGTTGATCGGCATCAGCACAAAATAATTAACTATAAAGTCACTGATACATTATGTGATCAGTGTGTTCCAATGCATTGAGAGCCTTAAAAGATACATTTTTGCTGAGTCTAGCCCTTACGTCAAAGTGTTTCTTCCAAAATAATTGTAAAAAGAAATTTAACATACTCGCTAAAAGAAGCATGTGCCGTGTTACTGCTTGCCAGCATTTTATTATGTAAATTAATTAAATACCAGAGATACTGATTTTTGAGATCTGATTTCTGTAGGTGAAGCTGGTTCAGCACACATACTCCTGTCTCTTTGGGACCTTCCTGTGTAATAATGCCAAGGAGCGAAGTGAGAAGCACATCCAAGAACGGACATGCTCAGTTTGGTCTTTACTGCGTGCCGGGAATCGCTCCTTCAAAAACTTGTTATACTCCTCTCAATCAGACACAGTAAGTTCACTCTTTCACTCCCTTTCTGTAACTCTCCACTCGCACAGAGACTACCCCTTATTCACACGGCTTGATTCCATTCTTCTGTACTCTTGGTAGCTTTTTTTGATACCCCCAAAACACATACTACTTGATGTTTCTTTGTAGTATTTGCGTCCATGGAATTGAATGTTTTGTGTAAAGCCATGTGGTCACTCTCTCCCCAACTTTCAATGCCCCCAGGTGCTGTATCCTGTCTGCCATGTCCGAAATCTGATGCTGTGGAGTGCTGTCTACCTCCCTGGCTCTTCCCCATCAACACCAAGTGAGGAATCCTGCACTCCATACCCCGCATGTGGGACAGCCACAGAGGAGCCACCTCACTGCAGGTAAGAATGTGACCATGTGTGTATGGAACCACTTAAAACATGAATTTATATTTTTGCCTCTAAAACGGAAAGGTGAAATGCGGTATTCCAAAAATGAAGGGATCCTAAAAATGGTTGATTTTGTTTTTACAGCCTTGTTGATTTTTTCCCCAATATATATTGTTACATTTTGTAAGTCCGGTTTCTCCGTTGACGCTGTTGCCATAACGGGTACTGAAAATTGCTTTCCTGTTAGAGGTCTCGCAAATTGTTCTATGTTGTGCTTTGAGTAGATCTGAAATATTATTTTGTTGTAAAATTAGAATGTTTCTGTGGGTTTTCTCCTATAACAAGAAATAGTTTTTTTTTTTTTATTTTAGGTATTTTTTTCATGCTGTTTGCAGATTTGGCAGCTGAAGTCAGTCAAATGATCCTCACTAGTCACAAGCCAAAGTGATGGTTGTCAGATTTCGTCTGACATCTATCACTCTGTGTTTATGAACTCTCCGTTGTCTGAGTAACAATTTATCTCCTTTATATCCTCAATCATTCTCCGTATAGGGTGGTTTCTGGTACTTTGCATTGACACACTGAAGACACTTAATTTTCCAAATAGACTGACCTCTATACGTGTGATAATGATCAGCAGAACACGAGGTAACCTTAAATACAGGAAGTTACCAAGTAAAAGGCTTTTATTATTTCAGATGAAACTTTCCTGGCTAGTTTGAATGCTCTTCACGTGTACTAGCTTCTCTCTGATTTCATACCCAAGGCTAACTGTTTTTTTATTTCAACATGCAACCATTAACATGGAAATAGCATTCCTGAGGTTTCTGTCCCCTGGGGACATGGCTTTACAGGAATCTGTCCGAACACACTGCTATGGGGAACATCCGAGGCATCTGGCTTTGGAACAAAATAAAAAATATTTGAGTTGCATATATATATAATATATATATATATATATATATATATATATATATATATATATATATATATATATATATATATATATATAAAATGCTTACTTGATAATGTGAAAATCAGGTGCATTCATAGGTGAATTAATCACAGACATACATACACACTTGCACACACACTTGCTATAATGGAAGTTGCCGAAATATGTTCCTGTTTTGTGTATCGCTGTGCCTTTAAACATTTTTCCCTGTGTAACCTTTAAATGGTAGTGTACATGTTACAAGGTATGCAACGATGAACAAATGGCAATGGTTGGTAATTTTAAAATTTTCATAAAATACAGTTTATTTCATTTTTCCAAACAAGCGGTAATTGAAAATATTGAGAGAAAGAAAAAGACTAAAGAAAAATCCAGTTAAAATTTTGTTGACACACCCAAATTATGGTACAATATAATATATATAATAAAATAAATTGAGACATTATAGATCTTAATGATTAAGGATTCTGCTTTGTAGTTCACTTATTTGCCTTGTGTCCCCCAGGTTGCCCAAAACCCGATCATATGATGACATTCCATCAACTTGTGACATAAACGTGCCCTGCATAAACAGACGCAGCAGTGACCCGAGCCTTAATGAGAAATGGCAGGAACATCGTCGTTCTCTGGAACTGAATGGTTTGGGGAATCCTGGGGATGACATTCAGGAGGGAGAGAGGCTACCACTAGGAGCACAGCTTTCAATGGCTGCTGGTGTTGGGGAGGGACAAATGGAGAACATTTTGCAGGAGGCCACCAAGGAAGAAGTGGGTAATGATGATCAGGCGGGAAAACCGGGAGGCAGGGAAGTGGTGACAAAGGACACAGGGAAACCACCAGAGGAGTCAGAAGAAATACCACAGGACAAAGACGAGCATAACACAGGCATTGATTCCTCTGAAAGTGAGAGCAACGATGATGAGCTTGGTGGTGGGGAAAACCAGAAGCCAGGGGAACTGTGTTCTGATATTTGCCTTGTTAATGGGAGCCTTTGGAAAGGGGAGAATTCAGCCCTAGAAATATTTGCTACTCAGGTGGTGTGTGAGGAGGAAGCAGAACAAATCAGTGCACCCAATGAGGCTGCTTGTAATGTCTCTGAAACAGGTGGGGTGGAAGAAAATGGGGAGGGAATAGAAAGTGAAATAACTGGTGTCCTCTTGCCCCCCTCACCCAAACTTTCACCACCACGTCCTGTGTTGGATGATTCCACAGAGACCCTAACTGAAGACCCTTCTGGTCCTTGGCCGTGTAGGTTGGACCATGTGACTGCAGCAACAGAACTGTCTCAGAGGCCAGATCAGGTATCTGATGAGGGCCTCATTATGGTGGGGCTGCAGATCCAAAATCAAAGGACGTGTCCCTCATTCCCCCTTACCGATAGTGCCTTACCACAATCTGACTGCAAAGCAGAGACTCTGAGTAACAGTGACCAAGCTTCTCCTCCCATGCTCGATGAGACACGTCTCAGTGGGGACAATCATAGAGGAAAGCAGACACTCTCCCGACAGAATTCTTGCACAATCCACTCCCAGGCGCATCTGAGAAATATTCCCCGCAAGTGCCCGTTGCATAATGGTGAGAGAAATCGTGTGGGCAATACCCCCGAGCAGCCTACACGAAACCATTTAGATGATGATGGAATGCCGTTGTATGTAGATGCGATCCAGCAAAGGTTAAGGCAGATGGAGAATGGTCACCAGCAAGAAGTGGAAACGCTGAAGAAGCAGGTGCAAGAGCTACGCTGTCGTCTGGAAAGCCATCTACACAACATCCCATACCGCTTAAATGGGGAGTTTACAGATGAGGTGGTGAGTGCTCTTTGCTGTCTGAGTTGTGTTCAGTGTGTATTTTTAACCATGTAGAAAATACTTTAAAAGTGGAGCATGATAGGTTTTTGCCATCAATGGCTGGCATCAGTGTTTATGCTGTATATGGATAAAAGATATCATAAAACTGTTTTAGGAATCCCGCTCAACTTTTACACACCTGTCCTATGACCTCACCCCTACAGACCTCGATCCCGGATTCTGAAAGCAACAGAGACCCGAGCTGTTTATCGGGCTGCAGCACAGAACCGTTTTCGGAGGCCAGCTGGGAGCAGGTAGACAAGCGTGACACTGAGGTACGACCACGCTCTGCTCTGAAAATCTTTCTTTTCTGTATTACTGTAGCAGTGTATAGCTATTGGTCCCCATGGCAGATAAGAACAGTTTGTCCCTCTTCCTTGCTTGGTTTAGTTCTTTGGATTCATATTTCCCATATTATTCCTGTTGTCTATACTAAGCTGGTTTATTTGTTTTTGAAGTAATCAGTCAATGGGTTTTCGGGTGAGGTAATATTGTGTTGCTAACCTGAATATGAAAAAACCATGGGGTGTGTGTGATGATCAGGATTGGGGGCATATTCTAAAATGTAACATTTTAAATACCCAAGGATTATCAAGAATATAGAAATATTGCCTTATCTGGAAAACAAATGGAAGCTCTTAAAAACTAGACACATCAATTAATATTTGCCAAAATCGCTTTGTCTTATGCACCCCTTCTTAAAATAAAGGTAAACACAAACCTCTACAAGGCAAATAACTCCCTTGAAATTTCTTTTGTTGATGATGAGGTTATGTACTCTGTAACATCTGTGCTGCTCTAGCATCAATGTTATATCTAGGACACCTCATCTTGAGAACTTGATACAAGACTGCATGGGCTCCTGTTTGGGCTCCCGAAATAATTCCACTAGTTAGTGCTAAGTGGTACGAGAAGGAGAGGAATGGTTAGTGTTTCTTATCATTTCCTTCTGCAGTAAAACTCCACCTTTTTAATATGAGTGACCTACAAATGCTTATAACTGCATTGTGAGACCCCCCATCCAGAGTTTTTTTTTTCTTCTTGAAATCTGTATTACATCTCATAGCCATCTTGTCATGGTAGTAAGGTGCTTTGCAGAATTCAGCCCTACTTGATCCGTAGGAATCACACTGAATACAGCGTTTGTTTTCCAGGTAACAAGGTGGCTCCCAGATCACTTGGCAGCAAATTGCTATACTTGTGAAAGCAAGTTCTGGCTGGCTAGCAGGAAACATCATTGTAGGTAAGAAGCATTCTGGCACGCGTCTCCAGTAGTGTACTTTTTCCATCAGCCAGCACCGCTGCCATTGGTGTCTTTCGCCCTCTCAGCCCTGTTTCGCTCCTTGCAGGAATACAGACTCCGTGGCTGAAACGTGGTGAGCTTGTGTTGAGGTCGGTCAGTCAGCTTGTCAGTTTGCAATCACCTAACTAACAGTGTCCCCACTGCCCCAACCTTTACCTGCAGCACCTGACTTATGTCACAATTTAATGGATCAACATGTCCCCAGCAGTGAATCACTATAGTTTGTGCCCACAAGTATGTGTGAAACTTAAGTAAGCAAAACAGAGACTTCTCCCTCCATCCGTTAGCATGTTCTGGAGAATCTAGAACTTGGCTCCACCAGCCCAAGAGGAAATGTAATGCTTGCAAGTCTTTGACTGTACCATGTTTACACCAATACACTACTGGGCAAGGATCATTGACACGGCTAGATTAAAGCACTTTAATTCACCAGCAGAATACACGGCAAGTATTATGGTGCATTGGGTTTTTTTTTTCCAGTCTGTTTTGTCTTTCGAGACAATTAGAGGTCTGCCAAATAATGGTAGAACATTAAACCCCAAGTACAACGTGTTTTACAAATTACCCGAGACTGAAAGCGTAATATTTAACCCTATCCTTGGCAGTGGTCGGCATTTGAGATTATTAAAATTATAACTCGGTGCATGAATGTAAGGCACTTACTACAAATGCCTAAGATTTTTTTGCCCGTTTGATTAGATCTGTGTGGCAGTAACATTATATAGCTGACATAACACTTTGATGTGTGTGACTAGCCCTTTGAAACTTTTTTTATACTCGGTTTTCATATGCATAGCCCCATGTGAGCGTGCATGTGCAGCATTCTGTGAAGCAATAGAAAGGATTGTAATACATATTACATTGGTAGTCGACTTCACAGGGAGCCCCAAACTTCTGGTAGGTATGAGTTTTGTGTGTATGTGTGTGTGTATATATGTATGTGTATGTATGTATGTATATATATGCGTTTGGTAGTCATTTATCTAGCAGAGTGTATAAGTGATGCGTTCATACACTTGTGGGGCTTTCAATGCATTTAATGGCAGCCCCAACTGAATGTTTAGCACGCTTATTTGGTTTGAGGTCAGTTTAGTGAATATCAGAGGTGATGATTCTCAGTTTTCATCAGAGATTTGCATCGTCTTGGTCCACTCAATATTTTCTAGGTGTAAACGCATTTTCCTACTCTACTTTTCCATGGTCACATTACAGTTTAGCGTACGAGTGTTGAGTAAACTTGAACCCCATCACGTTAGATTGACACGATTACCTAAACTGTCATAGCACTCGGAGACTGTGCTTGAAGAATACTTTCAGTCAGATTTGTGAGTGTATGAAATGTGTGAAATAGACACAATGTTCAAGGATCCTGTTCAAGTTTAATGTCCCTGACAGCGCTTCTATATAGAAGAATGCAAATTTAAGTACTCCGAGTACTTTCATATGTATTCTTACCTGCCACAGAGGCTGCAGTCCTAATACTGCTGTTCCCCTCCTCCTCCAAGATCAGACTGTTCTTGACGGTAGAAGGCAAGTGTTATTTGTATAAAAGCGATTCCATGCATGTGCTCGGACCCCTGCAGCATTCCCCGGACCAGTGTTGGCAGCGCTGCACGGTATAATGCGGGGGGTGTGGAAAGGGGCAAATGCAAATGGGGCATTCTGCAGAATCTCTCCATCTATTTGCAGTAGGGGTAACGGGAAAATTTAAGGGGAACATACAGCTGTCACATGCATTCATGTACATATGATGGCTGGAGTTTCCCGTAAAAAATGGATCACTTTGTATGTAAATTCCTATGCATTTTATAACAAGGCAGTCCTGGCTTTACCAAAATAAAAACAATAGTGCCACATCTAGTATTTGATTTGTTACACTACAGCCACGCACTAACGGCCCCTTTCCCTGAGCATGCGCACCTTCCGCAGTTGCATGTGTGTTTTATGGATTTACTTGCCAGTGTTCTGGGCTTCAGGGCTATGCCGGGGCTCCTGCACAAATTAGGGCAAGGGATGCGCTTTGATTTATGTCTTCAGTAAAACGATGGCTCATCTATAAAAAACAAATAGCATTTGTGCTACATACGTGTCTGTCTGCATAGTTCTCATCGGTATTCAGCTACTGAACCTTTGGATTGGATTGGTCAGGGAGTTAAGTACACAGTGTACACAGAGAGCTATGGTTCTTGTTACTGCATAGTTTGAAACTGCTACATTCGTCAAATATTTTAGCCATAGATATATTGCTCTGACTATAATATCTAAGCTATGTATAACTAGGTAAAGAACAAAGACAGAATATGAGAACATGGTTGGACATAGGATCTTTCGCTGTTGTTGGAGGCACACAGTGTGCTGTGACCGCATCTGAAGCCATGTGACCAGGCTTCGGTCTGATTGCTTTTTTTTTTTTTTTTTTTTTAAATAACTCTTCTCACTTTCTCTCTCCTTCTCACTCTGTCTTATGAAAGGAATTGTGGGAATGTTTTCTGCTCCAGCTGTTGTAACCAGAAGGTGCCCGTTCCTAGCCAGCAACTCTTTGAGCCCACCCGAGTTTGCAAGTCATGTTACAGCAACCTGCATCCCAACCTGGAACTGGAAAATCCCATCACGGCTTCATCTAACTAAGCAATCATCGTTCAAGGGAGATTATCTGTCTTGTCACTCACTGGAGGATTTATAAGAACTGCTTGTTTAATGTTTGAGTTAAAAAAACTTTCTTTTTCACTACCATGTAGATTTTCGCCACTTTTTCGTGCAACATTTTAATCCACATCTTTCTTTTGGGCAGTGTTTGGGGAGGATAAAGATCCTGAATTGTAGGCTTTATATTATGACCAAGAGGCACTAAAACTTCAGGTTATTGGTCCCCAGAAATCTGAAAGGTGTGTTCAGGGGTAGGTCGTTTCCCCTATCCCATTCATCCATGGGACTTAATGTGTGGCCACCCTGGTACTGGTTCCAAGTTATTTCTTCACCTCGGCTTCTGTCTCTTTCGGATAAGCTGTAGGTGTCCTCTAGGTATAATGGTATCTGAGGCCTCTTCCAATAAAGTTTGTCTAAGTTTCCAAATTCGGCCCCTTTGGAGGTGAGCTGGGTGTCAGCCTTGAAGCAGAGCCACAAATTCCGCAGTAATCCCTATAGCATAACTCTGGAAACATCGGAAACCTCTAATTTGGTCCTGGTGGTGCTTTCACAGACCTTTGCCGACTTTTCATGTTTCTGACTCTCAATATTTAAACAAACATTTAAGCTGCTTGTTATAGTCACCTCAACACTTACGTTTGTTCAGTAAAGATGCGTTGTTGGGCTGTTGCTGGCGTAGGAGATATTTTGATACCCAGTTTTTGTTTTTGTTGAACTGGATTAAGTCGCATTACATCATATGCTCTCCTTCCACCTGTAACCTCTACATTATGACTGCATCAGTGCTGAATATTCTAAGTGTGAAAATGAGTTCCAAGCCAGTTCAGTAATGACATACTAGTTACACGCAGACACAAGACTCTCAGAAAACCAGAAACCTGATCACTAGCACATGGACTAAATTTGTCATGTTTTTCTTTCAAATTGCAGGATTATTGCTTTATAGTCCAAAATGTTAAAATAGATCTGCCAAACACAATAGAGACCCATGTGACTATGCCAACATGATCTGTACTTTGTAATATTTAAAATGTTACCAAATGTTAAAGTACTAAATGGGCTTACTTTAGCCTGTGTCTAACATGTGATTCCAGAGAGCTCCTGCATTGTATGTAGAGCCAAGTGGAACGGCACACTATAGGACAAGGCGGGTATGTAACATTCTATGCATTTGCTCCCTGTTCGCCTATTACCATCTAAAAGCAGTCTTGATAGCTTAGTCGCGTGGAACTGTGCTATTTGGCATGAATAAGACTCCACCAGTTGATTGACACCCAGATTCACTGCCTTAGCAAACATTTAGACAGTGAAGGTTTGCTGAGGCTGACACATCAAGCAATTTGGGAGGCTTAAATTGGGGAGAACGTTTAGTTTTTGCACTTATTAGATTATTTTTGTACAATTATTTATTAGATTTTTTTTTTTCCTTCCCGACTTGAGTGCACTTAATTTTTAAGTAAACCTGCATCTTACTGCTCCAAGAGAGCTGTGGTAGGTGGATGGGTAAAATAGTATTGGTGGGTAATAGAGCAATGTCACTTTCTCTACTGCAGTGCAGCAGGATCTTCTTTAAAACATCACCCGTACATCATGGCGGGATGAGTGAGAGGGGCACGAGTGACCGGATTTTCAGCAACGTGGGTGCGGATTTAAACAGTCTCTTACAAATGAAATCCTGGGATATCTCAGGATTTCCACAATGAGTAGGGGCATCTTTATGGTGTATACCTTCCGAGCGCCCGTATAATGGGCATATAGATGCCCATATAACATCAAAGCCCCCTGGCCGGGTTAAATTCTTCACAGCTGAAAACACGGTGCATAATGAATATGGGCGGAGTATAGCTGCATGTAATAAAAATAACGAATAAGCCAAGACACAGATGCTTCGTATCATTATAGAGTGCACCATGTTTATTTTTTAGGAGGTATAGCCCTGAAAAATTCAGATTAAATGTGAAAAGAGACATGTTTACCTCCTCTAAAAAGAAGATTTTTTTTATTTTTTTTAAACAAAATAAATTAAACCCCTCCCCATGCAATAGGGTTATCGCTTTGCCGAAAAAGTAGCAGACTCTGGTCAATAAAGCACTTTCCCCCTCTATTGTAATATTCCTGTACGGGAGGTGATTTCTTACTGCATAGATTGTGTATATATATATAAATATATATATAAGAAAAACTTTCTCTCCCTTTTAACAAGGCAGATAAAGAGCTTCTATATTTTTCTTTTTTTTCTTCTCAGAGCGAAAGAGGTAAATAATTTAGCATTGTTAACTATATAAATAAAGATGAAATAAAGTCGGCATGGTACAGTTTCTAGTGCTGTATTAAAATATGGAGTCCTTTTTTTTCTTTCTTTTAACCTTTTAGTCATGATCTAATTATTGCAAATGGACAATTTTTAGTTACACTGGATTTGTAAAGGAATCTGGCCACAGCGTTCAGCTCTCCTAGAATCATTTGCAACTGCTGGACCCTGCTAATCAAGTCGTTCAACTCTTGGAGAGTGGGCTGTCTGTAGATTAAGACCTGTGCATCTCACAAGGTGGGGAGTGGAGTGCCATATGTGATTACTTATGTATATATCATGTAAGCTTTTTACAGCAGGAACAAATTCTATGTTTTTTGAAGTTGGACATTATCAGTGACGTATATAATAATAATTACGCAAGTGCAAACTCCTCACAGTGCTTTCACGTGTGTAAAAGTTTCAAACAGATTATGATATGAGAAAAACATGGAACTTGATAAGAGCTGGAGGCTGACTCTTATGTTTAGGTGTCTCAAGCAGCAGGTGTATTACAATTATCCACTTTTGAATATCAGTGCAGGGTGCACTGAGACATCATGTTTTATGGTGTCTGCTAGAAGTTAAGTAAATTCCAATATATAAATGTGGAATATAGTGAGATCCAGTCGAATCCAGTCCATCTTTAGAATAGTTTTCACCTCCTTATTTGATATTGTAGGCATTTTGGGTTGGGAACCTTCTGTGTAGAGCATCTCCTTGGGGAGACTTGGATGGGCCTATAAGTGCACCTTTGGACACGCACACGCACACGCACACACTATATATATATAGATATAGATATAGATATATATAGATATATTATGTGGTTTAATTGGTATTCTGTTTAAAGACTATTCAGTAGAGTGAAGGTCATAAAATAAGGCATCATGGGTTATAGCTCTTTTAAATTGAATTGCAACATTATTAAATATCCTCAGTACATAAAGATATCTTCTGATGCTTTCAGCTCAAATTGTTTCTACCTGTAAAACTCCACCAAAAAAACTATGCTTTAAGCAAGGCACAAGATATTTTTTTTATTACATCGGTACTGATGACTACCAGCAAAGAACACTATTCCTGGTTCTATTTGAGGCTTTTCCATTCATGTTGCCCGTTTGACAATTCCTTGTTGGACAGCAAAATCAGCGTGTGGAAAAACGAAAACGTGACAAAACTACTCCAAGCCACCACAGCATCGGGCTGCTTTACTAAACCGTGGGGTGGGTGTAATGGCTGAAAACCAGATCCGGAACGGATCCCTGTGGGAAACAGCGCCACCTGGCCTCCAACAGCATGAAATTCAGCTTAAAACCTGGCTGTCCAAGAGAGGAGTTATTCTGAACGGGCAATGATTTCATAAATAATAATAAAAAAAAAACACTTTTGTCATCTCTTCATTAAAGGGACACTCAGTGGACCAGGCAGCACCATGAAAATGTAAAAGGTACTGCTCAAGTGTCCTGTTAAAATAGATGACGCTAACTGCCTCTTTACACTTCTCTGACATGCGTGACGACCAGTGGAGTGCATTCCCTGGCCGTTCTGACTGTTGGAACACTGTGCTGGGCCCTGCATCTGGAATATGTGCCGTAAGCAGTTGCAGAGGAGGCATCAGTACAGTTTTCTCGCTGCCAGAACAGAATGGTGGCCGATCCAGCATAATGCTCTGGCTGCCATCTTAGTATTCCAACCATACCCACTCCCATGGACTTCTAAGCTATCTGAGGCTAGTTCCACTCTGTGTGGCTAACCTCATTTGCAGGGGGGTTAACATTACTTTCTTATGCGCATGTACAGAAAATGCTCCCGCTGATTGCAATGAGAAGGCTTTCCTGACACTGATTGGTTGCTTCAATGCAAATTGTTGGACCACAAAGAAGCTGCAGCTTCTCCATAAGGTTAGTGTCTTTCACATACAAATAAGTACATATTAAAAGTACTGTGTCAGACAGTCCATTTAACAAAAAGGTAGGTCCCTATAGAAAAAACAATGAAATGACATTTTGCAACACTTCACAATTTATTTTTTTAATTTCTCTATTCGTTCACAGGTATTACAAAGATATGTATGCCTCACCATACATTAATAAACAGATCTGTGCATGGATGGTAAAGCATATAAATTCCATATATCACAAAGGAAGCATAGTTGGTTGAGATGTGTTCAAGTATGACTTTGCAGGTTTGTTGAGATACAGAACGTTTATGGAGGTAGAAACCGTGCCAAGCTCTGAGGTTGTTCTGTAGAATGACGGCTCAAGTGGCTCCAGTATGCTTTATATGGGGACAACAAAGGTTATCTTAGCAAGGATGCTCATCAGGGTTAGCCCTCAGCCTGCCATTTCTCACACAGTTTAAGACTATAAAATTTTGATTTACGATCACTAATTGAATTAAGATTATTTAACCACTACTATCCTTAACCCTATAACACTAAACTAATCCTGACCCTCTTTCTTCCACCCATTGGTCTCGAATTCCTTATTCAATTTCTTTTAGGAGTTTATTTCTTGTTTCCATGACAACCGGACGAACAAACGGGTTCCCAGAAAATGTTGGACAAATTTCGAATACGAAGGAAATTTCCCCAAAAAAAACTGTCGGCGCCCAAGTCTAATGGTAACCATAATGGAGACTAGAAAGTGGCACGGTAAGTACAGCTTTAAAACTAAGAACAATACCTTATCAAGTCAGCTCAAATTCCTTTAATCTATATCTTAAAGATATAAACCAACATGTGTCTAATATTTGTTCCATTTCCGTGTAAAGCTTTACATTTACAAAACTAGCCATATGCATACTGCAGTATGTTAAAGATACCATTTTTAAATTGCATTTTATTGCTGGGCCCACATTATAAAAATAACACTTTGGGGTCAATTCATTTAACCCCTTGACTGCTAACGACGGCATGGTGCCGTCGCTAGCAGTCCCAGTCAGGTGCTAACGACGGCACCATGCCGTCGCTAGCACTCTCCTACCTTGATGGGGGTCTGTGGACCCCCATCACCACCTACCCCGGCGATCTGCCCCTCATTTTGAAGGGCATCACTGGGACCACCCGATCCGGCCGGTGACGTCGCGCGTAATGACGCGATGACGTCACCGCGCAACTTTATTGAAAACTGACAATTGTCAGTTTTCACGGTATGGGGGCATGCTGCTTAGATGCCTGTATCTCAGGCATCTGAGCAGCTACAGACCCCCAACATATACCGTTGGAAAGGTAATCGCCTCACCTTTCCAACGGTATAATGCTTGTAAAAAAAGAATAAAAAATATTATGTTAAAAAAATAAAAATGTACAAAAAAAGTAAAAAAAATAATTTGGGGGTCTCTTAAGGCAGATAAATAAAGATCAAAATTGCCTAGAGACCCCCAAATTAAATTATCTAAACATAAACTGGTTTAACTTTAAAAAAAAAAAAAAGTTTAAGTATTCTAGCTAAATGATCACTGTGGTAGCCAATGTTACCACAGTGATCATACAGCTATAAAAAGTCACATTCCCTTTTTAAAAAGTGGCCGATACTAAATTTTAACCCCATGATCCCTTTGATCATGGGGTTAAATTTAGCCAATGGTAGAGGAAGGCAATTTTTGAAATCCAGATGAACTGCAAAAATCAGCCGTATAGCCTGTAGTACGTAAGTTAACCATGTCATCCCTGGAGCCCCTTGCATTTTTACTGCAAAACTTATTTTTGCTGTAAAAGTGATTTTTTTCTCCCTTTACGATCATCTCTTTGGGATTGTAAGGGGAAAGAATGGTGTGTGTGCTTCTGCGAGTGAATGTATGGAAAGTATGGTGTGTGCTTCTGCGAGTGAATGGAGATATGAAAGGCGTGTGAATGATCAGTAATTAGGGTTGAAGCCTTGACGTGGCATTACTGCTCACGTAAGAAGTTAAATTATGGCACAAAAAGTACATATTTTCAAAAACTACACCCCTCGGCGCATCAAATGAGGGGCTGCGTGTGTTTCTAGGACAAACCTGGAGTGCGCAATACACAAATGAACATGTCGTTATGGATAGAAAAAACATATTTTCTAGCCAAACCGACATATTCCATCATTATCTGTGAACTTAACTTTTGTCCTAGAAATACATGTAACCCCTCATTTGAAGCTCCAAGGGGTGTAGTTTCTTGAAATGTGTACTTTATGTACCCTAATTTAACTTCCCAGATGTCTAGACCACCTTAACTTCAGATATGGCAGACTGGAGAATCTTGTTAAAAAATTGTCTTTAAACATTTAGGGGTGATGGCTGCATTTAGACAGCTCTAGACAGCTGGGAAGTTAAATTATGGTACATAAAGTATATATTTTCAGAAACTACACCCCTTGGCGCATCAAATGAGGGGCTGTATGTATTCGTAGCAAAAGACTGGAGTGCGCAAGACACAAATTAACTTGTCGCTTTTAATTGTATTTATTTTTTATTTTTATTTGTGTGATATTCACTTATTTGTTGTGCAAGTCAGATTTGTGATACAAATACAAATAAGACCTCATTTGCTGCGGCTGGGGGTGTAGTTTCTAAAAATATATAGTTTTGTTGGCATATTTTAACATCCCGGGCAGCTAGAGCTGTTTAATTGATGCAGCCATGCATTAAATTTAAAGATGAATTTTGTGATAGTCTAATAAATTTAACTTTTAGCAATAAAATATTAGAAAAACACAGTCTACTGTTCTCAATTTCTGTTTATTTTAGACCGGTTACCTACTACAAATATTTAGCAGCACAGCCTTTGATATTAGAGTTTAGATAAATAACATTACAAACTAGTTTTTATTGAGTTGGAAGTGAAAAATTACACTTTTTTCCCATTTTTGGTTGTATTTTGCAAACCTAATGAGACATACACATATAAAAATGGTATATTTGGAATCTGCTGGGTGTGCTGAAAAAAACAATATATGGTTTGTATAGTTTATTCCCAAGAAATTTACTTGAAACACGTTTAAACGTGAGATGCACCAAAATGCCGAAAACTAGCTTAGCACCAGGGTGGGAAATGGCTTAGCAGCCAAGGGGTTAAGGAAGAGTTGTAATGAAAGTGGTTTAAACACGGTACTTTCTTCATATTTTGCACAATAGACCTAAGTGTCCTCTAGCAATGAAAAAGCATTATTTCAATAACCAAGCATAAGAGAGCTGCCTGACAAATTATAACATTTTAGTTAAAATCATGGCTAATGAGGATTTTTCACCCAGAAATACATTTATAATACCCTGTACCCTTGTGTTCTAAAAAGGAGTCCTTTAGTCTTCTATACTGAGAATGGAAATCTAGTTAATATACACAGAAGGCACTGTAATTAAAATACCGTGCTGCCACAGGTACGTGAGCCTAGAGTTTCCCTCTTCAAAGAGGGCGCTTTTTTTCATACACCAGCTGCTTAGCCAGGGACTGTGCTTCTGTGCTGTAGATCCCCGAGGCTTCAGCTTTAAATACAGGGCACAGGTCCTGCTCACTCCATCTGGCAAGAGACAAGCAGAGGCTGAATATAGCATGAGCAGCCATTACATTCACCGTTATTCCAGTGCGTTTGCCTATTCACTGCTTACCTTTCAGCACAGTACTTGTCTGTTTCTGATGCTCCGGCCCATGCGGCATGTTCAAGTAAGAGTGAACCTGGAGGTACAAGAGTGACAGAGGATATTCCAGATCTTCTCACGTGACTTTTAAATTTTGTTTTTTCTAAAGCTTGATGGAAGGGATTCACAATATGTTTTACAGGCATCATTTTCAAGTCTCATTGACAGTTTTTCTACCTTACCAATATAAATCTTAGCAAGACTGTAAGCAAAGTCTCTGGCTGCAAGTTCCATGAAGCCACCTCCTCTCTCTCCTGCTTGTTGTGTAAAGATTTTGAGCTGCTGTAGTGCCTTCATTGAGACATGCGCAGCTTTGGAAAGCCCAGGTACGTTAGCTGCAGCTTCCAACTTATCCTGAACATGGAAACACAAATAGTAATTAACTTCATTCATTGACCTTCATTGATAGTTTGTTAAATAAGCCAATGATGTTACAAAACACCTGGTATAAATTGTTCTTTCAAGAGGCAGAAAAAGAAGGATGGCAACATTTAACCAACGTAATGTAAACTCACAACTTGGGTCTAGGATCCAGCTAAAAAAAAAAATGTAAAGATCACATGACTGTAACAATGAGACTGTTATTGTTGGTGCATGGGGATAATTTTCTGTAACGATGAGACTAGCCAACAGTACAGCGGCTAGGTGTCAGAACACGTTTTCACTACGACAGTCCAGTCTCTTTTGCATTTTTCTGCTGTAGTTAAGCCAATCCAAATTGTTTACGGTAAGGGAGGTTCCAGTTCTGCAGCCATGGTGGCGCCAGATTTTCGGAGTCCTGTGTTAAACACAGTGCTGCTTTTTCTGATAGCGGGACAGCTCAATAATGTGACTTACCTGAGTGGCAGAGAGGTAGGCACTCAAGATATGTCCTTTGCTCTTCATGATTGAACGCAAGACATCTAAAGACAGGATGTTGGTTGTCCCTTCCCATATTGTCAGTACCTGAAATGGGAGAAAAGCAGTATGATAGCTGCAGTCCTGCCCTCTTTGCCTAAGTCCCATTTCCCCCCTTACCTGAGCATCTCTGAGCATCGCAGGCAGGCCCGTGTCTTCCATGTAGCCCTGTCCACCGAAACATTCCAGCCCCTCTGATATAACTGCAAGAGACTGGCGCATAGATATAACAGAGATGTAATGTTCCTCCTTGTGTTCACTAAAGCCAGCTCAGCAGTGGCATACATGGCAATCACGCTTTCTGGGTTTACCTGTTTTCCTGTGTACAGTTTGGCAATGGGTGTAAGTAAACGGAGGAGGTAAAGATCCTGTTCTGTTGCCATGTTTGTTTCTTCCAGACCCAACAGACGAGCAACTTCCATCACGAGCAGAAAAGCTCCACGCGCCTCCACCTGAAAACAGCAGTGTACACTATCAATAGGGCCATGGACTCTTCCAGACAGTAACAACAATATTAAGGTGTTCTGATGCTGATAATGCTGATTGTGATCCATTACACTTATTTAAACTCTTACAGAACCATTTTTGGAGCAGAATACTGTAGATATAAAACCAAAATTATATATGTTTCAGTCATACCCGTTGATAACAGGTGTATAAAATGAAGCACATCGGCAGCCATCTCCACAGACAAACGTTGGCAGTAGAATGGGTCATACTGAAGAGCTCAGTGGCTTTAAACGTGGCACTGTCATAGGATGCTACTTTTGCCACATAGTTGAAACATGAAATTCCAGCCCTGCTAGATATGCCCAGCCCATCATGATGATGCAATGATGAACAAATGTAATTTAAGCACAAACATGCTTTTTGGAAAGCAATGTGACATTTCAATGAGCTTAAATTAGCTTGTCAAAAGGCATATGTAACTGGAGAGCATTTGCAGCATCCATGTATTTTCTGAGTGGACGGTAAACTCACCTCCATGCGTGTCATAGTCTGTATGTGTAGCGGGTGGTCCTTTATTAGTTTTCCAAACACAAATCGTTTGGCCGCATACTCCCTTGCTAAATTGATTACCCTGAAACGTAAAGGCCAGATATCAACAATACTGTGTGTTCTCATAGCATATTTGTGCTGCTTTCGGACATATAGAACTTACCTCCTCATGCCAGCTGCTGCAAAAATAGTGTTGTGCATGCGAGTAATAGTCAGCATGCTGGAGATAGAAGCAACTCCGCGGCCCTCGGGAGAAATCTGGGGAGAGAGAAAAAAAAGCATTAATCTGAAACCAGAGTACACTTGCACACACTAAACGTGGCTCCACTGCTAAGAATCAAGTGTAGCCTGGCAAACTAAATTCTCAATGCCACTTCTAGGGTTTGTTTAAACGTTGCTTTCAAATATGGTTTTTAGTTTTTTTTCTAGTCTATAAATTGTACTACAAGTAAGTTGGACAATTTTATAAAATATCATAAGTTGAAACACAATGTTTAACTTAACTGTGCCACTACTCCCGTAAAAGCAGTCAAGCCTAAACCAAGTTTCCTTCACTGCCCTCCTCTGCTAGGTAGCGTTTTAGTGTGCTCAGTATGGCAAGTAGCCCATTAGACTCAGCGCCAGGTATAAGTATGGGTACCGGGAGTTTACACAGAAGCCTGTTAAACAAACTGGAATGTCAGCAGTGGCAAGGAGGGGAGTAGCCAGAAAGCCTAATGTTACTCTGTATTATTATGTTAGCTTTATGTAACCTACCATTAAAGCCTTCACCCCATCAAGTAGAAGCTCAGCTGTTGGCACCTGTCGAGTACCCAGTTTATCTTTAAGCCTCTGAACCTCGATTCCATTCAGCTTCCCATCTGCACCTCGAACTTCCAGGTAAAAAAGCGACAGCCCTCTAGTTCCCTGTAGAAAGACGGAGGCTACACTTTGAAAATCTACTGGTTTAGGTAAATTTATATTCCTGATGCAGGGCACAGAGAGAAGCAGATGTACTAATGTCCAATAAAAGCGGTAAATAACAGTGAAAGTGTGCAATGATCCAGCGTCTAGGTATATGTTCACCCATACCAAGGGACGTTGTTCCCTAGTAGATGCCAGACAAGGGCGCTGGATCCAGGGAATCTTATGGTCCCCCAATGCACGCCCCTAATAATGGTGCCAGTCACAGCTACCTATATTTTTGTCATACATGGTTGAGTTAGGATTGGGATTTTCGGGTACCTGTGTGACACTCTTTTTCAATATCAGCATTGGGAATTTCAGTTGGATGTATTCTTTTGATTTGAAACAAATATGGTTAAGGCTTATTGTGGCTTTGTTTAAAAAAAAAAAAAGGTAGATGAACAGTACCCTTGTTCATATGCCTATGAAAGGAAATTAAACTATTTTCATGTTAAATACATTTCTTGCAGCATCCTATAAATATTACTGTATCATATAATAAAAATAAAATAGGGTGCGTGGCCTGGCGGTGAATGGAGTGAGGAGTGTTGTGTGAGAGATATGAGGTAAGGCCGAAATAGCTATAAAAATCCAACACCAAGAACCTGAATTACACGTAACATAGAAGGGGATCTCATAGAGAACGCAAAATCATTCCTTTTTCATGCTGAAACTAAAAAAGAAATAAGCACCAGAAAATGGCGTAACTCCCATGCAATCAGTGTTGGATGAAATGGTACTTAATGATAAGTCTGACAACACTATAAAAACAACGATCGTGGCTCTAAAAGCTACAATTCAAAACAAGATGCAAAAACCGTCCAACAAAATTAGAAGAGACATAAAGGAAATGGGTGAGCGGACTGCGCACTTAGAAAAAAGGAGAGAGACAACAGAAGCGCACGACGGCCTGGATGTTGCACATCTCTTACTAGAGCTAAAACGCAACAGTGTGAGGGTCTCACCTTGATAATGTCACAGTGGGAGGAATTAGTGAAGAGGTTCAAGCAGCAGACCTGGCAAGCTACCTTACAGACCTATTTCACACAATGGTCACCAAATTAAGCCCTCGCCGTGGACAGGGCGCAAAGGTTGCCTAAACCACGTTAGGTGAGTAGTGAGGTCACTAGGGTATATTTTTGTACATATTACAATTTCTAGTTTTTTTTTTTTATCTGACAAGTAAAGATTTGGACATAAAACACACAGAGAACACTTACATGTAAAATATAGCGACTGAGCAATCATTAACCTACCTGCACTGTTTGACCTTGGCTATTGATCACCCTGCCTAAGGTCAAGCTCATGTCTGAGTCTGTAGCTGATGTGAACCATTTGTACCCATGAAGCCGATAAGTCCCATCTTCCTGACAACGTGCCACTGTCTCTGTTCCACCCGCTGCAGAGGGAATGTAACAAAAATATCTGGTCACACATTGCCCTCTCCGATTTACTGGGAATAAAACATATTAGTGTTACCTACCAACATCTGATCCTCCTCTGCGCTCTGTCATCCATTGTCCGGAGGTCCAGAAATGATTAGGGTTTCGTGAGGTCAAATGTTTAAAAGCACTTTCTAGAGTGGCTGGTCTACCCAGAGACTGTTAGAGGAATAGAGGTCGAGAATTAGATGTACCTTAGGTAATGCTGTCTATAATAAGAAAAAAAGCAAAGTTAATGCTTTTGATTAAGTTTTCAAGGCTACTTATCTTATGTCTCTTTTTCAAGGTATAATGTACCTGAAGGAAAGGCCCCAGACATTCCCTAAAAAACCTGTAGAGCAGGATGGCTTGGCTGTATTAACCTGTTGATGTGATCCATAATTTGTGACACCCACTATTAGCATCAAATGCAAATTATCTTGCAATAATTATATGTTAAGGGGAAAAGCCAATTACTTTAAAACCCATTTTCTATAAATGTGCAAGCTTCCTTGCAAAGGGCAGGACATTTTTCTGTTCCGAATTGTCCAGAGTCCATCAGAATGCCCAAAATGCATTCTTTGCCTGCAGTCAAGAAAAGTCACCTTAATTAGATGCTGTAGCTCCAAAGACATGGCCATTTTGGAAACGAAAATAAGTATCACTGATGATCCAAAGTACTTTTTATTAATTACTAACAAAAGTCATAAGGTGAAGTAATTTGACTTTGGATAATGCAGGTAAACAGAATTGCTCATTTAATGTTTAATTAGTGTGGGTATTACCGTATTTGCTCGATAAGACGAGGTTTTTTTCAGAGCAAATGCTCTGAAAAATACCTCTCGTCTTATAATCGGGGCCGTCTTATAATCAGACCTCAAATAGGTCTGACTATGAGACGACTAAGATCCAGATCCCCCGCAGCTGCAGGGGACCTGGATCCTCCTGTCAACCCCCCCCGCCCAACTTACTGGTACTTCTGAGTCCCCGGTGTGTAGCTGGGGAAGCGTGTAGATGTCTACGCGATTCGCATAGACAACTTCCGCTGCAGCAGGAAGGAGGTGTGGCTAGCAGCGAGGTTGTCTGCCTCCATCGCGCAGACCTTCCCCGGCTGTCAGAGATCAGAGTTCCCCGCACCGGTGTTGGTGCCGCACCGGTGCAGGGAACTCTGATCTCTGACAGTCGGGGAAGGTCTGCGCGATGGACGCAGACAACCCCCGCTGCTAGCCACGCCCCCTTCCGGCTGCAGCGTAAGTGCGTGGGATCTACACGCTGCCCCGGCTACATGACAGGGAAGTCAGAAGCACCGGTAAGTTGGGGGGGCGGGGTTTTAGTGTTAAATGGGGGGCATAAGGCATTTCTGGAGGCAGAGTGCTCTGTGAAATGCCATTTAACCCCCTTAATGCCACTCTGCCTCCAGAAATGCATTTTTAACCCTCTATATGCCACTCTGCCTCCTGAATGCCTTAAACCTCCCTATATGCCACTCTTCCCCATAATATGGCTTTTAACCCTCTAAATGCCAGAGTGGCATATAGGGGTATAAGGCATTTCTGGAGGCAGAGTGGCACATAGGGGGTCAAAAGGCATCATGGGTCACAGTGGCATATAGGGTTAAAAGGCATATCATGGGGAACAGTGGCATTTAGAGGGTTAAAAGGCATATCATGGGGCACAGTGGCATATAGGGGGGTATAAGGCATTTCTGGGGCAGATGTGCATGAGATTTTTCTCAATCATAGCTTTTATTAAAAAAAATAGTTTAGATGAATTAACATTTACTGGTAAAACTTTTTTCCTATAGGGTCGTCTTATATTCAGGCTTTTTTTTTTTTTTCCTAAATTAATATTCAGATTTGGGGGGTCGTCTTATAATCGAGCAAATACGGTAATTCACTAAAAGAGGCTTATTCACAAAATAGTGAGTTGCAAATGAGATGACATGTCACATCTCCAACTTAACTATACATTATGGACTTCTGTGAGAAGGTCTAGGTTGGCCCAGTATGCATAATGACTAGTCAACTCAGGGAGCACTGTATGTGAGTTTGTGGCATGTCATCTCCATTATGTGGTTACAAGTTGGCCATTCCTATTGAACGATTGATAAGCTGAAATATTTAATTACACATTAAATCACTATTTAGTGCATAATTGCCAAAGTTTCACATACCACTGAGCTGACAATAACAAGAGGGTGTATCATCTAAGTCGTGTGCTTGCAGGAGAGTTGAGGTATTTAAACCTAATATCACTGCATTAGAAAGCAGAAGCAGCTGTTCTTCAAGGTAGAAGTTATTTAATACATGCTCATATCAGGGAGCTGGAATGTTCTACCCAAAACTCACACAACCCCTTTGTGTTAGTGAATACAAACCATGGTGTTTTCACGTTCCATATATTTGTGTTCTTTGAACAGAATTAAAAGATCAATCTTTTTTATAGTTAAAAACACACAGCAGGAAACAGTGTTTATGGCACCCCAGTATTGTCTTACCTCTATGACCTTGGCTGCACCATCAGTCATGGCTAGCGGACAGGTGAAGAGTCCAGAAGATGGCGCGTACAGATAGATCTTGGCAACCTGAATCAAACGGCTGTAAAATAAAGGATCTTTTTGTAATTTGCAACCTAATTGAGCTGTAAAGCATACTTTGCTTTTATAAACACAAACAATTTAGATAATGCCAATATTTCATATATGAAGGGCAGTCAAGGTGCAAATTAGGTGGTCATCTAGGGTAGCCAAAGCACAGAGAGAAGGATTTGGTAGATTGTACCTCATAAAGAGAGCAGACGGCAAACAAATGTTCTTTCAAAGATTTATTTCATTCAAGTGACCTTCATGACTTACCATGCAGTTGGTGAGTTGACATGAACAGTTTACATGCTACTTGCACTTCTTCTAGTTTTCTGTTTAAAATGATGTCCATAATTTTCTACTTAATAGTTCATCTTTACGTTCTCTATTTTGAACTTTTTTAATCCTGTTTTTTTTTCCTGAACATTATTTTCCCAGAATCTGGAGACAAATGAACTGGTGCAGAAGCAACCTTCTATTCATATCTAGAGTTTTTTTTTCAAATGTCTAAGAAAAACGCTCCAGAAGTCAACACTGTTTAAACCCCAACTCTGTACCCTGTCCCCGCTGTCTAGTCTCTTGCCCAAGTACACCCCCCCATAGTAAAAGATTTCTCATACAGGGCAAATAGGTAGAGTGGAAAGGACAAACATATTTACCTCCAGCTAGAATACCTCCTCTCGTATGCTTCTGCCACAAGGCCTTCCTCTGCAGACAGCTCTTTCATCCTCTTCCAGGCCGGACAAGTAACAATCTTATCCACTCTTTGACCCCAGGCATCATACTGTTGCAGCTGTGGTGGATTCAACTCGCACTCACGTCCAAGTGAGTCAATCTCGTCCACGAGACGCTGTCCAAAACGTTCAAAGTCTTGGCTGACCTCTTCCAGTATCTGCAACCAGGTTCTACAATTTATATCATTTCACAGTCTGCTAAATAGATGTAATTATGTCAGGACAGTAAACAAAAGCTTTCTCTTAGTAAACTAACATTTTGCTTTATAGATTCATAATCACAACGATGTTGTAGACAGAAGAAAATGAAAACCAAAATACTATTGCAGGTTTTGTTGCGTTTACAGCCAAGGCTGCATACTAAGCAACAACAAAATTCAAAAATATTTAATTCCCAGTTAAATATGGTTTATACCACATATCACGGGTACCGCTTAAGCTGCTCAGCTAGTTTAGGAAAAGAAAACCTGAAGACCTTACGCTACAGTGAGACAAAATGAAACTAGCCTCGTGTTACTTAACAAAGTGTGAATATCCACCATGCATGGTTCATTGAATATGCAATATGGAGAAGAAAAGGTTTTCATGATTACTTCATACAGGCATTTCTACCATGGGAAGTCCTACAGGAAAAATAGTTCTTTGTGAGCATAAAATTAAACCCTCTATACAGTCATGTAGGTTTTCATCTCATTTTCTGCCAATAAGCTTCCTTTATCCGCAGACCTGAAGATCAACAGTCGTGATATTTTGTGCGACATTCCCTGTACCACATGGTACAGTTTCAGTTGCCAGCTTCGTGAGTTTTGGTGGGCTGCTTTCTCTTGGCAAGTTTGTTGTGGCACCATATTTTTTCCCTTTCGTTATAATATATTTAATGGTGCTCTATGGGATGTTCAACTTTATTAGGTACACCTATTCAATTGCTTTTTTAACACAAATAGCAACAAATAGCATTTAGGTAGACGTGGTCAAGACACCTTCCTGAAGTTCAAACCGAGATTAGAATGAGGAAGAAAGGGGATTTAAGTCACTTTGAACGTGGCATGGTTGTTGGTGCGGGCAGGTCTGAGTATTTCATAAACTTCTGATCTACTGGGATTTTTACACGCAACCATCTCTAGGGTTTACAAAAAATGGTCCGAAAAAGAGAAAATATTCAGTGAGCGGCAGTTGTGTGGATGAGAAATGCCTTTCTGATGTCAGAGGAGAATGGGCAGACTGGTTTGAAATGACAGAAAGGCAACAGTAACTCAAATAACCACTCGTTACAACCAAGGTATGCAGAATAACATGCAGGGTCAGACTTTGGCGTAAATAAAATGAAAGCATAGATCCATCCTGCCTTGTATCAATGGTTCAGGCTGGTGGTGGTGTAATGGTGTGTGTGTGTGTGTGTGTGTGGGGGAGGGGTGTTTCTTGGCACACTTTGGGCTCATTAGTACCAATTGAATGTTCCCAGCACCTTGTAGATAGAATGCCATGAAGAATGAAGGCAGTTCTGAAGGCAAAAGGGGGTCCAACCCGGTACGAGACAAGGTGTACCTAATAAAGGGGGCAGTGAGTGTATATATACTGAGATCGTGTAACTCTTAGATTGCACACAGGCGGACTTTTTTTTTTTTTAAACTAAATATGTGACTTCTGAAGGTAATTGGCTGCACCAAATCTTATTTAGGTGCTTTCTAGCAAATGGGGTGAATACATATGCATGCGCCACATTTTCGTTTTTAATTTTTTTTCGAATTTTCTTCAAAAAGTTATTTTCTTCATTTCACTTCACCAATTTGGATTATTTTGTGTATGCCCAATACATGAATTCCAAATAAAAATCCATTTTAATTCCAGGATGTAATGCAACAAAACAGGAAAAATTCCAAGGGGGGTAAATACATTTTGAAAGGCAGTGTATATTGATATAAATATATGGACTATTTGGAACCTGGTTTAAAAGCAACCATACCTCTTGATTGTCATACTCATATAAATGTAAATGTTTTCAACAAAACATATATTCAAGATGTAATTACCGGTACTACTGCTGTTTGAATGCATATGGCAAGCAACCTGTAGTCATGCCACACATTTCTAACAATATCTGGCTTGCGTTCATACAATGAATAAATTCCAAATCTACACAAGAGGGTGTTTCTAGGAGAGTTGGAGTTTTACCTCAACTGGGTCTATTCACTAAAGAAAGAGTTATAAGCAGAGTTGTGGTTTTCACTTACCGTCTGCAATAATCATTATGAAGGACCAACGCTTGCAAGTTTCCCAAACGTGAAGGGCTGAGCTGTCCATGTATAATACATAATTCAATATTTAAGAAATCCCTATATATTACCGTATTTGCTCGATTATAAGACGACCTCGCAAAATCTAAATATTAACTTAGGAAAAAACAAAAAGCCTGAATATAAGACTAACCTATAGGAAAAAAAGTTTTACTAGTAAATATTAATTCATGTAAACAATTTTTTCATATTTAATAAAAGCTATGATTGAGAAAAAAATATATTTTTTTTATTTGCCAACCTGCCCCCCAGTTATGCACATCTGCCCCCAGAAACCCCCTATTTGCCCCTCTGCCCCATGATGTGCCTTTTAACTCTATATGCCACTCTGCCTCCAGAAATGTCTTATACCCTCCTATACGCCACTCTGCCCCATGATATGCCTTTTAACCCCCTATATGCCAGAGTGGCATATAGGGGTTAAAAGGCATATATATATATATATATATATATATATATATATATATATATATATATATATCTATATATATATATATATATCTATATATATATATAAACTGCTAACAGCAATCACACTCCTATCAAGCCAAGGCAGCCAGTACATGCTGGAACCTGGGGATGATAGGAACGTGAGCACAGTCTCCCTATGCCATGCTACCACCACCACCCCCCTTACACATCCATGCTACCACACACACACTCATTCACAAACATTTAAATACTCATTCATTCCATTAATCACACATACTTGCTCAAAAGCCCTCCCCCACCCCCTTACCTGAACTGCAGATCTAGACTTCTGCAGGGGCCCGGCTGTGCGAGCAACTTCTCTTGCCCTGCCCCCAGAGGAAGGGGGGGCAGAGTTATGTGACACTCTGCTAGCTTCCTGTTCTCCTGCTGCTGCTACTACTACTACTACTAGAAGAGACGCTGCTCGCGACCAAAGCACTGGTAAGCAGCCTGGCCCCAGCAGACATTTTTTTGAGGTCTGATTAGAAGAAGAGCATAAGCATCGTCTTATAATCGAGCAAATACGGTATATAGGGTCAGCCAAATTATCCGTGCAGTAGGACTTTCATAACGTAAACTGAAAAAGTTAAAACTCCTGACGAGTCTCCTTTTGGTGAATAAACCCTACTGACTTATTTTACATTATGAAGGGCCAACCCCAATGAGCTTGTACTCTAAGAATCTATTGGATTGCCACATTAAAAATAAATGAGAATTCTTGAACCTCACTAACGTAACACATAACCTCACTGATTGATCTATGCATTATGCAGGGCCAGCTCATCCATTCTTGCATTGAGCATAGTAACTTCATAGAGTTGAAGCCACAATTGTCCTACAAAATATCTGGCCAAATCCTTTTTTAGTGAATAAACCCCAATAGCCTATAATATGTAATTCTTGACAATATTCTGAGAACATAAACGTCTAATTTTCTAATTACAATACACACAGGCTAGGTCGAGTGAAGATTATTAAAAAAAAAATACTGGTTCATAACCCTGGTATTCAATCCTTCTCTCTCTACTCTATTGAAATGAATACGCTTAATCTTCTTAAGTATTTCTATAACAACAGGTGCTTTTCAATTATACAGAAAAGAAAGAATCTCATAGCCACTGGCTAGTGTAGTTTTGGTTGTGTGGTTTGCAATTAGCCCCTACCGCTGGAGGAAGATGTCGCTTCAGATAGTTTTGGAGTAGTGTATCCTCCAAGAATTGGTTTCCCAACTTGGGTTGTTCTTGGAAAAAATTTCCAATATGTGCATGGGAGAAAGGAATCTTTATTTCTTCCAGGATTGCCTGCTGCTGCGGTCCAGCAACATGGTCAGCGGCCGGAGCCACGGCACTCTTGCTACCCAATGGGCACACAGACTGGTACTGTATGCCACTGTGCCAAAGCTTTCCAGTCTTCTGAAACACAAGGAGGTTGACCAAGTTCACCCTGCAACAAAGAGCAGATTAATGAACGAAAAGAAGGAATGGCAATGCAAGAATATCAAGGAAATCATTTTTTTTTGTTAGACATGTCACTGTAAATACAGGTACCATATAGTTTACTGTGATAGTAGCTGCAGCAAATCCAACTAAAACTAATGGACGCGCTTTCCACAGAGGCAGCCAGAGTTCTGGACAGACCCCTGCCCACAGCATCCGCAGAGCCAACGCTCTGGCGATAAGTATAACAAATGCAAATGAAGATGCTAAACTAAAATTATTCAGCAGAACACATCTTCTGTATGGAATTTAGCTGGGGTGGGAAAATGAATTTGCAAGGGGGGATCACAAACGAATTACGCACAAGTTTGGTATGATGTTGCTTTATAACCCCTGACAGCTCCGGGCCAAAAATGTGCTTAAATGAGACGGCACTCCGAGCCCCATTACTTTCGAAAGAGCTGTCATATGGCTGCACATGGGATTCTCTTGGTCGCTGTACAGAGGAACCCTAAAGGGCAACTCTATCAAATGATGTCACCAGTGCCATCCCAGGGGTTCCATTTTCACTACCAAAGCTTAGAAGAGATTGGTAAAATACCCTGGGTTTTCATCTTTTTAGTGAAATATAGTTTTAACGGGTGGTTTTGATTTATGTGACCACTATGCCACCATGCTAAACTTGAAAGAAATTAGTTTGAAAATAGTCATGCACAATTTGTAGTATTTGAGAATATAAATAGATGGGAATTTAGGGCAAATCAACGAATATTCTTTCACCATTGCTCTAGCTATGTACAATTTATATACATGTAAAAGTGTTTTTTTACATTTTATTCATAAATTACGCCTGAACAGAGACATAATAAAGCATGAGTTGCTCTGATCCTCAATGGGTTAAACACAGAGCATACAACAGTACAGCCAGAGCCATACATTCACATTCATCAATACTTAACATATAAAGAACAAATTAAGAGCAAAGTATATTCTTGACGATCGCTTCGCAAATATCACTAGAACCGTTCTTTAGAATTATCGACAATTAAACACAAACTTTATACTAATAAAGCATAGGCGTATAGTAACTGTTATTTAATATCTAAAGCACACATATAGTACGGTAAACACGTCATTCAACCCAAATTACCCTCTTGTTCGTGACATTGGAAGTCTTCCGTCCTCTTCACCCGTAGAAAAACACAATTAGATATTCATGAGGGTAGCGGGGTTATGTAATTGATTGGGCAGAGCAAACAGCTGGCGTCACGCCATAGAGCCACGCCCACTCCAAAACAACCCCTTTTCCGTGATCCTTGCGTCGGCTGCGTAATACACTAAAGATTATATGAAAAGACAACAGACAACGCAACTGATGACATGATGCCACACTAAAGACCGGGTTCCACTAACGGAATTACGTGGGAGAGTATTACTGACTCCAATTACATTCGGTCAACTGGCACTAATAACATTTGCGTTAAGCAAATCTACAACGAGCGCATTATGTCTCGTGTGTTTGTTCCTTTTTTACCGCTCTGATTGGTCGGGAGTGAATCAGGTGATCGCGCTACGGTCTCCAGTGCGTGGCTTGCGACTTGTTGGCGGCAAAAGTGTGGCCGCGTTTTCCAGTGAGTCAGATATATTATCATATCCGACCCGTGTAGAGGTGTTCAGTATGAGTACTATGTTATAGGAAATTAGGTTTGTAATGTAAACTTTTTTCAGCATTCCGGGTAATATACTTGTCTTATATTAAATAACAAAAAGGCATAAAGTGTTCTAGGGCCTTTTTGGAGCCAGCGTGTACTAATTTATAACTGAATTGAGTTCTTTAGCATAGTTAATATAGCTTTTTAACACAAACGTCTGGCAGGCACTTATATATCTGTGCTTGTTTTCATGCTATTCAGGCAAAATGATGGTTTAGGATCAGGCAAAGGCAAAGTGTCAATACAAGGACACCAGTTTGCCTACCTCTGTAGAAAGAGGAGCCCCCTGTGACAAACAAGCCAACCCTATTAAAAAAAAATAACATCCTTTAAAATAAATCAACCACTGGAAATGCCTTTTACAATTCAAACTCGGGACGTTATATTAATGTCATTAGATTTGGTTGCAAGCTTGCACTCAAGATCATCAACATCTGTTGTATCTCTATGTTTTAAGTGTCTCTTTTGATAGTACTTCTTAAAGACCATATGTTAGCACTTAATAATCAGTATTATAATATTATCTATGTGTATAAATGAGTATTCTAATGAAAACATCAGTGTGCTATATTTTTGGACAGAAGTCTTTTTCTATTTAGTTTTATATACTCACAAACAAAGTTTGAAAACAAATCCTCTTTAAGGCCGTTGTCATGGGGATGTCTGTGGGTGTGTCTAAATATTTTTATTATTTCCACTTTTCTTGGTAGTAGTAGAAACTCACTAATCCCTTCTCAATGAAATCTCCCTAAATACTCAGTCCTGCTTTATTAATTGCAGTGTGTGTGGGATGAGCGGTTAATGGTTTATATGGAATCCTAGCAGAGTTTGTATAGACCATGTAGAGTCTCTCTTATGCGGATATATTGTCCTCCTGTCGTGCCACCAATGACATTATCGGAAGGGAATGCTCTAACGGAAGTTAAGGCATCCAAACATTCTCATGTAAAGGCAATTCCACCAAGCTCTGTCGCACTGAATATCTTAGCATAGACTAAGCAATGTCGCCTGTCAGAAGGCAACCTAATGCATAGGCTCAAAGCCCCTCCATCAGCTAGGAGCAGGCTGCACACTAAGGAAATCTATGGTTATATTCCTGCCGATCGCTCCACATTTTAGCACTAGAAGTGTTATTTAGGATTATCGTTCTGTCAAACAACTAACACACGTCTGCTTCGTTAGTGTTAAATAATAAAACAGTAGCGGTGCATTGCCTGCAGCCATGTATATTGTATAATCAATATCTAACACTATCCGTACTAACTACCTACTGTAGTAACGCAGTTGTACTTATTGTGGTGACAAGCCTGTTAAGTTAGACTGCCTCCCCATTTACTCATTACTAGAGACTTTTTCTAGCAACCTAGTGACGCTTGCATTTACGGTATATTTCAGATAATGTAATGCTTGTTTCCATCCCATCCGTGACAAATATTGCCTCATAAACCCTTCTGTGGTATGTTTTTGTGCCGTTACTGTTTTTTTTTTAATATTACAGTTTATCTCTAGGTTGTGCTACAGCATTACTGGAAACAAAATTCCCTTCTGTTGCTCAAAGTGCTAAAACTGCATATTTGAACCGAAACAATAAAATCTGATGCTAAAGCATTTTAGTTATCTTAAGTTACTTTGACTAGAACAATTATTCAATCTGGTTATTATAGTGTTTTTTATTTTTAAAAGAAGCTGGTTTCACTTATTGAAACATAAAATCTCACAACAGATTAGAGCTGTTTATGGGTAATTTATTTAATAACTTTGATATTGTGACAGGGGTCCGTGGTTATTTCAGAGAAGTAGTTACATGAATGCCGATCACCAGTAGTGCAAGATGACCACACAAAGGATTCCCACTTTGAAGTAGGACTGCAACTAACGATTATTTTAATAATCGATTAGTTGGCAGATTATTTTTTCGATTAATCGGATAAAAAAAATGCAATTTTTTTAAATTTAAGATAATGTAATAAAAAACGTACAATTTACACTTTCATCTCTTTATCACAATGGCCTCTCTCTATTCACCTTCTTATTTTACTGACATAATAATAAAAGCTACAAGAACCCAAACACTGTGTTTCTCAAAATAGGTTTTAATACAAAATTATTAGTAAATATTAATTCATATGATAACTATTTTTCATATTTAATAAAAACTACGAGAAAAAACCTTGTTTATATTTTCTTTTATTTACCAAACTGCCCCCAGTTATGTACATCTGACCCCCAGCTTGCAACTCTGCCCCCATATATGCCTTATACCTCTTATATGCCAGATTCCACTGTGCCCCCTGATATGTCACTGTGCCCCTGATATGCCTTATACTCCTTATATGCCAGTGATATGCAACTGAGCCCCCTGATATACCTTTTACCCCAGATATGTTTTATGCCCCCCTGATATGCCTAATATCGATATGCCTTATACCCCCTATATGCCCTGAAATTCATAATACCCCCCCATACACCACTATAACTCACCCATACACCACTCTGCCTCCTCCCCCTCCCATACTCTACTCTGCCTCCTCCCCCTCCCATACTCCACTCTGCCTCCTCCCCCTCCCATACTCCACTCTGCCTCCTCCCCCCTCCCATACTCCACTCTGCCTCCTCCCCCCTCCCATACTCCACTCTGCCTCCTCCCCCCTCCCATACACCACTCTGCCTCCTCCCCCTCCCTGAAAAAAACCTCTTTATAATCGATAAAAATCGATTCGAGTAATCGATTTTATCGATTAGTTGTTTCAGCCCTACTTTGAAGATTCAGATGTTGATTCTCGGTGCTGAACTTAAGAAATATTTGATAAAGCATTGCCAGTCATGGATGGAGCAGCTATTTTTGGATCAGCGGTTGATTCAGAGAACTGGTGTATTTTAATTGCAAGGCTCGCAGGGTAGTTATAGCTACCTATAAATTACACCTCCCACTGCCACCCTCAGTGCTGACTCTTACATCTCTAAATCCATATGGACACATTTTGTATGTAATTACCGGTATTGTAAATTAGGTTATATTGAAAACGTCGCCCTTTCGTATTGTTTATTGTTGATGCTTTATGGACAGTTGTAAATATTCTTCATGCCTTTCATTATTATTTTCATTCCCATATTTATCCTTGTAGTTGTAAGAATCTTGCCTGATACGCTAAGTATTAACAAGTTTTTTGGTTTTTTTTACAACAAATATAATAAGGGCCATTAAGAACAATTGTCTAGAGTATAATATGTTTTATACTTTTAGTGGTAACTCTAAGCACATCCATTCTTTTACCATGTATGTATGAATGTTAAAAAAACAAAAACAAATGACACATTGTTAGGTTGTTAGGACAATACCTTGTTATTATCTTCATCTGTACAAAAGCTCTCTGCAAGTAAATTTAAATTGAATTACCGTAATTATGTTTTTTAGGTTTTGGTGAATAGGGATAAATTATGAGTGTCTCATTTCTTTTTCTCACGATCCTTCAGATTTACAGGTAAGAATTTAGCAAATGTCTGATGGTATTACAGGTATCTATGGACTGTGTTTGCATACTTGAAGTACTCTGTAGAAGAAATATTGGACTGAGGGGGCTCTCGGTTGAGTGATTAGCATCAGTGCAGTCGTCTTTGTCTTTTACTGACCATGTGAGAGTGTATTTGTGCACGTGAGAGAAGGTGTGCTTTACAGCTTTAACCATTTTTATAACAATGCATGTTTCACTTTAATTTGATAGGGTTAACTTTAGAATTTATACAAAATTTGTATAATCTGCCCAGAAACCCATGTTAGTCTGTGTTAGTGGATGTAGGAGCTCCCCACTTATTATTATTATTATTATTATTATTATTATTATTATCTTTTATTTATATAGCGCCAACAGTTTACGCAGCGCTTAATACAATACATAAATTCAAGGGATATGACAAGACAAGAATTGACAGACTAAGACAAACCGATACATTTGGTGGAGAGAGCCCTACTCGCAAGCTTACAATCTAGAGGGAAAATGGGGTGATAAACATAAGGCATAGAGAAAGGGTGAGAGGTATTGTGGGGGTATCAATGACAAGGATGTTCTAGCAGCTAAGATGGTATGCTTCTCTGAAGAAGTGGGTTTTTAGATGTAGAGCAGAGCTGATGCTTAACGCACCCGTACATACTTGTATTCTGATCAATAACCTGCTCAGTATTTGTAATGAAACTTTGGTCATGTCTTTGCCAATAAGCCCCAATCACACCTCTTCCATACAGAATCATTCCAGATTCTTAAAATTTCAAGGTCGGTGCTGGTGGACTCTGCTCTTCAGTTTACCGCGCATATTGTCCATTGGGTTCAAGTCAAGGATGGCCATAGTAGGACCTTGATTTTTTTGATGCAACTAACTTCTGCCAACAGGGACTTTTATGAAATTGCATTCTAAATACATGTGTAGTTGGTCCCCCCTTTGCAGCTATAACAGCTTCCACTCTTCTGGGAAGGCTTTCCACAAGATTTTGGTGTGATTCTGTTTGAATATTTTGCCCATTCATCCTGTAGAGCATTTGTGAGGAGCTGACGTTGGATAAGAAAGTCTGACTGAGAATCTCTGTTTCCGGTTCATCTCAAAGGTGTTTGATGGAGTTGAGGTCACGGCTCTGCCTGGGCCAGTCAAGTTCTTCCACAACAACCTCATCCAACCATGTCTATGGACCTTGCTTTGTTTGCTGGGTCACAGAAAAGGGACTTCTTCCAGCTGTTCTCACAAAGGTGGAAGCATAGCATTGTCCAACATTAGGATTTTCCTTCACTGGAATTTGGGGATCTAGCCGAAACCCGCAAAAAACAGTCCAGTTGACACTTCCGTTCAAAAGTTTTTTTGTTTTTTTCAATTCTCCGTTTATTGGAAATGTAACAGTGCATAAAGTGATGAACATAGTACATCAGGCAGCAAGACACCGGAGAGTTGCCAAAATGAAACAAGCGAGAAAACAAAAAGTAACAAAAGAAAATAAGAACAATAACAGCAACTATACCGCACGCGAATAAACGGGTGGATGGATGGATGAAGCGCCGTCTCCAAGAGCATACCCAAAGAATGGCGCCGCAATAGAGCAAAACGTCAGGAACAAAGGCAAAACATATGCATACATGTCCACAGGCAATCTTAGTCTAGATCAGGGGGGGCTGCAACGAAACTACCCAGAACGGCCTGGGTAGTTCGACGCCAAAAACAGGGGATGGTAGCCCTGGCTGCAGTAACGAAGTGGATAGTGAGTGACCTCTTGTTGGAGCCCAGGCTAGAGGGGCCGTGATGTAAAAGCATTGCCTCCGGGGAGGCCTGAAAGGAAGGGTCATCAACAGCCCGTATCACCGCGGCCACAGCCGCCCACAGGGGCTGCACCAGGGGACAGGACCACCACAGGTGCATGTAAGAGCCCTCAGCGGATCCACACCTCCAACACAGGGGGGAGACCTGTGGAAGGAAGCGATGGAGCTCAGCGGGTACCCGATACCACCTGGTGAGGAGCTTATATGCAGACTCTTGCAATCTACTAGAAGTGACCCCTCTGAGGGCGAGCAATATCATCCTATCCCAGTCTGCGGATTCAAAAGAATGGTTCAGATCCCTTTCCCACAGGCTGAGAAAGTACGGCTTCCTAGGGGTACGGTGAGTCAGTAGGAGTTTGTATAGTGTGGAGAGAAGATGGGAATGCCTAGAGGGGTCCGAACAGAGCAGTTCAAACGGCGTCAGTGGTCTAGTCAAGTCAGACGAAGGGGACAGGGAGGACAGAAAATGCCTAATTTGGTGGTAGAGAAAAGTGGCCCTAAAGGGAACCGGGGTAGCAGGTATAAAGTCCGTGATGGGGCGGACCGAGTCCCCAGCAAAGAGGTGGGAAGCTCGGAGCACCCGCTCCCGTGCCGGCAGGAGAAACCGTATATCTGCCTGACATAGGCCCGGAGGGAAGTCAGGATTAGACAAAACGGGGGACAAGGGGCCAGGGCAAGTCGCGAGGGGGTACTTGGCAAGGGCCCTCCAAAGGACACGGAGCGTCGGGGTAACGGTCGGGTGATTAGGGATAGCGGGCCGGCCATGGTGACGGGGCAACCATGGGACGGCAGCAATATCCAAGGGGAAAAGGGAGTTTTCAATGTGCACCCATTGTTTGCGGGTGCAAGACGTCCACTCCGCCACCCTCCGTAGATGGGAGGCGACCCAATAGCCCTCGACGTCCGGGAGGCCCAAGCCTGCCTGTTCCTTAGGGCCAATCAAGTATGTAAAGGCCAACCTAGGGGAGCGGTTAGACCAAACGTAGCCCGTAAAGGTCCTGGTCCATTTCTTAAGGTACGATTGTGTCAGATAGACAGGAAGAGTCTGGAGGAGATATAGGAGGCGCGGGAGGATATTTTTCCCTTGCCATTCCAGGTGGCACAAGAGAAGAGAGAAGAAGAGAAGGCTCCGCCTACCAGGTAGGGCAGGAAATACTATAAAAAAAAGGAGACCTCCCCCTTCCTCCCCAGTGTTGTTTCCTGCCCTACTCAGGTAGCGGTTAGGCTGAAGCTTACCTTTCCTTCATTTTTTTGTTTTCTCGGAGCCCCGGGGGGGCGTCCTTTTCTGATACCCGGCAGCGGTCCCGTGGGGATCCAGGGTTCGTGCGGCAGCCTCGGAGACTGCAACTCCGCGTGTATCGCGGCAACGCACACAAGGCTCAGTCCTCGTTCGGCTCTGCCCACAGCCCAGGGGGCTCACTGGGATGTATATCCCCGGGCTCCGGTTCACTCCGTCCCGGGGAATCCTCAGAGTGTGGCACGGCAGGAGGAGATCTCTAACCGGCTGTGCCGGTTTTCTCGGCACACGTTCAGATCTCCAATCGGCTTCACTTCCGGTGCAGCGACCCGGGGTCATGAGAGGTCAATTGGCTGGGAATTTCCGGATGTGCGGTTTCCGGCCCTGGGCACCTAAATGCCTCTGTATACAACGCCAGAATGGGTAAGATCTTTCCTTGCTGTTGGTTTCTGTGCTGTAGTTTTGCATCTACCTCTCTGCTATTGTGCCTGCCCGTGCCTGAGGATTGTCTACTGCCATTTCAAGTAGGTGTTGCCCTCTTTGCTTGGAAGAAGTTTTACGTTGCCTATGCCATTGTTTTCTGCAGTTACAGCTTGTGTGTCTTCTCCTCAGTCATGTCAGATAAAATCAGGATATCCCTCCTGAAGCCTCCCCACATAGGAAATCTGTGGGAAAGTCAAAACACAAGCCTGTTCATCCTGCAAAAAGACCCTGCATGACCCTTCGGTCAAAACGTGCAACTCCTGCTCTCGGCCTAAAGAAGTTTCCACAACGGAATTTACCTCCTGGTTGAAGGGGGAACTTCAGTCTACCTTTGACTGTTTTCGAGCCATGGCAAGCCCCTCTCAGGCACCCCTGCAACAACCTTACCAGCAGGGTCCACCAAATTACCTCCCGGACAACCCGGAAGATTATTCGGCTTCTTTTTGAATATGACTACAGAAACAGGGAAACTCTACTCTGAATCTACAGGAGGACATACCAGTTGCAAACCAGATCCTTTTCAGGGTCACTCTAGGAAACCGCAGACCTTTCCAGTCCACAATTCTCTTTCTGCCATTATCACAGAGTAGCGGAAATTTCCTGACAGGAGATTCTTCACATCCTTGAGAACCAAGAAGCTTTTTCCTTTCGATAATTAGAATTCTGAGGCCTGGGAAGGCCACACCGCAGTAACCAAGGCCACGAAAAAAACGGAACGGCCATTCCGTTGGTAGACGCGGCCCATTTCAAAGACCCCATGGACCAGAGGGCGGAGGTCTGCAAAAAGGTCTTTTGAAGCAGCAGTGGCGAATTTCGTCCAGCGATTGCTATGGCGTCAACTTCTAGAGCCATTAAAATCTGGCTCCAACAGGCGGTGGAAGACCTTGCAGCTATTCGAGAGACTGAGCAGGTCGCTAGCAACCTGTCAGACACCTGCTTAGCAGTTGATTTCATCTCCGATGCCTCCATTGAATCAGTTCGTACGTCTGCTAAAGCCACTGCGCTTTCAGCGGTTTCTAGGCGAGCACTCTGGCTTAAGTCATGGTCTGCTGATAATGCCTCTAAACACAAGCTGTGCAGCATTCCGTTCCAGGGGAGCCACCTCTTCGGCAGCGATCTCGACACGTTCCTAGAATCCACCACGGGGGACAAGCACTGGTTACCTCAGAGGAAAGGACCACCTCGTTTCAGATCGAATTATTACAGAGCTCCAAGAGAGAGAGAGTCCTACAGGCCCTGAACCTCCAATCAGGACTACCAGTCCTTTCGGGGTAAACCCTACGCAAGAGGGGGATTCCTAAAAGGAAGAGGCAGGGACAGTAAAGCAGGAAGGTTCTGACGCCAGCAGGCTTCAGGTAGAGGGCAGGTTGACCGGTTTCATTCATGCCTGGGAAGAGATCACCTCAGACCCCTGGGTCCGTCGCATCATAGAACAAGGCTATGCTCTGGAGCTTACTCACCTACCTGCCCGGAAATTCCTGCTGTCCATGCCCCCTGCAGATCCTTGGAAAAGATCGGGTTTCTTCTCCACGCTCAACAACTTAATTCTCGAAAGAGCTCTGGTCCCGGTTCCTCATCAAGAGATAGGAGAGGGAACCTACTCAAAGCCATCCGGGAAATTCAGGCTATTAATCAACCTACAGGTGGTGAACACCTGTATCAGATACAACAGGTTCCGGATGGAATCCCTGAAGTCCGGCACAGAGATCATTTCTTCAGGGGACTTCATGGTCACCATAGATCTGCGGGATGCCTATTTACATGTTCCCATCAGAAGAGACCACCAAGATTCCTCCGTCTGGCGGTTCCATTACCTCAAGCGATTCGACATTTTCAGTTTCGGGCTCTTCCGTTTGGAATTGCTTCAGCACCTCGGATCTTCACGAAGCTCATGTCGGTGGTCGTGGCCTTCCTGAGGCAAAAAGGCATAAAGGTGGTCCCATATCTGGACGTTTGGCTCCTCGTAGCGGTCTCAGCAACTTTGCTCCAGTCCCATCTGGAGTTTTTTCTCAGGACCCTCCACAACCTAGGATGGCTAGTAAACAGACTCAAGTCACAGTTACTTCCAAACAGACGTCGTACCTTTCTGGGAATGATCCTCGATTCACACGTACAGAGGACGTTTCTCCCTCGGGACAAGATCCCAAGATTGAGGGAATTCACACAAGCGGTTCTATCGAACAAGTCAGTGTCCTTTAGAGCCATCATGTCTTGGCTCGGCCTAATGACCTCCTCCATCTCAGCGGTTCCCTGGGCACTTGCTCATGCAAGACCTCCTCAACAGTTCCTGCTGGATCACTGGGATCGCTCCAGGATGTCCTTTCGCAAGAACGTCCAACTTTCCCCCTTCGTTCGGGAGTCACTCCGATGGTGGCTGACAGCCAGAATCTCTCACAGGGGCTCTCTTGGCAGACCAGAGTCTGGGTGGTAATTTCCACCGACGCCAGTTTGAGAGGCTGGGGTGCTGTTATGGGAAGCAATATTACCCAGGGAACTTGGTCTCCTCGGGAATCAGACCTGCACATCAATTTTCTGTTAGCAGTCTGGAGGGCTCTAAGGTTCTGGTCTACAATCCTGCGACACAGGTCCATCAGGATCCTTTCAGACAACGTCACCGTTGTAGCCTATCTGTCCAAACAAGATGGCACCAGAAGCAGGCGCCTGCAGACCCTGACCGCTCAGATCTGCCGATGGGCGGAGTTCAGTCTCTGCATTCTCTCCGCGGTTCATCTCAAGGGTTCACTGAATCAGGAGGCGGATTACCTCAGCAGGAACTCAGTACTTCCGGGAGAATGGTCCTTACACAAAAGGGTCTTCGCTTTCATCACGGAGAAATGGGGTACTCCTCAGATAGACCTGATGGCCACGCACCTAACCGAACAGGTACAGGAGTTTTTTTCCTCTCTCTCCAGTCGGCCGTCCCCGAGCCCTGGACGCACTCTCGCAGACCTGGGATTTCGATCTCGCGTATGTTTTTCCTCGGCTTCCCCTTATTTCCAGAGTGCTCCGGAAGATTCGACGAAACCCTCAGTGTCATCCTGGTTTTTCCTTTCTGGCCTCGAAGATTCTGGTTTTCGGACCTTATCAACCTGGACGTAGACGAGCACATGCTTCTTCCTCAGGTGAGGGATATTCTCGTTCAAGGCCCTGTTCTCCACCCAGATCCCTCCCGGCTCAACCTCTCAGCATGGCTTCTGAAGGGAGATCCTGACCTCAAGGGGATTAACTTCATCAGTAATGGAAACGATTCTCTCCAGCCGCAAGAAAACTACGGCTGCAAAATCCCAGAAGGTTTGGGAAACGTTCATCACCTGGTGCTATGGGCACGAAGTATCCTCTCCACCCATCCATGAGGTGCTACGCTTTTTACAAGACGGCTTTGATAACGGGTTACAACCTGCTACTATCAGGGTCCAGATCTCAGCTCTCAGCAACTGCTTGGACTCCAATCTGGCTTCCCATCCCTGGATCTCCAGATTTTCTAAGGGGATGTGCAGACTTCGCCCTAGGCTCCGTCCGTCGGTTCCACCTTGGGACCTTAACCTCGTGTTGCACCAACTCACCACATCTCCTTTTGAGCCTCTAGAGGATACCTCTCTAAAGCTGCTCACCTACAAGGTTGTCCTTCTAGTAGCACTCGCTTCTGCTAGGAGGGTGAGTGAGCTCCAGGCTCTCTCCAGAGTGGAACCTTTTCTCAAGATTCTGCCGGACTGCGTTATCCTCAGTTTACCACCGGTAACCTTTCTCCCTAAAGTTGTCTCACCTTTCCTTTCGGATCAGGAGATCGTCTTACCTACGTTATGTCCGGATCCCAAGAATCCCATGGAGTTGGAACTCCACTCGCTAGACCTGCGGAGATGTATCCTGTCTTATCTCTCGCGTACGTCTGCCTGGAAGAAATCCAACGCACTCTTCCTGTCCTTTGCGGGGACCCGCAGGGGCAGAGCAGTGTCCAGGGCTTCCATAAGCCGCTGGCTTAAGGACGCAATCACCTTATGTTACATCTCCGCGGGAAGAGTGCCTCCCTCCGGCCTGAAGGCACACTCGACCAGATCCGTCTCGACATCCTGGGCTGAACTCTCCGGGGTGAATCCGTCTCTCATTTGCAAGGCAGCGACCTGGAGGTCGATTCATACGTTCGTAAGGCACTACAGGCTGAACCTTCATCTCTCTGACGAGTCTCAATTTGGTCGTCGTGTCCTGCAGACTGGAATCCTTCCCTCCCTATCTCGCTAAATCTTCTCTTGTGCCACCTGGAATGGCAAGGGAAAGAAAGAATTCTTACCTGGGAATTCCTTTTCCTTGTCCATTTCCAGGTGGCACACTTTTACTCCCACCCATTAAATTTACTTTTGCTTGTCTATTATTTGCCTGAGTCTTTCTTTTTAACCACACTGGGGAGGAAGGGGGAGGTCTCCTTTTTTTTATAGTATTTCCTGCCCTACCTGGTAGGCAGAGCCTTCTCTTCTTCTCTCTTCTCTTGTGCCACCTGGAAATGGACAAGGAAAAGGAATTCCCAGGTAAGAATTCTTTCTATCTTAAGGACTCCAACCCTCCCGAACCAGGAGATGTGGTTAAAGGACCATTTCTTAAGATCTTTGGTGACTGAGGACAGAAGGGGGGTGAAGTTCACCTCCACCAGCGTGGACAGGTCCTCCGGGATACGGACCCCCAGGTAAGTGAGATACGAATCCGTCCACCGGAAAGGGTAGACAGACTGTATCCGCGATTTCACAGAGGGAGCGACATGAACCCCCAGAATTTCCGATTTTTGAAGATTTATTTTATATTGGGAGAGGTCGTGGAACTGGTGTAGTTCAGAGGTGAGTTGCGAGAGAGAGGAAAGAGGATTGGTGACAAAACATAACAAATCATCGGCGTATATGGATAATTTATAGTCCACACCCGCCACCGATAAGCCAGTGATAGAAGGGTTTGCCCGGATGGCATTGGCCAGGGGTTCTAAAGAGAGGAGGAAGAGAAGGGGAGAGAGAGGGCAACCCTGCCTGGTGCCATTAGCCAAGGCAATTTTATCAGAGAGGGTACCATTAACACGGACATATGCTGAGGGAGAGCAGTACAGGGCCCGAATAAGTTGAATGAACTTGGGGCCAACGGCTTCTCGAGGACTTGAAACAAGAAGGCCCACGAGACCCTGTCGAAGGCCTTCTCAGCGTCCTTCGACACCAGTAGAAAGGGAGTATTGTGTGAGTGGGCCAGTGCCATCAGGTTCAGCACCTTGAAGGTGTTATCCCTGGGCTCGCGTCCAGGGACAAAGCCAGCTTGGTCGCTGTGTATAAGCCGGGGGAGGAGGGGATTGAGCCTAAAAGAGAGGATTTTGGCGAGGATTTTGAGGTCAACATTAATAAGGGAAATTGGGCGGTAGTTGCTACAGATCTCAGGGTCTTTGCCTGGCTTTGGGATGGCCGTGATGTGTACGGTGTTGGTCTGAGGATCAAGGGGAGTCCCAGAAGCTAGGGCATTAAATAGGGACACCATGTGGGGACCGATAGGGCGTAAAGATTTGCTGTAATAGAGTGGGGTGAAACCGTCCGGACCCGGGCTCTTGCCCTTCGGCAAGGACTTAACCGCCCTCTCCACCTCCTCCAGGGTAATAGGTGAGTTAAGGCCAGCCCTGTCATCAGCAGAGAGTCTGAGCTTAAGGTACTTATCCAATCATCAGGGGCTTTACCCCCATTGAGGTTGTAAAGCTTGGAGTAGTATGCGGAAAAACAGCGGGCGATATCCCTCGTGTGGTGATGCAGGGTACCGGACGCATCTCTAACCTTGGGGATGTATGTGGCTACCCTCTTGGCCCGGAGGGCCCTAGCGAGGAGCTTCCCGGGCTTGTCCCCCAATTCATAAAAGTGCCTCCTGGTGAGGAGAAAGTTCCGCTTGACCCTGGAGTCCAGGAGGGCAGAAAGGCGGGTACGAAGGGCTTGGAGCTGTTCAAAAATTTCGTGGGACAGAGTAAATTTATGCCTAAGTTCCAGTTCCGCTATCTGACGCGTCAAGGAGAGGAGGGACAAGTGGTCCAAACGTTTAAGCTTGGCCCCAAGTTGGATGAGGTGGCCTCTCATTACCGCCTTATGGGCCTCCCAGACAGTCGGGATCGGGGTACTACGGGAGGAGTTGTCGTCAAAGTAATTCTTGAGGTGCTCCTCAAGCTCCGGGAGGAACGTGGGGTCATTAACCAGGTTGGCATTAAGGCGCCAGCACCACACCTTGGGAGGATGGAAAGGAAAGCGGAGGACGGCGTGGACCAGGGCATGATCGCTAAGAACCTGAGATCCAATAGTAGCAGATGATGGTGGGACAAAAATATAGCGTCAATACGGGTATAACGGTCGTGGGGGGGGGGATAAAAAGTGTAGTCACGGGTAGCAGGGTTGCAGGCCCGCCAAACGTCAACCAGTTGATTGAGGAGGAGCAGTCGTTTAACTTTCTTTATGTTCGCGTAGGGAAGATGGTATGTACCCGTCGAACAGTCAAGTCTGGGGTCCAGGACCATGTTGAGGTCCCCACCGAACACCGTCACCCCCTCTTGGTAATCTGCCAACTTGGAAAGGAAGCGGACCAGGAAAGGGATCTGATCCCTGTTAGGTGCATACACCGTGGCAAGTGTAATCTTGTGCATGCCCAAAAACCCCTTGACAATCAAACCTCTGCCCTCCGTGTCCCTCCATACGTCAAGGAGCTGGAAGGGGAGGCTTTTATGCAGGAGGATAGCTACTCCCTTGGTCTTAGTGGTGGGGGAGCTGGAGAAATAGGCCAGGGGGAAGTGGTTGTTTGTGAGTTTGGGCTCCTTTGCGGCCACAAAGTGGGTCTCCTGAAGGAAGGCAATACGTGTTTTGTAAGAGCGGAGGAGGCAAAGTAGTTTGGACCGTTGCTGGGGTTTATTCAGGCCCCTGACATTCAGGGATGTACATTTAACCCCTTAAGGACCGGGCTCATTTTTCGTTTTGTACCCTGTGGGACCGCAGCTGTTTTGACACTTTTGTGGTGCTTGTGTTCAGCTGTAATTTTCTCCTCACCCATTTAGTGTACCCACATAAGTTATATATTGTTTTTTTCAGGACAAGATGGGCTTTCTTCGGATACCATTATTTTGATCGTATCATCTTATTTACTATAAAAAAAATAAAAAAAACATGGTGAAAAATTGAAAAAAACACATTTTATGACTTTTATTTGAAAAATCTTTCACTCACCTAAAAAAGCAAGTAAAAAAACTAGCTAAATAGATTCTACTACTTGTCCTGAGTTTAGAAATACCCAATGTTTTTATGTTTTTTTGCTGTTTTTTGTAAGTTATAGGGCAATAAGTACAAGCAGCGTTTTATGATTTCCAAATCTTTTTTAACAAATCTGGTCATTCTGCCTCCATCTCCTCTTTGGAATATCTTTGAAGCGGGTTAACTCAATTTAACCCCCTCAAACCATATATTTTTGAAAACTAGACACCCCAGGGTATTCCAAATGTTGTTATTTTAACCCTTTCCATGCACCAATTATAGAACTACACTTTGTCAAACTTTGTAATAGTCATTTTTTTTTTTTTTTTTTTCACACAAATTGTACTTTAGTTATAGATATACAGGTCCTGATATATGTCACTGTAAAACAACCCCCCAATATGTGTTCAGGAACATCTCCTGAGTACAGCGATACCCCACATGCATGGGTTTGTCAGATTGTTTGGCTGGTAAAAGGCTACTTTTGGGGCATGCGTAATCCAGGTGGTCATTTGGTCATTCTGCCTCCATCTCCTCTTTGGAATATCTTTGAAGCGGGTTAACTCAATTTAACCCATTCAAACCATATATTTTTGAAAACTAGACACCCCAGGGTATTCCAAATGCTGTTATTTTAACCCTTTCCATGCACCAATTATAGAACTACACTTTGTCAAACTTTGTAATAGTATTTTTTTTTATTTTTTTTTCACACAAATTGTACTTTAGTTATAGATATACAGGTTCTGGTATATGTCACTGTCAAACAACCCCCCAAATATGTGTTCAGGAACATCTCCTGAGTACAGCGATACCCCACATGCATGGGTTTGTCAGATTGTTTGGCTGGTAAAAGGCTACTTTTGGGGCATGCGTAATCCAGGTGGTCATTTGGTCATTCTGCCTCCATCTCCTCTTTGGAATATCTTTGAAGCGGGTTAACTCAATTTAACCCATTCAAACCATATATTTTTGAAAACTAGACACCCCAGGGTATTCCAAATGCTGTTATTTTAACCCTTTCCATGCACCAATTATAGAACTACACTTTGTCAAACTTTGTAATAGTATTTTTTTTCCACACAAATTGTACTTTAGTTATAGATATACAGGTTCTGGTATATGCCACTGTCAAACAACACCCCAATGTGTGTTCAGGAACATCTCCTGAGTGCAGTGATACCCGACATGCATGGGTTTGTCGGGTTGTTTGAGATTTAAAATGCCACATTTGGGAAGTGCGCTTTTTTTCTCCATTTTGGTCAGTCTGTACCTATGCCCTATCTTTGAGCTTGGCCACTCCAATTTACCCCATCAGCCTTTTTTTATATATTAGACACCCCTTGGGTATTTGAAGTGCTTTTATTTTAACTCTTTGTTGAGATTTTTGAGAAATTTTAGCACTTGCTCAAAATAATAAACTTTATTTTTTATTTTATTTTATTTTTTTAATACTTTTTTTATATTTTTTTTTACACATTTTGCAATGTACTGGATGGTTCATCTAGTGACATCAGTGCATAATTATTTTTAAATGTTAGCACATTTTTTTTTATTTTTTTTCCATTTTTTATTTTTTTTTTGAATATTTTACTAATCACATAGTGATTAGAAAGCTGGGCTCCATTGACTTGCATGGTTGAATGCAGTACCTGTATTCAACCTGCAAGTGGAGCCAGAGTTCTCTAGAGGGTCTGGAGACCGTCTAGCTAACTCTATAATCTTTATTGTTTATTTTCCCGGGCCGCCGCCATCTTGCTTGATGGCGAAGATCACCGGCAGCTGCGGCTGTGACCGCTCTCCGGAGCGGTCACAGCCCATCCAAAGGTAAGTGTTTGGTGTCGCTGGATGCCTCCTGATCGTCGATCGCCTCCTAAACGCTTTTAAAACGGGCGTCCGCCGCCATACAATGTATGGCGGCTGTTGACGCCCCGGGGAGGGGCCAGACATGGCCCCCGATGCCGATCTCGGCGTTACTGAATGCCTCGACATCGAGGCATTACAGTAACGCCGTTTAAGCGAAGAAAGTGATCGTTGATCACTTTCTAAGCTTATTTTATTTTATGACGGTTCAGGACCGTCAAAGGTCATTTAGCGACCTTCATGTCATGACGGTCCTGAACCGGCAAAGGTCGCGAAGGGGTTAAAGTGAGTGGCAGCCATGAGGGACACAAAGAAAAAAAAACCTTAGTTAACGAGAACGGCGCGCCATACCACCCAATGAGATACACTATAGCGAGAAGCACACACAATGTCACGTGCGATAAAACCAACAAAAAACAAATACGAACTGGGCAACTATAAGCCCGATGTAACCACATCGAATTATGAGCCGAGTGACCAGTCCAGTGGTCAATGACCTAGTGTCCAAGCCCAAAGGGCGAGGTAGGTAGGCTCTGGCGGGGGAAGCGAAACAGCAGAACGGACGGTGGATGAACAGAACAGAAAATGTCATAGTGTAGTAGATATGTGGCGGTGAGGCAGGATGCATAGGCACCCTCTCCGTGTCGAAATGTCAGTGTAAGTAAAATAAAATAAAAACAGCGTGTGTGCGTGTGCAAGGGGGGGGACATAACAGCCATGGGACCAGTCGGACGGGGAAAGAGGACCTGTCCCATGTTGCCGCGGGAAGGCGGTCAGCCCAGGCGAAGAACCACGCACCCCAGGTGGACAGTGGGGAGTCCAAGGAAGGACGGGGCCCGGCCGGATAGCATCTCTGGGATGAGCGACAACAGGCGCGCAATGCAAGCCCGCATAAGGTACCACGCGGCGGAACAACCTATGGGGAAAGAGAACAGCATCCCTGGGGCCCAGGGGCCCAAAGCAGCATCAGCAGGTGAGTACACCTGTAGGAGGCGGGCCCACCACCCGAGACCAGACAGACCAGCCCCGGACGGCAAAACTAACAGGGCAGAAACGTGAGGCGTGCATGTCTGCATGTGTGTGAGGGGGCATGGGGTGCAGCGAGGCCACCCATATGTGCTATAAAGGGCCGGAGACGCCCATGTGTCGAGAACCTAGGGACAGGGGGGCACAGAGCCAAAAGAAAATAATAAACCCAAAAGGAAATAAAACATAGTAGGAACAAAACAGGAACCGTGTACCATGTGTCATCTGTAGAGGGGCCCGGGGCCATACAGTACAGCAGCGCGTCCATAAAAGTGTCCATGGCCGCGGGGAGCCGACCGGAGCCAGCGAGAGACCATCACCTCAGCGACACGGTACAGAAGCCAGAGAAACGGCGCATCGGGAAGGGCCCCACGGTGAGTAGAGTTCGTCGGCGTAGGCAAACATCGTGGCAGCAAAGTCAAGAGGCCGGGAGCTTCTGTCGCTTGGTCCTACGAGGCTTGGGTATCCAATCCTGAGCGGGGTTCCGCAGACGTGTAGAAGCAGAAAGGGCCAACTCCCAGTCCGGAACGGGGATAGAAGGCAGCCCCAAGCTCTCCAGAAAAGACGGGACATCCGAAGCTTGGCGAAGAATAAACGTGTCGGCATCCTTCCATGCAATCAACGCGAACGGAAAACCCCACTGGTAGGGGATCGAGGCCGCTTGCAAAGCCGTTGTGATTGGTTTCAGGATGCGTCTTGTCTGCAGGGTGGAGGGGGAGAGATCCGGGTAGACGGAGATGGCATGTCCATTCCACGTAGGGTCACCCCCTGCCCGACAGGCTCGGAGAATATTCTCCTTTACGGAGTAATAATGCAACCGGCAAACGACATCCCGGGGAGGGGCACCAGTATCACCCCGCGACTTGAGGGCCCTGTGAGCCCGGTCAAATTCAATCGGAGTATCCGTAGGGCGTTGCAAAATACCATTAAAGATGGCCTGGAGGGTCGAGGCGAGGTCGGAGTGGGTGATGTCTTCCGGAATCCCGCGTACCCGTAAATTGTTTCGCCGGCCGCGGTTATCTAGGTCCTCGAGTTTACGAGCCAGAGTTCGCAACGTGTAGGAGTGTTCAGAAACTTGCGAGGAGAGAGTATCCACAGTTTCAGCGATCTGTACTGCGTCAGTCTCCACTGCCGCCACGCGGTTGCCAAGTTGTTGTACATCCGCCTTTAGCTCAGTCAGGGCGTCCCGGATGCCTTGGGTGGCTTTTTCAATAAGCGGCACCATATCATCTTTCGTAGGAAGTTGCCGGAGAGTGTCTTGGAGGGTAGAGTATTCCCTGGAGTCGCCGCCAAAGTCCTCTGGGCCGTCGCTGCACGAGCCGGCGGGAGAAGGCGCCATTTTGTTGAAGGAGTCCCTGGAATCGTGGTCGTGGGCGCCATGAAAATAAGACCGGACCGAGGTAAGTGAGGACTTCTCTTTATGCCCCGAGGGCTTCGGGGTGCCGGGGTCTCTGTTGGTCTTGCCCATGGCGGAAGAAAAACACGCTTTTTAAGCAGAAACACGGAGAGGGGCCGTGGAGCAAAGAGCCTAAGCAGCCATCTTGGTCCGCGGCTAGCCCCCGTTCAAAAGTTAGGGGAAATGTCCTTGTTTTTGAAAGAAAAGGAAATGTCATCAATTAAAGTAACATCAAATGTGTCCGAAATACATTGCAGACATTGTTACTGTAAATCACATTGGCCCTTTATTAGCACACATCACAAGTTTAAAGGGCTAATTGATCATTAGAAAACTGTTTTGCAATTATGTTAGCACAGCTAGAAATCTACTTGTTTTCCATGAAAATAGCTTAGTGTCCCCAAACTTTTAAACGGTAGTGTATATACCCCGATCAGCCATAACATTATGACCACTGACAGGTGAAGTGAACAACTGATAATCTTGTTATTATAACGCAGTGGGTGGGATATATTAGGCAGCAAGTAAACATTTCATCCGCAAAGTTGATGTGTTAAAGCATAAAAACTGGGCAAGTGTAAGGATTTGAGTGACTTTGATGAGGGCCAAATTGTGATGGTTAGGTGCTGGGTCAGAGCATCTCCAAAACTGCAGCTCTTGTGGGGTGTTCCCCACCTGCAGTTGTCAGTACCTATCAAAAGTGGTCCAATGAAAGAAAAACGGTGAACTGGCGACAGGGTCATGGGCGGCCAAGGCTCATTGATGCCCGTGGGGGTGCGAAGGCTGGCCTGTGTGGTTAAATCCAACAGATGAGCTACTGTAGCTCAAATTGCTGAAAAAGTTCATGCTGGTTCTGATAGAAAGGGGTCAGAACGCACAGTGCCTCACAGTTTGTTGTGTATGGGGCTGCGTAGCCGCAGACCGGTCAAGGTGCCCGTGCTGACCCCTGTCCACTGCCGAAACCGCCTACAATGGGCACGTGAGCAAAACAACTGGACCATGGAGCAGTGGAAGAAGGTGGCATGGCCCGACAAATCACGTTTTCTTTTACATCACTTGGATGGCTGGCCGCGTGTGCATCGCTGACCTGGAGAACACATGGCGCCTGGATGCTTTCATTGAGGCTCCAACCTAAAGGATCTGCTGCCAATGTGTTGGTGCAGATACCACAGCACACCTTCAGAGGTCTAGCGGAGTCCATGCCTCAACGGGTCAGGGATGTTTCGGCACCTACACAATATTAGGCAGGTGGACATAATGTTATGGCTAATCAGTGTGTATATATATATATATATATATATATATATATATACTGTGACAGGGAACAGGGCATGGTGGTTGATAACATACCGTATTTGCTCGATTATAAGACGACCCTGATTATAAGACGACCTCCCAAAATCAAAATATTAATTTAGGAAAAAAACAAAAAGCCTGAATATAAGACTACCCTATAGGAAAAAGTTTTACTAGTAAATATTAATTCATGTAAACTAATTTTCATATTTAATAAAAGCTATGATTGAGAAACATATATATTTATATTTTATTTCCTTTTATTTGCCAACCTGCCCCCCCCAGTTATGCACATCTGCCCCCAGGCTTGCCACTCTGCCCCCAGAAATGCCTTATACCCCCTGTGACCGTGTGAACCCCAGGGAGATGATTAGCATGGCATCTGGGTACAGCTGCTATGCAGAGTATACGTATGGGTCCCTGGGGTGGAGCAATTGGAGAGCAGGGTGGGCCAATGCTCCATTTCCCCATTTTGTGGAAACTCCATGCCGGGTTTTCCATGAGGCAAGAAGTCCAAGGGATCTGGTCCGGGATTTCTATGAGGCTGACATCAGGCACAGGTGCTGGACATTAAAAACCCCTGGAGCCTGATACTCAGAGAGACTGTTGGGGGAAGAGGAAGTTCCCTGTACTCCCAGGGCAAGGAGAGGCCCTGAACAAGATCATCCCTGAGCCAAGTGAGGCAATACCTGCCTGGACTCTTTTGTGTGCTGTCTGGGGGAGGTTTTCCAGAGCCTGGCGTAGCTGGGTCTGGCTGGGAGGTTGAGATAGTGGGTGATTAGGCTGGTCAGTCTGCACCAGCGTAGTTTAGTTAGAGAGGGCTCCAATTGGGAGCTAGGTTTTCGTTTTATGATTTGGTTTTGGGGTTTGAGCGATTAAAAATAAAGCGCTATTTTGTTCAAAGCTGCTGTCCTGACTCTGATTGCCCTAGAGGACTGTGCTTAGGACCCCTAAAAAGTGACATGTGTGGCCCTCATGCCACAGGGTTTGTCACATATGGTGGAGAATGCGGGCAAAGCACTGCTATGGTCTGTGGGCAGAAAGCAGGAACCAAGTGAACAACTGAGTGGATGCTGGTGACGAGTGCTACACTGGATCCAGGAACCCCAAGTGTTGTGTGGCCTGAAGCTACCAAGCTGCAGTGGATGTGCCAGAAGTGATTACAGCTTAACCCGGAGGATTGAGTGAAAACACTTCAAAGACTGTTGCATGGTATGTGCCCTTGTATATTGCTGGCTGAAATACATATGCTTATGGAGGATGGCCTTGCTGTGTTTGTGACGACTTAGTGATGATCCGGACGTGAAGTTTCTATTTGCTGGATAAAAGTATTGTGTATCTGTGAAACCTGCAAAACAAAAGCATTTCGTCGCTATGGCCTGCTGGTAATTACCTGATTGCATACTGCAGAGGGAGAGATTTAAAGCCCTGGAGTACAATCTCTTGGATTTGTGTATTGCAGTGACTGCTAGTCTAATGCAAGATGGGAAAAGGACAGCAAAGCAGAAATAAAATGTCCTTTCCATGTTTCACTCGCCAGCCAACCTGCAGTGGATATGTGGAACCACTGAAACTGGCACAAGAGGCATATATAAAGTGTGCAGGGTCCTGTGTTGAGGCTCAAGAGTTAAAGGAGGAGATTGAATCCTTAAAGTGGCTGCACCAGGGTGAAGTCTCTGATTTGAACTTGCAGCTGAAAGAAGTAACTGATAAACTAAATGCTGCAGAAAAGAAAGTGGGAATGCTACCTATGTCTTGCAATTGTGCTGCACATGGGGACAAAAGAGACTTTACGATAGCTAGAGGAAGTCTTTCACCGGTGGTTCTTCATCTTCAGGAGGAGAAACACAAATTACAGAAAGAGCTTGTCTTCAACAAACAAAAGTATGATGATGCTATCAAACAGAGAGACTGTGAACTTAAGAGACTGACAGAGCTAAATGTTTCCTATGACAAACAGAGTCGTGGTGAAGGTAACAATGTGGCATGGACTACCAAGCTCAGGAAAGTGGAAGCTATGCCCAGAGATGAGCTGAATCAGTATGTGCTTGAGCAGTCAGAGTATGTTGGGAAACAGATCTGCAAGACCAAAAAGCTGACTGATGAGTGTTTGCTAAAAGAACATGAATTAATAAAGGTTAAAAACCAAGCAGCACAATTACAGGTGGAATTGCACCAAACTATTGGCCAGCTTGAGGGAGAAAACTTCACTTTGCAAAATGAAGTGGCTGCTTCTAGAGAAAAGCATTGTGTTGACCTGTCAGCAAAACTTCAAGAGATGCAACAGTTGCAGGAACAAAAGCTGGTGGTTGAAAAACGTCTCGCGGAGGTGTCCCAGAAAGGTAAAGAGGATGCAGAGCGTGTATTCGGGCTCCTTTCTGAGAATAGCAGTGTGAATTTAACACTTGCAGTTGAACGTCTAGAAAAAGTAAAGCTGCAGGAGACCGTAAAAGAACTACAAGATGAAATCCAGGCCTTGTTTAAAGCCAGTAAAGAGAACACTGAACTTCATAAGGCCAACATAGCACTAAAAGACAAGTATTTCCAGAAAAAGGCGGAACTGAAATCGTGCAAGGATCAGCTACAGGACGCAGAAGCTCAGCTAAAGCAAATGGAGGCAGCTATGCTTCTAAAAGAGGAGGACTTAGGATTGGCTATTCACAACAGAGATCAGGCTTTAAGGGAGAGTGATATGATCCAACGTAACCTGGAAGCAATACTGAGTAACACAGAACGCGACAGGCAAACATTAATGAGGCAGCTTGCTGATATCCAGACCGAGAGAGACACATTGTCAGGGAATCTGGAGAAAGCCCTCATGTCCAATGAAAAGCTTCAACAAGTTGGACTTAAACTGCAGAAAGAGAATATATCCCTCAGGCATCAACTGGAGATATCCACCTTAGAGCTGAGAGAGGTGAAAGCAACCCTTGAGGAACAAAGGGTTACTGCAGTAGAAAAACATGTACTACTACAACTCCAGTTAGATGAACTGGGTATACAGCTAGCTGAAGAAAGGGAGGCCAAGCTAGCTCTACAGAAACAGATTAAGGTCCAAGAGGAAATGGACACAGTATCTGAAACGTCACAAATTGCACAAGCAGCAAGTGAGCAGATACAGTACAAAACAAGCTGCCTGGAGGAAAAGAAGAATGGCATGGAAAATAGCCATTATAACCTAAGTGATGGAGGGACTATGCATGGTGCTGGAAGTACTGACCAACTAGCAGAGCAACATGGCAGTAAGCTACTCCAGGGAGCAGGTGGTCCCAGGTCCAGCAGAAGCCATACTTCAAAGGAGGAACCTTCTACAGGTGACAGTAAGGTCCATCCATTACACGCATCTGGGGTAAGAGGACATAAAAATGGGCTTGGTATTAAAAGGAGTGATGGTGAACAAGCTACGGGGAAACAGCTTGAAGATGGTGTGCGCTTGGCTGTATCGTGTAGATCACACAGGGTAGACCTTCTTCATGGGCAAGCTACGATGGTCTTCATTTGTACAGAGAAGAGACGTGGCTGTGCAGTGTGTTACCCATTCACTGATCACTGCAGAAACCCAGAAGGGCAGACGGATACAAGGAGGAAGTATCCACTACCGGGCCACATTTATGGTGTGTGGAAAGGAAAGCCCCCTGATGCCAACCTAAGAGGGACGTCATCAGCAGAGCTGCTTAGTCCCATGGTCGCTCAGCCCCATGGTTCTGAGCTGGTGGGGAGGATATGTGACCGTGTGAACCCCAGGGAGATGATTAGCATGGCATCTGGGTACAGCTGCTATGCAGAGTATACGTATGGGTCCCTGGGGTGGAGCAATTGGAGAGCAGGGTGGGCCAATGCTCCATTTCCCCATTTTGTGGAAACTCCATGCCGGGTTTTCCATGAGGCAAGAAGTCCACAGGATCTGGTCCGGGATTTCTATGAGGCTGACATCAGGCACAGGTGCTGGACATTAAAAACCCCTGGAGCCTGATACTCAGAGAGACTGTTGGGGGAAGAGGAAGTTCCCTGTACTCCCAGGGCAAGGAGAGGCCCTGAACAAGATCATCCCTGAGCCAAGTGAGGCAATACCTGCCTGGACTCTTTTGTGTGCTGTCTGGGGGAGGTTTTCCAGAGCCTGGCGTAGCTGGGTCTGGCTGGGAGGTTGAGATAGTGGGTGATTAGGCTGGTCAGTCTGCACCAGCGTAGTTTAGTTAGAGAGGGCTCCAATTGGGAGCTAGGTTTTCGTTTTATGATTTGGTTTTGGGGTTTGAGCGATTAAAAATAAAGCGCTATTTTGTTCAAAGCTGCTGTTCCTGACTCTGATTGCCCTAGAGGACTGTGCTTAGGACCCCTAAAAAGTGACATGTGTGGCCCTCATGCCACAGGGTTTGTCACACCCCCTATTTGCCGCTCTGCCCCATGATGTGCCTTTTTACCCTCTATATGCCACTCTGCCTCCAGAAATGTCTTATGCCCTCCTATATGCCACTGTGCCCCATGATATGCCTTTTAACCCCCTATATGCCCCTCTGCCCCATGATATGCCTCATACCCCTATATGCCACTCTGGCATATAGGGGGTTAAAAGGCATATCATGGGGCTGAGTGGCATATAGGGGGTTAAAATGCATTTCTGGAGGTATATATATATATGTGTATATATATATGTATATGTATATGTATATATATATATAATATAAACTGCTAACAGCAATCACACTCAAGCCAAGGCAGCCAGTACATGCTGGAACCTGGGGATGATAGTAGTGTGATTACAGCCTCCCTATGCCATGCTACCACCACCACCTCCCTTACACATCCATGCTATCACACACACACACACTCATTCACAAACATTTAAATACTCATTCATTCCATTAATCACACATACTTCACACATACTTGCTCAAAAACCCTCCCCCACCCCCTTACCTGAACTGCAGATCTCCCACTCGCAGACTTCTGCAGGGGCCCGGCTGTGCGAGCAACTTCTCTGGCCCTGCCCCCAGAGGAAGGAGGGGGGAGGTAGAGTTATGTGAGGACTATGCTAGCTTCTTGTTCTCCTGCTGCTAATAGCAGAGATCCTGCTCGTGACCAAAGCCCGGTAAGCAGCCTGGCCCCAGCAGAATGAGGTCTGATTAGAAGACGACCTCGATTATAAGACAAGGGGTATTTTCAGAGCATTTGCTCTGGAAAAAACCTCGTCTTATAATCGAGCAAATACTGTATATATTTCTCACAAAATACTGCAGTGCAATGTATTTGATGACCCCAGGGAGAATGTTTTGTTACCGACAAAATAATGGTAATACTGTAGTTACGTTTGGGTCCCTGGGGTGGAGCATTTCGTGAGAAGGGAGGGCCAGTGCTCCACTCCACAGTTTACTTGCAGCAGGTGAGGAAGCCAGTCCAGGAGTTCTGGTTATCCCAGGTAATTACTCACCTGTTACCAATGAGCAGCATGGGGGCTGCTACAAAAAGGAGCCCTGTGAGTTATTCAGGTGAGAAAGACACAAGCAGTGAGTGAGACTGCATTTCTCTCCAAAAACAATCTACTGAACGCTTCCTAAAGCAAAAAGGTCTGTGCTAAATGTTTTTGTTGGTAGTGGGTAAGCCGTCCGATAGTTGCTGTTTGTCAGTAATTGCTCAGTAGACACAATGTTCAAGGATCCGTTTAATGTCCCTGACAGCCCCTCTATATAAGACTGCAGATTTAAGTGCTCCAAGTACCTTCATATGCATTCTTACCTGCCACAGAGGCTGCAAGATCAGACTGTTCTTGACGGTAGAAGGCAAGTGTTATTTGTATAAAAGCGATTCCATGCATGTGCTCGGACCCCTGCAGCATTCCCCGGACCGGTGTTGGCAGCGCTGCACGGTATAACGCGGGGGTTTGGAAAGAGGCAAATGCAAATGGGGGCATTCTGCAGAATCTCTCCATCTATTTGCAGTAGGGGTAACGGGAAAATTTAAGGGGAACATACAGCTGTCACATGCATTCATGTACATATGATGGCTGGAGTGTCCTGTTTAAAATGGATCACTTTGTATGTAAATTGCTATGCATTTTATAACAAGGCAGTCCTGGCTTTACCAAAATAAAAACAATAGTGCCACATCTAGTATTTGATTTGTTACACTACAGCCACACGCTAACGGCCCCTTTCCCTGAGCATGCGCACCTTCCGCAGTTGCATGTGTGTTTTATGGCTTTACTTGCCAGTGTTCTGGGCTTCAGGGCAATGCCGGTGCTCCTGCACAATTTAGGGCAAGGGATGCGCTTTGATTTATGTCTTCAGTAAAACGATGGCTCATCTATAAAAAACAATTAGCATTTGTGCTACATACGTGTCTGTCTGCATAGTTCTCATCGGTATTCGGCCATTGAACCTAAGGATTGATGTGGCAGGGAGTTAAGTACACAGTGTACACAGAGACGGTCAGCCTATGGTTCTTGTTACAGCATAGTTAGAAACTGCTACATTCGTCAAATATTTTAGCCATAGATATATTGCTCTGACTATAATATCTAAGCTATGTATAACTAGGTAAAGAACAAAGACAGAATGTAAGAACGTGGTAGAACATGGTTGGGCATAGGATCTTTTGCTGTTGTTGGAGGCACACAGTGTGCTGTGACCAGCCAGGCTTCTGTCTGATTATTATTATTTTTTTTAATAACTCTTCTCACTTTCTCTCTCCTTCTCACTCTGTCTTATGAAAGGAATTGTGGGAATGTTTTCTGCTCCAGCTGTTGTAACCAGAAGGTGCCCGTTCCTAGCCAGCAACTCTTTGAGCCCAGCCGAGTTTGGAAGTCATGTTACAGCAACCTGCATCCCAACCTGGAACTGGAAAATCCCATCACGGCTTCATCTAACTAAGCAATCATCGTTCAAGGGAGATTATCTGTCTTGTCACTCACTGGAGGATTTATAAGAACTGCTTGTTTAATGTTTGAGTTAAAAAAACTTTCTTTTTGACTACCATGTAGATTTTCTCCACTTTTTTGTGCAACATTTTAATCCACATCTTTTGGGCAGTGTTTGGGGAGGATAAAGATCCTGAATTGTAGGCTTTATATTATGACCAAGGAGCACTAAAACGTCAGGTTATTGATCCCCAGACATCTGAAAGGTGTGTTCAGGGGAAGGCCGTTTCCCCTATCCCATTCATCCATGGGACTTAATGTGTGGCCACCCTGGTACTGGTTCCAAGTTATTTCTTCACCTCGGCTTCTGTCTCTTTCGGATAAGCTGTAGGTGTCCTCTAGGTATAATGGTATCTGAGGCCTCTTCCAATAAAGTTTGTCTAAGTTTCCAAATTCGGCCCCTTTGGAGGTGAGCTGGGTGTCAGCCTTGAAGCAGAGCCACAAGTTCCGCAGTAATCCCTATAGCATAACTCTGTGGAAACATCAGAAACCTCTAATTTGGTCCTGGCGGTGCTTTCACAGACCTTTGCCGACTTTTCTTGTTTCTGACTCTCAAGATTTAAACAAACATTTAAGCTGCTTGTTATGTTATAGTCACCTCAACACTTACGTTTGTTCAGTAAAGATACGTTGTTGGGCTGTTGCTGGCGTAGGAGATATTTTGATACCCGGTTTTTGTTTTTGTTTTTTTGAACTGGACTAAGTCGCATTATAGCATATGCGCTCCTTCCACCTGTAACCTCTACATTATGACTGCATCAGTGCTGAATATTCTAAGTGTGAAAATGAGTTCCAAGCCAGTTCAGTAATGACATACTAGTTACACGCAGACACAAGACTCTCAGAAAACCAGAAACCTGATCACTAGCACGTGGACTAAATTTGTCATGTTTTTCTTTCAAATTGCAGGATTATTGCTTTATAGTCCAAAATGTTAAAATAGATCTGCCAAACACAATAGAGACCCATGTGACTATGCCAACATGATCTGTACTTTGTAATATTTAAAATGTTACCAAATGTTAAAGTACTTAATGGGCTTACTTTAGCCTGTGTCTAACATGTGATTCCAGAGAGCTCCTGCGTTGTATGTAGAGCCAAGTGGAACGGCACACTATAGGACAAGGCGGGTGTCACGAACGCACTCTACTCCAAGCGTGCGCGTGACTTGGTTCTGGTGGTAAAAGGGTTAAAATTCACTATCTGTCTGCACTAGACCGAAAATAGCGATAAAAATAGAAATATCCACCCTTACTACCACCCGCACTTAACTATAATGATATAACAAATATCAAAATAACGCTGCCACCACCAAGACAATTTAGAAATGGGGTGCCTTGGTACCCCAAACGAATCAGACTAAAAAACCCACACAGTATACTTTAACACAATAATTACGTGATTTAAAATTACCAATAAAATGGTCTAATCAGGTAACGTGAGTCTTTACCAGACAAAGGCAGAACTTAATAAAGGAATATTTATTATGAATAAAAAAATCACAGTGCATACAAAAAAAAGATGATAAACAGATTTACACCAAACAGATAAAATAAAAAGGAGAAAATTACAGAAAACCTAACTACTCACTTAGATGGTCAAGTAACAGTTTTTCTGTCCGTAGGGCTCCGGCAAGGAAAGATGGCGACTTACTCAAAATTAGATCTTGGCCCCTAGTAAGCACACTGACCCATCTTCTCTCGTTAATTTTATACACTTTCCCAGTTCATCTCAAGTTTCCAAGCCGGCCCAGAGGTGGTATAAGTGGAGGGAAGGTGTACCATAAGTGACCTCCCCCTTGTGTGGTGGAAACATATCAGTCCAAATAACTTATATTCATTTTATCGTCCCTCCTGTGCTCGCCACAGCCATAATTCATACATTTATGATTTTCCTGTAAATTGTGAAGTCCATAGATATGTCACACTAGCTACTTATGACTAAACATCATAGACTTCACAATTCCTTCCAAACTGGTTAAGTGGCGCTGCCATGTTTGTACTCTTTTTGTAGGGTGCGCTTTCCCCGTTCCAGGTATGCACACAAGGAGGTATGATAACGAATATATGAGTTATTATTGATATGTGTTGGATATGACCTGGATATGAAATGGTTTTCCTGACTGCTAGTGGTCACTTAGCATATCAAAGAATCCAGTATCTATGAGGGGATCCAGGCATATGGTCGTCTACATTTGAACTTAGACAAAACTGCAGCTCCACTGCAGGACCTAACACCCCGTAGAAGGCCCCGGTTGGAGTCCGAGCTTCAAAGGACAAATTTATCTCACAAGACCTTTTGGCACCACATGCCTGTACAATCAAATTAACCCCTCTCATACTGAAATTGGCCATACCATCTCTACCAGGTAGCAAGTCCATGTATGCACTACACAAGTTGGTGTGACACCTCCCCCAAATAAGATGGTGGCCCAGAGATTAAGCCACAAGCTTATCTCTGCGCCTACCTACTCTTTCCTTGGGTAACAGTTTCCGGCTAAGATAAAGTATTTCTTTGGGAAAACCCACCCTACAGAAGGTACTTTTCAAAGCATCGGCTACGTTGTCTGCTCTGTTACAGGATAAGGCCATGGTCTCAGGGTACCCAGGGGCATAGTCCACCCCCTTAGTAACAGATTGGTTCTCCATGCGGCTCGGTATAGCCACAAGCCCCAACAAATCTACTTGATGGGTAGCTAGGGTGTCCCGCCCTGGTTTCCCAAACCATGTAGGCCCTACGTAAGGGATAACAGAATGGTCACCAGTTTCACCCTCTCCCTTGTGTCCTGACTTCGTAGTCCCACAGAATACGGGCACAGGTGCACAAAAGCCCTCTCTTTGTCCCTTATTCTGCTGCCAGGTTACCACAGCTATGATTGAAACATCTGTCACTCCACCTGTTCCACTCCAAGGATGCATACATACAGGACCCTGGGAACCAGCTAATCCTGACACAGAGGAACATTCACTCACCCTCTGCCCTTCTTCACAGGGTGGCCCCTCACATTTTCACACAGCACCTCAAACATCCCTGGTTCTGGCACAGAGTCACTCTGCCCTCCCTCCCAGTGATGCAAAACCTTCAAATTCTCAAACAGCACCTCAAACATTCTGGGATCTGGCACAGACGGACATTCACTCGTTCTCTGCCCTTCTTCACAGTCGGGTGGTCCTCTCACACTTTCACAAAACACCTCAGACATTCCTGGTTCTGGCACAGATTCAATCTGCCCTCCCTCCCAGTGATGCAAAACCTCCACATTCTCACACGACACCTCAGACACCCCTGGTTCTGGCATAGATTCGCTCTGCCCTCCCTCCCAGTGATGTAAAACCTCCACCTTCTCACTTGGCACCTCAGACACCCCTGGTTCTGGCACAGATTTGCTCTGCCCTCCCTCCCAGTGATGCAAGACCTCCACATTCTTACACGGCACCTCAGACACCCCTGGTTCTGGCACAGATTTGTTCTGCCCTCCCTCCCAGTGATGCAGAACCTCCACCTTCTCACATGGCACCTCAGGCACCCCTGGTTCTGGCACAGATTCGCTCTGCCCTCCCTCCCAGTGATGCAAAACCTCCACACTCTTACACGCCACCTCATATATCCCTGGTTCTGGCACAGATTCAATCTGCCCTCCCTCCCAGTGATGCGAAACCTTCACATTCTCCCACGGCACCTCAGACATTCTGGGTTCTAGCACAGGCAGACATGCACAACCTTTCTGCCCACTCTCCCCATGAGGCTGCCCTGGTACATTTTTATACACTGCCCTTTCTATGGTAGGGCCCCTAGAAGACCTGGATAAATCAAAAGTGTCATCCTCTGGCATATATTTTGACAACAGCCTACCCAAATCAGTACCCAGTAACACATTAGTAGGAATGTTATCTGATACCCCCACATCTCTTACACCCTTCCCTGCTCCCCAATCCAAAAATACTCGTGCCATTGGCACTGCATGACGTACTCCCCCAATTCCCCGCACTGTTAAGTTCTTGCCAGGAATAAAGTCCTCAGAGCTCACTAGCTCTGGACGCACAAGAGTCACTTCTGCCCCCGTGTCTCTGAGCCCCACAGTTACCTTGTTTCCCACAGTGACAGGTTGCATATTCACATTGGGGGTGTTCTCAGCGCTGGAGACGAACAACACCGAAGATGGCGATTCTGAGGGGTGACCCGCTCCTGTGGATGGCGTAGGATTTATTTTTTCCGGGCAAGTTGCGCTAATGTGCCCCACTTTATTACAAATAAAACACCTGCGGCTATCCCGATACGTAGAAATGGCACTAGCTCCCGTAGAAAAACCTCTGCTCCGGTCCGATTGTTTTCGGTTAGCAGTGTAGAAATCCGCCAGCTCCCCCGCTTTCCATGCTGTTTTGGGCTCCCGGTCCAGCAGCCATTCTTGTACATTGGCTGGGCACAGCTGCAAAAACTGTTCCTTGATGATCAGATCTTCCAAGCTTTCTAAGGTTGTAATCTCCAGCCCTCTAATCCACTGCCGGAATGCCGTCGTCAGGTGTCCCACAACTGCAGTGTAGCTCTCTGTGGAACGCTTTTGCAAAGTCCGGAATTTCTTTCGGTACACCTCAGGAGTAAGGTTGTACCGTCTCTGCAGTGCAGCCTTAATTGCCTCATAGTCCTGGTCAGATTCTGCTGGTAGCTCTGCAAATGCTTCCAGTGCAGGACCTCTGAGACCAGGGGTGAGGTACTTTGCCCACTGGTCCTTTGGCAATTGGTACTGCCTGCAAACCTTTTCAAAACTGCGCAGAAAAACATCCAGATCCCCATCTTTGTCCAAAGTGGGAAAATTCTCTGCATGTGGTTTGGGTGCAGAAGAGTCTCTTGAAACCACACTGATAGGTGAGGCACTTAACCTCTCCAACTCTGCCAGTTTTAGTTCATGCTCTCTTGCCGCCTGGCGCTCTGCAGCTTCCCTCTCTCTCTCGGCCAGGCGCTCTGCAGTCTCTCTCTCAGCCAGGCGCTCTGCAGTCTCTCTCTCGGCCTGGCGCTCTGCAGTCTCTCTCTCGGCCTGGCGCTCTGCAGCTTCCCTCTCTTGATATTTAAGGATAAGCTGCAGTCTGAGGTTTGCATCTGCTGGGTCCACGTATTTGAAAACAGTTTGTAGATAAGAGTCCAAGGGATCTCCAGATCTTGGCACGTCACTGACATCAGCTGCAGGTATCTCCCGTGTGACCATGCCTCCCTCAGAAGTGTTTGCAGCATCACTTTGCGCTGCTTGTTGCATATCATAGTCCACAAGCGCTTGAATAAGTTCATCCTTTAATTTTCCCCGGATGGGAATACATTGTTCACGGCAACGTTGCTCCAGAGCACTCTTGGACTGTGTTTGGTATTCCATTTATCACACCGGCCCAAACAAATGATAGCAAAAGAAAAGAAAACAAAGAGGGGGGGGGACTGTTGAGGTGTAAATATACTAAGTATGCACTGAGTTCAGCCTTTGGAAATTGAGAGACAATTTCTTTTTAGTGTCTGGATTAACTAGCAAATCCAGCAACACTGAAATCTGGTACAGAAAAAGATGGAAAAATCTTTTTAACTATCCCACCGCTATGCCACCAATTTGTCACGAACGCACTCTACTCCAAGCGTGCGCGTGACTTGGTTCTGGTGGTAAAAGGGTTAAAATTCACTATCTGTCTGCACTAGACCGAAAATAGCGATAAAAATAGAAATATCCACCCTTACTACCACCCGCACTTAACTATAATGATATAACAAATATCAAAATAACGCTGCCACCACCAAGACAATTTAGAAATGGGGTGCCTTGGTACCCCAAACGAATCAGACTAAAAAACCCACACAGTATACTTTAACACAATAATTACGTGATTTAAAATTACCAATAAAATGGTCTAATCAGGTAACGTGAGTCTTTACCAGACAAAGGCAGAACTTAATAAAGGAATATTTATTATGAATAAAAAAATCACAGTGCATACAAAAAAAAGATGATAAACAGATTTACACCAAACAGATAAAATAAAAAGGAGAAAATTACAGAAAACCTAACTACTCACTTAGATGGTCAAGTAACAGTTTTTCTGTCCGTAGGGCTCCGGCAAGGAAAGATGGCGACTTACTCAAAATTAGATCTTGGCCCCTAGTAAGCACACTGACCCATCTTCTCTCGTTAATTTTATACACTTTCCCAGTTCATCTCAAGTTTCCAAGCCGGCCCAGAGGTGGTATAAGTGGAGGGAAGGTGTACCATAAGTGACCTCCCCCTTGTGTGGTGGAAACATATCAGTCCAAATAACTTACCGTATTTGCTCGATTATAAGACGAGGTTTTTTTCAGAGCAAATGCTCTGAAAAATACCCCTCGTCTTATAATCGGGGTCGTCTTCTAATCAGACCTCAAATAGAGGTCTGATTAGGAGACTAAGATCCAGATCCCCCGCACCGCTGCAGGGGACCTGGATCCTCCTGTCGTCGCCCCCCCCCACCACACACACACACTTACCGGTGCTTCCGGAGGTGAAGTTGGCAGCGGGGGTTTGTATGCGTCCGTCGCAAATACCTTCCCCGACTGTCAGAGATCAGAGTTCAAGAGTTCCTGATATCTGACAGCCGGGGAAGGTATTTGCGACGGACGCATACAAACCCCCGCTGCCAACTCCACCTCCTTCCGGCTGCCGCGGAATGAGACGTCAGCCCGCTGCCCCGGCAATACAGCAGGAAATTGGAAGCACCGGTAAGTAAGTAAGTGTGTGTGTGTGTGTGTGTGTGTGTGTGTGTGTGTAGGGCATTTCTGGAATGCCTTACACCCCTATATGCCACTCTGGCACTTAGGGGGTTAAAAGGCATATTATGGGGCAGAGTGGCATATAGGGAGGTATAAGGCATTTCAGGAGGCAGAGTGGCGTTAAGGGGGCATTTAATAGAGCACTCTGCCTCCTGAAATGCCTTATACCTCCCTATATGCCACTCTGCCCCATAATATGCCTTTTAACCCCCTAAATGCCAGAGTGGCATATAGGGGTATAAGGCATTTCTGGAGGCAGAGTGCTCTATATAATGCCTTTTAACTCCCTTAATGCCACTCTGCCTCCTGGAATGCCTTATACCTCCCTATATGCCACTCTGCCCCATAATATGCATTTTAACCCCCTAAATGCCAGAATGGGATATAGGGGTATAAGGCATTTCTGGAGGCAGAGTGGCACATAGGGGGTCAAAAGGCATACCATGGGGCACAGTGGCATATAGAGGGTTAAAAGGCATATCATGGGCCACAGTGCCATATTGGTGTGGCAAGCCTGGGGGCAGATGTGCGTAACTGGGGGACAGGTTGGGAAATACAAGAAATAAAAACAAAAAAAAATATTTTTCTCAATCATAGCTTTTATTAAAAAAAAATAGTTTACATGAATTAACATTTACTGGTAAAACTTTTTTCCTTTAGGGTCGTCTTATATTCAGGCTTTTTCTTTTTTTCCTAAGTTAATATTCAGATTTTGGGGGGTCGTCTTATAATCAGGGTCGTCTTATAATCGAGCAAATACGGTATATTCATTTTATCGTCCCTCCTGTGCTCGCCACAGCCATAATTCATACATTTATGATTTTCCTGTAAATTGTGAAGTCCATAGATATGTCACACTAGCTACTTATGACTAAACATCATAGACTTCACAATTCCTTCCAAACTGGTTAAGTGGCGCTGCCATGTTTGTACTCTTTTTGTAGGGTGCGCTTTCCCCGTTCCAGGTATGCACACAAGGAGGTATGATAACGAATATATGAGTTATTATTGATATGTGTTGGATATGACCTGGATATGAAATGGTTTTCCTGACTGCTAGTGGTCACTTAGCATATCAAAGAATCCAGTATCTATGAGGGGATCCAGGCATATGGTCGTCTACATTTGAACTTAGACAAAACTGCAGCTCCACTGCAGGACCTAACACCCCGTAGAAGGCCCCGGTTGGAGTCCGAGCTTCAAAGGACAAATTTATCTCACAAGACCTTTTGGCACCACATGCCTGTACAATCAAATTAACCCCTCTCATACTGAAATTGGCCATACCATCTCTACCAGGTAGCAAGTCCATGTATGCACTACACAAGTTGGTGTGACAGCGGGTATGTAACATTCTATGCATTTGCTTCCTGTTTGCCTATTACCATCTAAAAGCAGTCTTGATAGCTTAGTCGCGTGGAACTGTGCTATTTGGCATGAATAAGACTCCACCAGTTGATTGACACCCAGATTCACTGCCTTAGCAAACATTTAGACAGTGAAGGTTTGCTGAGGCCGACACATCAAGCAATTTGGGAGGCTTAAATTGGGGAGAACGTTTAGTTTTTGCACTTATTCCATTATTTTTGTACAATTATTTATTAGATTTTATTTTTCCTTCCCGACTTGAGTGCACTTAATTTTTAAGTAAACCTGCATCTTACTGCTCCAAGAGAGCTGTGGTAGGTGGATGGGTAAAATAGTATTGGTGGGTAATAGAGCAATGTCACTTTCTCTACTGCAGTGCAGCAGGATCTTCTTTAAAACATCACCCGTACATCATGGCGGGATGAGTGAGAGGGGCACGAGTGACCGGATTTTCAGCAACGTTTGTGCGGATTTCAAGTCTCTTACAAATAAAATCCTGTGATATCTCAGGATTTCCACAATGAGTAGGAGCATCTTTATGGTGTATACCTTCCGAGCGCCTATATAATGGGCATATAGATGCCCATATAACATCAAAGCCCCCTGGCAGGGTTAAATTCTTCATAGCTGAAAACAGCGGTGCATAATGAATATGTGCGGAGTATAGCTGCATGTAATAAAAATAATGAATAAGCCAAGACACAGAAGCTTCGTATCATTATAGAGTGCACCATGTTTATTTTTTAGGAGGTATAGCCCTGAAAAATTCAGATTAAATGTGAAAAGAGACATGTTTACCTCCTCTAAAAAGATTTTTTTTTCCTGCGTATAGTGGCAGTACGTATGGGTTGTTCTTTCCCCTCAGGACAAGCTTCTGAAAGACCAATCAAAAAGTAAACTCCTCCCCTCTTACCCATATAATTCAATTCAATTAATATAACCAAAACCTCTCATTTATATTATGTTTATATATTTGTTGCCAACTTTATTAGGGTAGTTGAAATCATGGCTAATGAGGATCAATTCTAAAATGCAATTTTCACCCAGAAATACATTATTTATAATACCCTGTACCCTTGTGTTCTAAAAAGGAGTCCTTTAGTCTTCTATACTGAGAATGGAAATCTAGTTAATATACGCAGAAGGCACTGTAATTAAAATACCGTGCTGCCACAGAGCCTAGAGTTTTCCTCTTAAAAGAGGGCGCTTTTTTTCATACACCAGCTGCTTAGCCAGGGACTGTGCTTCTGTGCTGTAGGTCCCTGAGGCTTCAGCTTTAAATACAGGGCACAGGTCCTGCTCACTCCATCTGGCAAGAGACAGAAGCAGAGGTTGAATAGAGAGCAGCCATTACATTCACCGTTATTCCAGTGCGCTTGCCTATTCACTGCTTACCTTTCAGCACAGTACTTGTCTGTTTCTGATGCTCCGGCCCATGCAGCATGTTCAAGTAAGAGTGAACCTGGAGGTACAAGAGTGACAGAGGATATTCCAGATCTTCTCACGTGACTTTTAAATTTCGTTTTTTCTAAAGCTTAATGGAAGGGATTCACAATATGTTTTACAGGCATCATTTTCAAGTCTCATTGACAGTTTTAATGCAGGACTATATGAAATAATATTTTCTTTACCTTTCTTTACCTTACCAATGTAAATCTTAGCAAGACTGTAAGCAAAGTCTCTGGCTGCAAGTTCCATGAAGCCACCTCCTCTCTCTCCTGCTTGTTGTGTAAAGATTTTGAGCTGCTGTAGTGCCTTCATTGAGACATGCGCAGGTTTGGAAAGCCCAGGTACGTTAGATGCAGCTTCCAACTTATCCTGAACATGGAAACACAAATAGTAATTAACTTCATTCATAGACCTTCATTGATAGTTTGTTAAATAAGCCAATGATGTTACAAAACACTTTGTATAAATCGTTCTTTCAGGAGGCAGAAAAAGAAGGATGGCAACATTTAACCAACGTAATGTAAACTCACAACTTGGGTCTAGGATCCAGCTAAAAAAAGAATGTCGTAAAGATCACATGACTGTAACAATGAGACTGTTATTGTTGGTGCGTTGGGATAATTTTCTGTAACGATGAGACTAGCCAACAGTACAGCGGCTAGGTGTCAGAACACGTTTTCACTACGACAGTCCAGTCTCTTGCATTTTTCTGCTGTAGTTAAGCCAATCCAAATTGTTTACGGTAAGGGAGGTTCCAGTTCTGCAGCCATGGTGGCGCCAGATTTTCGGAGTCCTGTGTTAAACACAGTGCTGCTTTTTCTGATAGCGGGACAGCTCAATAATGTGACTTACCTGAGTGGCAGAGAGGTAGGCACTCAAGATATGTCCTTTGCTCTTCATGATTGAACGCAAGACATCTAAAGACAGGATGTTGGTTGTCCCTTCCCATATTGTCAGCACCTGAAATGGGAGAAAAGCAGTATGATAGCTGCAGTCCTGCCCTCTTTGCCTAAGTCCCATTTCCCCCCTTACCTGAGCATCTCTGAGCATCGCAGGCAGGCCCGTGTCTTCCATGTAGCCCTGTCCACCGAAACATTCCAGCCCCTCTGATATAACTGCAAGAGACTGGCGCATAGATATAACAGAGATGTAATGTTCCTCCTTGTGTTCACTAAAGCCAGCTCAGCAGTGGCATACATGGCAATTACGCTTTCTGGGTTTACCTGTTTTCCTGTGTACAGTTTGGCAATGGGTGTAAGTAAACGGAGGAGGTAAAGATCCTGTTCTGTTGCCATGTTTGTTTCTTCCAGACCCAACAGACGAGCAACTTCCATCACGAGCAGAAAAGCTCCACGCGCCTCCACCTGAAAACAGCAGTGTACACTATCAATAGGGCCATGGACTCTTCCAGACAGTAAAAACAATATTAAGGTGTTCTGATGCTGATAATGCTGATTGTGAGCCATTACATTTACTTAAACTCATACAGAACCATTTTTGTAGCAGAATAATGTAGATATAAAACAGGGGTTTGAATCTGCTGCAGTATTTCCCACATGCTTGAATTTTCTCAGGCAATTAGCATGTAAGGGAAGGTGAGATAAATAGATGCACCCAAGGCACACTTGGTAAAAACCAAATTAATAAAGAGAGCCTGTCATCTTATCTACACTATATAATCAAAATTATATCTTTCAGTCATACCCGTTGCTGACAGGTGTATAAAATGAAGCACATTGGCAGCCATCTCCACAGACAAACATTGGCAGTAGAATGGGTCATACTGAAGAGCTCTAAACGTGGCACTGTCATAGGATGCCACTTTTGCTACATAGTTGAAACATGAAATTTCAGCCCTGCTAGATGTGCCCAGCCCATCATGATGATGCAATGATGAACAAATGTAATTTAAGCACAAACATGCTTTTTGGGAAGTGATGCGACATTTCAATGAGCTTAAATTACCGTATTTATCGGCGTATAACACGCACTTTTTTAACTAAAATATGAAGCTGAAATCCTACCTGCGTGTTATACGCCGATAAATCCTAGAGCTGCACTGTGTTAATGAGCCGCGAGGAGCTGCACAATCTTCCCCGCACAGCTCTCTCGCGCGCCCTCTCTGATGCCGGGAGCCCAGGGATGACGTCACTCCGGCCCCGGCATCAGCACAAAAAGTAGAACACTGGAAGATAAAAAGGACCCATACCAGATCTCCCAAAAGGTAGGGAGTCTGGATGGGCCTCTCAAATACTGGCAATATTGGCAATATATAAAATACATGTGTTGTGTGTCTCTGAGTGTGTGTGTCTGAGTGTGTGTCTGTCAGTGTGTGTGTCAGTGTGTTTGTCATTATTTGTGTGTCACTGAGTGTGTGTCTGTCAGCTTTGCTGACTCACTGAGCTCCTTCTTTTTGCATCACTATTATAATAAATGTTATAATGTAATAAATATTATTCCAACATTAAGTTCAGAGCTTCCAAGTCATTTATTTTAAGTTTTTTTTACTCAAATTTCCTTGTTAAAATGAGGGTGCGTGTTATACACCGATAAATACGGTAGCTTGTCAAAAGGCATATGTAACTGGAGAGCATTTGCAGCATCCATGTATTTTCTGAGTGGACGGTAAACTCACCTCCATGCGTGTCATAGTCTGTATGTGTAGCGGGTGGTCCTTTATTAGTTTTCCAAACACAAATCGTTTGGCCGCATACTCCCTTGCTAAATTGATCACCCTGAAATGCAAAGCCCAGAGATCAATTAGGGTGCATTCTCATAGCATATTTATGGTGCTTTCGGACATATAGAACTTACCTCCTCATGACAGCTGCTGCAGAAATAGTGTTGTGTATGCGAGTAATAGTCAGCATGCTGGAGATAGAAGCAACTCCGCGGCCCTCGGGAGAAATCTAGGGAGAGAGGAAAAAAAGCATTAATCTGAAACCAGAGTACACTTGCACACACTAAACGTGGCTCCACTGCTAAGAATCAGATTAAATTCTAAATGCCACTTCTAGGCTTTGTGTAAGTGTTGCTTTCAAATACTGTTTTTAGTTTATTCCAGTCTGTAAATTGTACTAGAAGTAAGTTGGTCTTGGCTGATACCTTGACAGAGAAAATTTTATAAAATATAAGTTGTAATTTGACAATCTGTTTAATTTAGCTGTTCCACTACTCCAGTAAAAGTAGTCAAGTTTACACAGAAGCCTGTTAAAGAAACTAGTGCCAGCAGTGGCAAGGAAGGGAGTAGCCAGAAAGCCTAATGTTACTCTGTATTATTATGTTAGCTTTATGTAACCTACCAGTAAAGCCTTCACCCCATCAAGTAGAAGCTCAGCTGTTGCCATCGGTCGAGTACCCAGTTTATCTTTAAGCCTCTGAACCTCGATTCCATTCAGCTTCCCATCTGCACCTCGAACTTCCAGGTAAAAAAGCGACAGCCCTCTAGTTCCCTGTAGAAAGACGGAGGCTACACTTTGAAAATCTACTGGTTTAGGTAAATTTATATTCCTGATGCAGGGCACAGAGAGAAGCAGATGTACTAATGTCCAATAAAAGTCTTCCAAGCGGCAAATAACAGTGAAAGTGTGCAACGATCCAATGTCTAGGTATATGTTCACCCATACCAAGGGACGTTGTTCCCTAGTAGATGCCAGACAAGGGCGCTGGATCCAGGCATGAAGAAACTATTAATATTATAGATAGCACCATTTGGTTTGTTTTGGGGAATCTTATGGTCCCCCAATGTGTGCCCCTAATAATGGTGCCAGTCACCGCTACCTATATTTTTGTCATACATGGTTGAGTTAGGACTGGGATTTTCGTATACCTGTGTGACACTCTTTTTCAATATCAGCATTGGGAATTTCAGTTGGATGTATTCTTTTGATTTGAAACAAATATGGTTAAGGCTTATTGTGGCTTTTAAAAAAAAAAAAGGTAGATGAACAGTACCCTTGTTCATATGCATATGAGGGGAAATTAATCTATTTTCATGTTAAATACATTTCTTGCAGCATCCTATAAATATTACTGTATCATATAATAAAAATAAAATAGGGTGCGTGGCCTGGCGGTGAATGGAGTGAGGAGTGTTGTGTAAGAGCTATGAGGTAAGGCCGAAATAGCTATAAAAATCCACCAAGAACCTGAATTACACGTAACATAGAAGGGGATCTCATAGAGAACGCAAAATCATTCCTTTTTCATGCTGAAACTAAAAAAGAAATAAACACCACAAAATGGCGTAACTCCCATGCAATCAGTGTTGGATGAAATGGTACTTCGGTGCTGGCTACAGGACCTCATAAGTCTGACAACACTATAAAAGCAACGATCGTGGCTCTAAAAGCTACAATTCAAAACAAGATGCAAAAACTGTCCAACAAAATTAGAAGAGACATAAAGGGTGGCTTGGAGGAGCTCGGAGATGGCCGCACACTAACTGAGCTCCGCTCCCAGCGAGACCACGAGCGGCATAAACGCGGCGACAACCCACCTGTATCCCGCGAGGTGAACATCTTCCCTCGGCGGGTCCGTTACGCAGCACCGGCAAATGGCTTCCAGAGCCGCTAAACGGCTCGATCGGCAGGACAAGCAGGGAAACTTCTTCACCCCGCGCCGCAAAATGGCGGAGGACACGCGGGAGAGGCCCAGTTCGGGTGAAGCATCACCAACTTCTGATGCTCCTGTAGAGGACTCTGAAGTAAGTCTTTCTGAAAACACCCTGAAAACTATGTTGCTAGACCTACGCAGCAACTTGCGGGAACTTGCTCAAGAAATCAAAATTGATATTCAAGCACTGGGAGAAAGAACCTCCCATTTAGAAAATAAAATGGAGGAATTCAGCAATGCTCATAATGATTTGGTTGATCGGTTTAATTTGCTTGAAGAAGATAATGCAGCACTCAAAACTAAATTGGCTAGCATGGAAGACCGTAGCAGACGTAACAACATCCGAATCAGGGGCATAGCTGAATCTGTAACGCCACAACAACTCCTTGAATTCCTAGCTGGGTACTTTAAGGCTTTGGTCCCTGATCTGTCTGATGTGGATGTCACTATAGGTGGGGATTCCCCACCAAATTACTAGTTCACCGGAAAGGCATCCTTAGGGTGATTACATCACTGGAAGAAGGCACAACAGCACTTTCGGAGTGGGGTCTCCCTTCACCTACGCAGCCCCTGCTGCGGTCTTCTAACACCCGCTTGCGGAAAGAATGGTTCCAGAAATGATATGTACTGCCTTTTCCAGTCCGCTGCATTATGACCTCATGTAACTGACTTACTTACACCCTATGTAAGTATTTTTTTCTCTGTATGCCATACTTTCAGACCTCAGCTCCTTAATGCCCTGCTCCTTTCTGGCCTGGAGACACTGATTGCTCGTTTTCTCTGATACGTTTCATGATGAGGCACAATTCTTCATACACGACTCTGCTATGATAATGATTCCTCAGCGACCTGTTCCTTTTTACACATGTGAGAGCTCTCCAAGACACCACTATTGCACCATGCAACGCATGTATTCCTGATCTACTCTACAATATCTCAGGGACTTGCTTTTTCTCGGATACTCGCAGACTCCTATACACACCAACGCGCTATATCAAATAACATGCTACTCATCACACGTGCTTTCGTAGCTACCACCATATTTCTATGCCCAGAAGGACTCTGCATCGAGCGGCACAACCACTACAGGTCTACTCTATGACTCCTCAGAGACCTGTTTTTTTTTTACTCAAAATCATCAACCCTACATCAAGCGACGCACCACTGCAAAACTCCATGGCAACCAACGATACTAACTCTACGTCCAGTGGAGCACCACTGCAGAACTCCACGTCAACCAAAGACACCACCCTACCTCCAGCGGAGATACATTTACTACACTTTCTCGCAGAACTCCGTGACACTCAAAAACACCGACCTTACATCAAGCGACGCACCACTGCAAATCTCCATGACAACCATAGACACAAACCTTATATCAAGCAGCGCACCACTGCAGAACTCCATGGCAACCAAAGACACCACCCTACATCCAGTGGAGCTACGTCTACGTCACTTCCTCACAAAACTACACGATACTCAAAAAACACCAACCCTACATCAAGCGACGCACCACTGCAAAACTCCATGCCAACCAAAGACACCTACTCTACATCCAGCGGCACGCCACTGCAGGACTCCACGACAACCAAAGACGCCAACCTTATATCAAGCGGCGCACCACTGCAGAACTCCATGACAACCAAAGACACCACCCTACATCTAGCGGAGCTACTTCTATGCCACTTCCTCGCAGAACTTCACGATCACCAACACCAACCCTACATCTAGCGGCGCACCGTTGTGGAACTCCACGACAACCAAAGACACCAACTCTACATCCAGCGGTACACCACTGCAGGACTCCACGACAACCAATGCCACTAACCTACACCCTGCGGCGCACCACTGTAGGTCTACTCAATGTTTCCTCAGCAACTTTTTTTTTGTGTGTGTGTTTTTGTGTGTTTTTGCTTTTTCTCTCTTCCGTCGACCGCTTTGAAGAGAGGCAATATAGCCGAAGCATTACCGACTACTGATGGAGGTCTCCCTGCTGATACCCCCATAGCGAAGTCTTTATTCATGGGTATTTGATCCAATGTGATCTTGTTTGGACTCACAAGATGTTCCTCCCCCACCTAGTGGGGTTTTTTTGGTGCTCCTGCTCTTTTGAGTATGGGTCCGCCAATACCTACAAGGTTTTTACACCTTGAGTTAATGTGTTTCACTTGGTTTATTTTGAAGTGCTATCGCAACTATTTATGTTTGTGTCTCTCCTTCATGCTTATGTTTCCCTCCAATGTAGATTCTTTGCCCACCTCAGGTGGGGGATGGAGTATGCCGGAACTTGTGGGGCGATGTGGAGCGGCGCGGGGCTGGCTGGTTGGGGACCTGGAGAGCGGGGGGTGCTTGTTCCTGCAGGACAGCAGACCTTATTTATTCCAGAGGATGTGCTTCGGATACGGAAGGTGGTTGTACAGAGGAGGAATTCCTGACGCCGCGCAGACTCTAGTAGGGTAGGATTACTCTTTGCCCTGACCACTCACATACTCGGGCCCTCTCGTGACTATAGCGTCCATTCTCATTTTACTCTTTTACATTATGACCCTTAACATTTTGTCTATGAATGTACGGGGATTAAGCTCCCCCCATAAACGGAAATTGGCAATGCGGGAAGCCGCTTAATCAAAAGCCACGGTAGCCTGTTTTCAAGCGACCCGCTTTGCTAGGAGGCATGCTCCTAAACTGTATTTCCCTACTCACTACGCAGCAATGTCAGATACCAAGAAACAAGGGGTCGCCATACTATTTAGCAAGCACTGCCCTTTCCAATTGACCTACAAATATACAGACCCACAGGGTAGACTGCTTATTCTATCAGGATTATTAGATGGCGATCCTATTACGATTGCCAATTTATATGCTCCAAACACATCACAATCATTCATCAAACAGAGCCTGGGGAGATGCGCGAAGGTGCGGAACGGTAGACTTATTATTATTATGTGGCGATTTTAACATAGTCGTTGATAAGAGTTTGGACTCCACTTCTACATCCACATCATCTTGTGTTAGGACACACACACCTAGCCGCCATTCTAAGCTACAACAAATACTGACGGAATTTGATCTCCATGATGTTTGGAGATGTCAACATACAACCGAACGAGATTACACCTTCCATTAGACGCCACATAACACATACACTCGTATTGATTTTTTTCTTACAGATAAAACTACATTACAGACTTCCACTTTATCTTCCACTATTGGAGACATAACATGGTCCGACCATGCCCCCATTCTACTTCACATGCCCATTGTGACTCCTCCATCCAGTGACAGGCGATGGAGATTAAATGAATCACTTCTCTTAAATCCTGACCTCTTACAGACGTTATTTACGGAACTCCGACATTTCTTCACGTCCAACCTGACTCCTGACGTCCTGCTCCCTACTATCTGGCTGGCCCATAAGGCCTTTGTCAGGGGCCTTTTCATCCAACATGGAGCCCGCCTTAAAAAAACATATACTGCAAAACTTGATGAACTACGCGCTAAACTATCCGAACTTAATGACCTCAACAAACTAGCGCCTTCTCCGTCACTCGCACTTCAGATATCAGATGTTAAGGCACGATATAACAATCTCCTACTCACACGTTCGGCTACCGCCCTTCGCAATCTTAAACAAATGTTTTATTCAAAAGGCAATAAAGCCGATAGACTACTCCCTAGCAAATTTAGAAAACGACAAGCTTCGTCTCGGATACCCTACCTTTCTTCCCAAGATGGGGAACCTATCAGGAACCCTAAGCTCATTGCAAATGCATTCGCCCGTTATTATGCTACCTTAAAGACGACACAAATGCATCTCAGCCCCTTTCCTCTTTCATGGTAGGATTCTTGTCCTCTCTTCCCATCCCACGGCTGTCTCCAGACGCGCAGAGTCCTGGCGGACCCCATCACCCCAACAGAGATCAAAAATGCCTTAAAACAACTTAAACCTCATAAGTCTCCGGGGCCTGATCGTTTTCCCAACTCATACTATATTACCTTTGCCGATATCTTAATACCATCTCTGACAGACCTTTTTAACAGCTTTTTTCGTGATGGTACTACCCCACGGGAGATGCTTGAAGCCATGATAATCACGTTACCAAAGCCTGGTAAGCCTACCACCGCATGCCCGAACTTTCGCCCTATTTCATTATTGAATACGGATATCAAACTATACGCGAAAGTCCTAGCCAACCGTTAAATATCTTTCCGAAAAGGCATTTGATCGCCTTCACTAGGGTTATATGACGTATACTCTTAAATCTTTTCATCTTCCTGATTCGTTTATCACTGCGATCACAGCACTATATGATTCACCATCGGCAAGAGTTTTTATTCCGGTTTCTATTCTGACAGCTTTAACATTACCAATGGCACTCGTCAGGGATGCCCTCTTTCTCCCCTCATATTTGTATTAGCTTTAGAACCCTTGGCAATCGCGATCAGGAACCATCCCTCTATTCAGGGATTCTCATTTAAAACGCAAACTCATAAAATTAGCCTATTTGTGGATGACATAATCTTAGCTCTATCGCAACCCCTTATGTCACTCCCCCTCTGATACAACTTCTGGAGGAATATGGCAGGATTTCCTACTATAAAAGCAATTCAAGCAAAACACAAGCACTCCCACTTAACATATCTGCTCACGATTTGTCTTTATTGCAACGCCTATATTCTTTTGATTGGAGGAATGACTTTTTACGCTACCTGGGTATCAAACTAACAAAAAGCTTCTCGTCTTTATTCCACGCTAATTTTGTCAAATCCTGGCCAAATATTAGAAATGATCTCCAAACATGGACCAAATTTGAGATATCCTGGTTAGGACGCATAGCTGCTGCCAAAATGGCTGCTCTCCCTAAATTAATGTACCTTTTTCGTGCGCTCCCTATACCACTTCCTTCCAACACCTTGCAACTTTACCAAGCCTCGTTCTCCACATTCATTTGGGGCAATAAAAAGCAAGACTGGCCATGTCCACTCTCAAACTTCCAAAACGTGGGGGTGGACTTGGGGTTCCAGACCTCCGATCTTATTATAAAGCTACACTGATAGCCCAGATGTTTACAGCATTCAAGGTGTCTGAGCGCCCTAAATGGTTGGAACTGGAATCTACCTTTACTTCACCTTATCAAATTACAGAATTGCTATGGTTCCCACCTTCTTTATTCCCGAAATTCACCTAGGCTCTTCCCAGCACTCGGTGGTCTCTGCGCGTCTGGAGAGAGATTATATCCAAACTTTTGCCCTTCCCGGCTGCTCTTCCCTATGCCCCTGTATCACTGCTCTCTCACTTTTCTAAAGATCTTAGTCTTCAATCTTGGATATCTCTGGGTATCCACAACATTGGACAACTCATGACAAAATCTAGCTTGATGTCATTTGCGGACCTTAGAACCAGATTTGGCCTCCCCCTTTCTGAACACTACACGTTTCTCCGCCTGAGTAATATTCTACGGACAGTGTTCTCCCATCCAGACTGTACCGGAAACCGCAGACTATTGGCTTTCCTGCGCTCCCCGGGCCCTACCAGACATGCCATTTCCATATGCTACAAAGCTATTGTTGCACAGACTTGCCCAACCAAGTTGCCCTACATGATAGCTTGGGAAAAGGAACTCAACACAGAGTTCTCTGACCAGGACTGGTCGTCCGCGATATCTAAGTTCATTGGCATTTCCCGTTGCAGTAAACACTTTGAAGCGAATAGGAAATTCCTTTTTCTATGGTATATGGTTCCGACTAAGTTGGCCGCGATTTTCCCTTCTTGTTCCAACCTCTGCTGGAGATGCCAGAGTGCTCCTGGCACAGTGAGTCATATTTGGTGGCATTGTCCCAATATACAAATACTTTGGAGGCAAATTTTTGACCTCCTTAACTCCTTTCTAGACTTTAAAATACTTCCTACTGTTAAAATTGGACTGCTAGACATGCTACCTAAAAACATTGCCCCGTGTTATAGACCTCTGACCTTGCACATCCTTACTTCGACAAAACGTCTGATAGCAAGACATTGGAGATCCACTAACATACCGAATCTGTCGCAACTCAGAGACGACCTTACCTTTATTGAACATATGGAGGCATTGACATACACTAAATCTGACAGTTTAGAAACCCACAATAAGATTTGGACAATTCGGCACCTTTTGGCATTACCGTATTTGAATTCGACCATCCTCTTGGATGGGGGGGCTCTGGGTGTGACCTGCTCCTCCTGCGTCATAGGTCCGGCGTCGCTCCACGATTAGAGGCTGGTGTTGCTGGCCCGCCGCCTACTCTTGAGGGGAATTGGGTCTTACTATCAGACCGGATGGTTCTGATTAACGAGGGGACACATATTACCTGTATAATGAAGGTTAACTGAAGATTGCTGCATTCCATGCATATAGCACTTCCTCTGTTTTTTCTTTTTTGTTATTTCTTTTCTTCTTTTTTGTGTTATTTCATAACTACGTATTATGAATAACACCGTACGCTCGTATGGTAAACATAGTAAACCTAATGTTACATTTTTGCTGTGCACTGTTGTTTACATATTATGGTTCACAGCTGGTCCTTGGGAATTCTTCTTTCTCTTGTTTTTTCAGATGACATCTCTACACACACTCATACACCCTTCAATTATACTCTCAACCAATTTGTTTGTATTCACGACAGTGATACATTGTCTCCTCAGCAATCTTCGTCCTGTGAAGATTTCACTCTGTCCATATTCTAAGAGCAATTTCAGACGAGATGTATCTTTGACCAGTATTGTACTTTATTGAATGTTTGTGATTTCTGAAATGTACACATGTACCTAGACTTTTTTTTTATATGACCAATAAATCACAATAAAAAGAAGAGACATAAAGGAAATGGGTGAGTGGACTGCGCACTTAGAAAAAAGGAGAGAGACAACAGAAGCGCACGACGGCCTGGATGTTGCACATCTCTTACTAGAGCAAAAATGCAACAGTGTGAGGGTCTTGATAATGTCACAGTGGGAGGAATTAGTGAAGAGGTTCAAGCAGCAGACCTGGCAAGCTACCTTACAGACCTTTTTCACACAATGGTCACCAAATTAAGCCCTCGCCGTGGACAGGACGCAAAGGTTGCCTAAACCACGTTAAGTGAGTAGTGAGGTCCCCAGGAACGTGATAGCATGGATCCATTTTTTAGAAACCAAAGAAGCAATCATGCAAGCTTCTAGGTCAGATATCTCTTTACCAGTCAAATGCTCATCACTTAATTTTTTTAATGATCTATCACAACGAGCTATGCTAAAAAAAGAGAACTCAAGGGAATTACCAATATCCCAAGAGAGGTACAAGCAAAATACAAAATGGGCTTTCCCTACCAAGCCAACTGTCCTCATAAATACTGCCTCAAAGCTAAATGGCACTTCAACTGTGGAAGAACCGGAGAAAACACAAGACCATGGCCTTTTTGAAAAGGAATCAGATGATCTATCCAAAAGGTAGATGTATACTACTGTGACATTCTGCCCTGGTTTCCTGGCTCCTGTATTGTGCATTCAGGTTTTTGGACTGTTCCTAGTTCAGCCTCTAGTGGCCGCTCTGCCTATGTTTCTGCTCTCCTCCTTTTGTTGTCACCTGGCCTCGTTACCTGCTGCCCTGCAGTATAAAGGGCTGTAGCTTCCTGCAAACTGGTCCTTGGCATTGTAGTAATAGGACCGTTTTGCCTTGGTCCTGTTCCTGAATTATTCCTGGCTTCCTTTTGTAACTGATTCTGTATTGCTCCTGCCTTCAGCCCTGCGAGTGGGCTTCTTGTCGTGTGCCCTGCGAGTGGGCTTCCTGTCGTGTGCCCAGCCTGAGGGCTTCCAGCAGCATGTCCAGTCGTGTGCCCTGCCGGGGGGTTTTATTTCAGCATCAGCCTTGCCAGTTCCAGTCCCGCACTTCTGTCTGCTGTGTGCCTGTCTACCTTGCACCATGAATCGCAGTGTACAAACAGACAACGCTATCCCTGCACCGAGGCCCCTCGCTAACCTGCTTACCCAGTGTGTGACAACTACTCAGATACATGCTCAACAATCATTGTTATACTCCATTAAATGTCTACTTCAGGCCAAACTCAGGCCAAATTATACTAATACAAGAAATGAAAACCGTTATACTACAGGAACAAAGAAAACAGCCCACATATTCCTTTATTACAAGCTTCTTAGACTCCCTGGATCTACCCCAAATACCAGTATCAGACTGTGAAGCACTAGCTGTTCCTATAACTACAGAAGAAGTAAATCCCCCGGCCCCGACGGGTTCCCAGATACTTATTACAAAATGTTTGCTGAATCTCTAACTCATTTTCTCACCTGCTTGTTTAACTTCTACATAACCCTTACAGAGCAGGGCAAACCTAATAATTTTCTTATGTCTACCCTGTATTGTCTACTTATAAACAGAGCTGAACATTATACTAAGTTATAAGGGTATATTCAATAAGAGATGAGATATGGAGAATGAAAACCTCGGTGCTATGATTCAAACCCTCTTATTATGCTGGTTTATAGTCCCACATTTTTTGCCTTGTTAAGTGTAATTCACAATGATGGTTTTTTGTACATATTACAATTTCTAGTTTTTTTTATATCTGCCAAGTAAAGATTTGGACATAAAACACACAGAGAACACTTACATGTAAAATATAGCGACTGAGCAATCATTAACCTACCTGCACTGTTTGACCTTGGCTATTGATCACCCTGCCTAAGGTCAAGCTCATGTCTGAGTCTGTAGCTGATGTGAACCATTTGTACCCATGAAGCCGATAAGTCCCATTTTCCTGACAACGTGCCACTGTCTCTGTTCCACCCGCTGCAGAGGGAATGTAACAAAAATATCTGGTCACACATTGCCCTCTCCGATTTACTGGGAATAAAACATATTAGTGTTACCTACCAACATCTGATCCTCCTCTGCGCTCTGTCATCCATTGTCCGGAGGTCCAGAAATGATTAGGGTTTCGTGAGGTCAAATGTTTAAAAGCACTTTCTAGAGTGGCTGATCTACCCAGAGACTGTTAGAGGAATAGAAGTCGAGAATTAGATGTACCTTAGGTAATGCTGTCTATAATAAGAAAAAAAAGCAAAGTTAATGCTTTTGATTACGTTTTCAAGGCTACTTATCTTATGTCTCTACTTATCTTATGTACCTGAAGGAAAGGCCCCAGACATTCCCAAAAAAAACCTGTAGAGCAGGATGGCTTGGCTGTGTTAACCTGCTGATGTGATCCATAGCCATATAAAAGACACTCATTACAAATCCTAAGTGAGCAGTGGTGTATTCTGGCCTTCACCAACTAAGGGGGCAGTTGTCCGTATTGGGCATTAGTGTGCAGCTGTTCAAAGGGCAATTTTTATTCTGTAAACACATGCACACTTAGTAACCTATGATGCCCTATTTGGTTTGCAAGCATATAAATGAAAACTGGTTGTAAAATAGTCGTTTGTGACACCCAAGATTAGCATCATATGCAAATTATCTTGCAATAATTATATGTTAAGGGGAAAAGCCAATTACTTTAAAACCCATTTTCTATAAAGGACATTTTTCTGTTCCAAATTGTCCCAAGTCCATCAGAATGTCCAAAATGCATTCTTAGCGTGCAGTCAAGAAAAGCCACCTTAAGTCGATGCTGTAGCTCCAGAGACATGGGCATTTTGGAAATGAAAATAAGTAACACTGATGTTCCAAAGTACTTTAATTATTAACAAAAGTAATAAGGTGAAGTAATTTTACTTTTTTGCGTACTGCAGGCTTGCAATTTTAATTTTTAATTAGTGTTGGCTTATTCACAAAATAGTAAGTTGCAAATGAGATGACATGTCACATCTCCAACTTAACTATACATTATGGACTGTCTTCTGTGAGAAGGTCTAGGTTGGCCCAGTATGCATAATGACTAGTCAAATAAGGGAGCACTGTATGTGAATTCGTGGCATGTCATCTCCATTATGTGGTTACAAGTTGGCCATTCCTATCGAACGACTGATAAGCTGAAATATTTCAGTGCACATTAACTCAATATTTAGTGTATAAATGCCAAAGTTTCACATACCTCATACTCAGCTGACAATAACAAGAGGGTGTATCATCTAAGTCGTGTGCTTGCAGGAGAGTTGAGGTATTTAAACTCCCTAATATCACTGCATTAGAAAGCAGAAGCAGCTGTTCTTCAAGGTAGATGTTATTTAATACATGCTCATATCAGGGAGCTGGAATGTTCTACCCAAAACTCACACAACCCCTACGTGTTAGTGAATACAAACCATGGTGTTTTCAAGTTCCATATATTTGTGTTCTTTGAACAGAATTAAAAGATCAATCTTTTTTATAAGAACACACAGCAGGAAACAGTGTTTATGGCACCCCAGTATTGTCTTACCTCTATGACCTTGGCTGCACCATCAGTCATGGCTAGCGGAGCGGTGAAGCATCCAGAAGATGGCGTGTACAGATATATCTTGGCAAGCTGAATCAAACGGCTGTAAAATAAAGGATCTTTTTTGTACTTTGCAACCTAGTTGAGCTGTAAAGCATACTTTGCTTTTATAAACACAAACAATTTAGATAATGCCAATATTTCATATATGAAGGGCAGTCAAGGTGCAAATTAGGTGGTCATCTAGGGAAGCCAAAGCACAGAGAGAAGGATTTGGCGATTGTACCTCATAAAGAGAGCAGACGGCAAACAAATGTTCCTTCAAAGATTTATTTCATTCAAGTGACCTTCATGACTTACCATGCAGTTGGTGAGTTGACATGAACAGTTTACATGCTACTTGCACTTCTTCTAGTTTTCTGTTTAAAATGATGTCCATAATTTTCTACTTAATAGTTCATCTTTACGTTCTCTATTTTGAACTTTTTTAATCCTGGTTTTTTTTTCCTGAACATTATTTTCCCAGAATCTGGAGACAAATGAACTGGTGCAGAAGCAACCTTCTATTCATATCTAGAGTTTTTTAAAAATGTCTAAGAAAAGCGCTCCAGAAGTCAACATTGTTTAAACCCCAACTCTGTACCCTGTCCCCGCTGTCTAGTCTCTTACCCAAGTACACCCCTCCCCCATAGTAAAAGATTTCTCATACAGGGCATAATAGGTAGAGTGGAAAGGACAAACATATTTACCTCCAGCTAGAATACCTCCTCTCGTATGCTTCCGCCACAAGGCCTTCCTCTGCAGACAGCTCTTTCATCCTCTTCCAGGCCGGACAAGTAACAATCCTATCCACTCTTTGACCCCAGGCATCATACTGTTGCAGCTGTGGTGGATTCAACTCGCACTCACGTCCAAGTGAGTCAATCTCGTCCACGAGACGCTGTCCAAAACGTTCAAAGTCTTGGCTGACCTCTTCCAGTATCTGCAACCAGGTTCTACAATTTATATCATTTCACAGTCTGCTAAATAGATGTAATTATGTCAGGACAGTAAACAAAAGCTTTCTCTTAGTAAACTAACATTTAACATAGATTCATAATCACAACGATGTTGTAGACAGAAGAAAATAAAAACCAAAATACTATTGCAGGTTTTGTTGCATTTACAGCCAAGGCTGCATTCCGAGCAACACAACAAAATTCAAAAAGTACAGTTCCCAGTTAAATATGGTTTATACCACATATCACGGGTACCGCTTAAGCTGCTCCGCTAGTTTAGGAAAAGAAAACCTGAAGACCTTACGCTACAGTGAGACAAAATGAAACTAGCCTCGTGTTACTTAACAAAGTGTGAATATCCACCATGCATGGTTCATTGAATATGCAATATGGAGAAGAAAAGGTTTTCATGATTACTTCATACAGGCATTTCTACCATGGGAAGTCCTACAGGAAAAATAGTTCTTTGTGAGCATAAAATTAAACCCTCTATACAGTCATGTAGGTTTTCATGGAAAAAACCCTGGTTTCATCTCATTTTCAGCCAATAAACTTCCTTTGTCTGCAGACCTGAAGATCGACAGTCGTGATATTTTGGGTGACATTCCCTGCACCGTGCGGTACAGTTTCAGTGGGAGTGCTTTCAGTGACACTAAAGAGGGCCGTGGGGGTATAGCCCTGGAGCTGCGACTTCTCCTAAAGGTGACTTTTCTACAGGCAAACAATTACTGTTTTTCTTTATTGGCGAGCTGAGCTTTTGCCGTAATTGGTACAGACCTGTCACCTTCCCAAATGTTACATTTTGAGGTTCAGTACATTAAGTAATCCTTTGACGAATTGATTACCCTCTTAGAAAACTACATTTTTGTACTGGAACCTATTCTAATAGTATGGTTATTTATTTATTCTGCCTTTGTCATTGTTTTTGTATTCAGGTTTATTTTGTGAAATAGCTTATTACACGCCGGTAACTAGGAGGGTTGCTAAAGATATAGCAAACCGGAGACACCTGGGATTTTAGGAGTGAGAGAAACACCCTAGAACCAGCGCTGGCAGAAACCAGTAAAACCAGATACGGAGGCAGCCCTCTCTTGGCAGGCTGGTTATGGTGCCATATTCTTTCTATATCAGAATTTTGCCATCTTAAGAACAGTGAGGATGATAGGTTCCCTTTAATGACAAGCTTGTTTTGAAACACAACAAAGTTTACAGTCCCTGATCAAATGGAATAGCAATTGTAATGAAAGGATCATTAAGAAACAGTTCACTGTCCCTGACATTACAACCTGGAATTAAAATGCATTTGTATAATTTGATTAACACAACATGCCTCTCACTTTGATGATGCAAAATGTCAGTGTGAAACAGACAAGAAATAAGACTAAAAAAACAGAAAACTTGAGCGTGCATAACTATTCACCCTCAAAGTCAATACTTTGTAGAGCTAACTTTTGCAGCAATCACAGCTGCAAGTCTCTTGGGGTACATCTCTATAAACTTGGCACTTCTAGCTACTGGGATTTTTTGCCCATTCTTCAAGGCAAAACTGCTCCAGCTCCTTCAAGTTGAATGGGTTTCCACTGCTGTACAGCAATCTGCAAGTCATACCACAGATTTTTAATTTGTTTGTTCGGGGTTTGACGAGGCCATTCCAAGACATTTAAATGTTTCCCCTTAACCCACTTGAGTGTTGCTTTAGCAGTACGCTTAGGGTCATTGTCCTACTTGAAGGTGAACCTCCATCCTAGTCTCAAATCTCTGAAAGACTGAAACAGGTTTCCCTCAAGAATTTCCCTGTATTTAGATCATTTCTTCAATCCTGACCAGTTTCCCAGTCCATGTTGATGAAAAACTTCGGTGTTGGGTTTGCACCAGACTAAGCATTTTATTGATGTCCAAAAAGCTCAATTTGAGCCTCATCTGACCAGTGTACCTTCTTCCATATGTTTGGGGAGTCTCCCACATGCCTTTTGGCAAACAGCGAATCTGTTTCCTTATTTTTTTCTCCAAGCAATAGCTTTTTTCTGGCCACTCTTCCATAAAGTCCAGCTCTGTGGAATGTATGGCTGAAAGTGGTCCTATGGACAGTGTAACGGGTTCACCAAGAGAGCTGTAGTAACTCCCAGAGATCACCCACATGTATCCTCTTGTTGTCCCCGGAATCACTTCCAGCACCAGCCAGCATGCGCACCTTGGAACCCTGCTATGTGTACTCAATAAGTAGACACAACTACCTTGAACTGAGTACAGCAGGAATGAACAGTTTACTGTTGTAAAACATAGACTGATATAGCCACAGAACTTCATTAACATAAATTAACATTGATAAACAGGTAGACAACCCAACCTTAAATCCCCTTTAGCTACTGAATATTCCCCTGGTAGCCATCCTGTTAATGGGAGTTAAATAGAGTTCCTGCCTGTTTGGCAGCCAGGCTGGAGCCATCTCTGAGTACCTTGGGCCCCTGTATGACAGGTCATTCTGTCACAGACAAATCCTCCAATCTCTGCTGTGGAGCTTTGCAGCTCCTTCAGAATTATCTTTGGTCTCTTTGTTGCCCCTCTGATTTATGCCCACCTTCCCTACTCCGTGAGTTTTGGTGGGCTGCTTTCTCTTGGCAGGTTTGTTGTGGTGCCATATTCTTTCCATTTCCTAATAATGTATTTAATGGTGCTCCGTGGGATGTTTAAATTTTTTTTAAAGTTTTTAGTCTGTACTTCAACAACTTTGTCCCTGACCTGATTGGAGAGCTCCTTGGTCTTCATGGTGCTGCTCGCTTGGTGGTTACCCTTGCTCAGTAATGTTGTAGCTTCTGGGGCCTTTTAGAACAGAGGTAGGTAGGTAGGTAGGTGTGTGTGTGTGTGTGCACACTCACTGGCCACTTTATTAGGTACACCTGTTCAATTGTTTTTTAACACAAATAGCAACTCAATGCATTTAGGTAGTCGTAGTCAAGACACCTTCCTGAAGTTCCAACCGAGCATTAGAATGGGGAAGAAAGGGGATTTAAGTGACTTTGAACGTGCCATGGTTGTTGGTGCAACCATGTATTCATTACAACTCATTACAACCAATGTATGCAGAATAGCATGCGGGGTCGGAATTTGGCATAAACAACATGAAAGCATGGATCCATCCAGCCTTGTATCGATGGTTCAGGCTGCTAGTGGTGTGATGGTGTGGGGAGGATTTCCTTGGCACACTTTGGGCCCATTAGTACCAATTGAATGTTCCCAGCACCTTGTAGATAGAATGCCATGAACAATGAAGGCAGCTCTGAAGGCAAAAGGGGGTCCAACCCGGTACTAGCAAGGTGTACCTAATAAAGGGGGCAGTGAGTGTATATATACTGAAATTGTGTAACTCTTAGATTGCACAACTAAATACGTGACTTCTGAAGGTAATTGGCTGCACTAAATCTTATTTAGGTGCTTTATAGCAAATGGGGTGAATACATATGCATGCGCCACTTTTTCTTAAAAAAGTTATTTTCTTCATTTCACTTCACCAATTTGGATTATTTTGTGTATGCCCAATACATGAAATCCAAATTAAAATCCATTTTAATTCCAGGTTCTAATGCAACAAAATAGGAACAATTCCAAAGTGGGTGAATACGTTTGAAAGGCAGTATATATTGATATAAATATATGGAGTATTTGGAACCTGCTTAAAAGCAACCATACCTCTTGATTGTCATACTCATAAAAGTAAAGGTTTTCAACAAAAAATATATTCAAGATGTAATTACCGGTACTACTGCTGTTTGAATGCATATGGCAAGCAACCTGTAGACATGCCACACATTTCTAACAATATCTGGCTTGCGTTCATACAATGGATAAATTCCAAATCTACACAAGAGGGTGTTTCTAGGAGAGTTGGAGTTTTACCTCAACTGGGTCTATTCACTAAAGAAAGAGTTATAAGCAGAGTTGTGGTTTTCACTTACCGTCTGCAATAATCATTATGAACACTTGCAAGTTTCCCAAACATGAAGGGCTGAGCTGTCCATGTATAATGCATAATTCAATGTGTAGGAATTCCCTATATATTATATAGGGTCAGCCAAATTATCTGTGCAGTAGGACCTTCATAACGTAAACTGAAAAAGTTAAAACTCCTGACAAGTCTCCTTTTGGTGAATAAACCCCACTGACTTACTTTACATTATGAAGGGCCAACCCCCACGAGCTTGTACTCTAAGAATCTATTGGATTGCCACATTGAAATAAGTGAGAATTCTTGAAAGTAACCCCACTGATTGATCTATGCATTATGCAGGGCCAGCTCATCCATTCTTGCATTGAGCATAGTAACTTCATGGAGTTGAAGCCACAATTGTCCTACAAAATATCTGGCCAAATCCTGTTTTAGTGAATAAACCCTAATAGCTTATAATGTGTAATTCTTGACAATATTCCGAGAACATATATGTCTAATTTTCTAATTACAATACACACAGGCTAGGTCGAGTGCAGATTATTAAAAAAAAATACTGGTTCATAACCCTGGTTTTCAATCCTTCTCTCTCTACTCTATTGAAATGAATACGCTTAATCTTCTTAAGTATTTCTATAACAACAGGTGCTTTTCAATTATACAGAAAAGAAAGAATCTCATAGCTACTGGTACCAAATAGAGAGTGTTTCTGTCTGCTGACTAGTGTAGTTTTGGTTGTGTGGTTTGCAATTAGCCCCTACCGCTGGAGGAAGATGTCGCTTCAGATAGTTTTGGAGTAGTGTATCCTCCAAGAATTGGTTTCCCAGCTTGGGTTGTTCTTGGAAAAAATTTCCAATATGTGCATGGGAGAAAGGAATCTTTATTTCTTCCAGGATTGCCTGCTGCTGAGGTCCAGAAACATGGTCAGCGGCCGGAGACATGGCACTCTTGCTACCCATTGGGCACACAGACTGGCACTGTATGCCACTGCGCCAAAGCTTTCCAGTCTTCTGAAACACAAGGAGGTTGACCTATTTCACCCTGCAACGAAGAGCAGATTAATGCAAGAAAAGAAGGAATGGCAATGCAAGAATATCAAGGAAATCAATTTTTTAGACATGTCACTGTAAATACAGGTACCATATAGTTTACTGTGATAGTAGCTGCAGCAAATCCAACTAAAACTAATGGACGCGCTTTCCACAGAGGCACACGGAGTTCTGGACAGACCCCTGCCCACAGCATCCGCAGAGCCAACGCTCTGGCGATAAGTATAACAAGTGCAAATGAAGATGCTAAACTAAAATTATTCAGCAGAACACATCTTCTGTATGGAATTTAGCTGGGGTGGGAAAATGGGAAAATGCATATAAGCGTTCTATACAGTCATCCCACGAATTTGCAAGGGGGGATCACAAACGAATTACACACAAGTTTGGTATGATGTTGCTTTATAGCCAAATTCTAATCAGGGCTGTTATGACATATATCAGAGCCTGACGATCAGGTATCTTTAGTGTTGAAGTAATGAGTATATTGTTTTTGAGGTTTTTCTAAGATCTGTGACAGTGGCACTTACCATTACCATTAACATTTTACCATTCCTTCCAATTTAATCTAATTAAAAAAAAACAACTATGACAACTATGACAATGACACCTCTGACAGCTCACGGCCACAAATGTGCTTAACGTCGTATGGCTGCACACGGGCATCGAAGGGCTCTCCATAGGGTTCTCTTGATCGCTGGACAGAGAAACCCCAAACGGCAACTCTATCAAGTGATCAGTGCCATCCAAGGGGTGCCATTTTCTGGGCAACGAATACAAAGCAATTGTATACAGGAAGAAAATTCACATACATAATTTCACATTCATCAAAACAACACATAAAGAGAGCAAATTAGGAACAAAGTCTTTTCTTGACGATCACTTCGCAAATATCACTAGAACCGTTCTTTAGAGTTCTCGACAATTAAACACAAACTTCATACTAAGAACACAGTATAGTAACTGTTATTTAATATCTAAAACACACATAAAGTACGGCAAACACCGCGAATTACCCTCTTGTTCGTGACATTGGAAGTCTTCTGTCCTCTTCACCCGCAGAGAAACACAATTAGATATTCATGAGGGTGGCGGAGATATGTAATTCATTGGTCAGAGCAAACAACGGGCGTCACTGACTCCACGGAGCCATTTCGCTTGCGGCTTGTTGGCGGCAAAGGTTTGGCCGCGTTTTCCAGTGAGTCAGATATATTATCATATCCGACCCGTGTAGAGGTGTTCAGTATGAGTACTATGTTATAGGAAATTAGGTTTGTAATGTAAACTTATGTCAGCATTCCGGGTAATATACTTGTCTTATATTAAATAACAAAAAGGCATAAAGTGTTCTAGGGCCTTTTTGGAGGCAGCGTGTACTAATTTATAACTGAATTGAGTTCTTTAGCATAGTTCAAATAGCTGGTTACAACAAACGTCTGGCAGGCACTTATATCCATGCGTTTGTTTTTATGCTATTCAGGCAAAATGATGGTTTAGGTAAACTTTAGGATCAGGCATAGGCAAAGTGTCAATACAAGGACACCAGTTTGCCTACCCCTGTAGAAAGAGGAGCCCCCTGTGACAAACAAGCCAACCCTATTAAAAAAAAAATAACATCCTTTAAAATAAATCAACCCCTGGAAATGCCTTTTACAATTCACACTCGGGACGTTATATTAATGTCATTAGATTTGGTTGCAAGCTTGCACTCAAGATCATCAACATCTGTTGTATCTATATGTTTTAAGTGTCTCTTTTGATAGTACTTCTGAAAGACCATATGTTAGCACTTAATAATCAGTATTATAATATTATCTATGTGTATAAATGAGCACCCCAGAAAGGGAGTAAACCTCCTCAAAACAACCATTATATGCACATTGTATGTGTTTCCACATACAATGGGCTCAACAGAGTAATTTAGCAGAACCCTCTCACCCTTTGCAAACATCTTTATGCTGCCGAGAACATTGTTCTGAAACGGGGTTACATTGCGGAGAACCTATTATTCTAATGAAAACATCAGTGTGCTATATTTTTGGACAGAAGGCTTTTTCTATTTAGTTTTATATACTCACAAACAAAGCTTGAAAAAAAAATCCTCTTTAGGGCCGTTGTCATGGTGATGTCTGTGGGTGTGTCTAAATATTTTTATTTTAATAAAATAAAACGGATTTATTATTTCCACTTTTCTTGGTAGTAGTAGAAACTCACTAATCCCTTCTCAATGTAATCTCCCTAAATACTCAGTCCTGCTTTATTAATTGCAGTGTGTGTGGGATGAGCGGTTAATGGTTTATATGGAATCCTAGCAGAGTTTGTATGGACCATGTAGAGTCTCTCTTATGCCGATATAGTCCTCCTGCCGTGCCACCAATGACATTATCGGAAGGGAATGCTCTAACGGAAGTTAAGGCATCCAAACATTCTCATGTAAAGGCAATTCCACCAAGCTCTGTCGCACTGAATACCTTAGAGCAAGCAATGTCGCCTGTCAGAAGGCAACCTAATGCATAGGCTCAAAGCCCCTCCATCAGCTAGGAGCAGGCTGCACACTAAGGAAATCTATGGTTATATTCCTGCCGATTGCTCCACCTTTTAGCACTAGAAGTGTTATTTAGGATTATCGGCGAGTTCTGTCTAACACACGTCTGCTTCGTTAGTGTTAAATAATAAAACAGTAGCGGTGCATTGCCTGCAGCCATGCATATTGTATAATCAATATCTAACGCTATCCGTACTAACTACTTACTGTAGTAACCCAGTTGTACTTATTTTGGTGACAAGCCGGTTAAGTCAGACTGCCTCCCCATTTACTCATTACTAGAGAGAGCAACCTAGTGACGCTTGCAATTACGGTATATTTCAGATAATGTAATACTTGTTTCCATCCCATCCGTGACAAATATTGCCTCATATACCCTTCTGTGGTATGTTTTTGTGCCGTTACTGTTTTTTACTGGAAACAAAATTCCCTTCTGTTGCTCAAAGTGCTAAAACTGCATATTTGAACCGAAACAGTAAAATCTGATGCTAAAGCATTTTAGATATCTTAAGTTACTTTGACTAGAACAATTATTCAATCTGGTTATTATAGTGTTTTTTATTATTAAAAGAAGCTGGTTTCACTTATTGAAACATAAAATCTCACAACAGATTAGAGCTGTTTATGGGTAATTTATTTAATAACTTTGATATTGCGACAGGGTTCCATGGTTATTTCTGAGAGGTAGTTACATGAACAGCGGTCACCACCAGTGCAAGAAGATTCAGATGTTGATTCTCGGTGCTGAAATAAAAAAATATTTGGTAAAGCAACGCCAGTCATGGATGGAGCAGCTATTTTTGGATCAGCGGTTGATTCAGAGAACTGGTGTATTTTAATTGCAAGGCTCGCAGGGTAGTTATAGCTACCTATAAATTACACCTCCCACTGCCACCCTCAGTGCTGACTCTTACCTCTCTAAATCCATATGGACACATTTTGTATGTAATTACCGGTATTGTAAATTAGGTTATATTGAAAACGTCGACCTTTCGTATTGTTTATTGTTGATGCTTTATGGACAGTTGTAAATATTCTTCATGCCTTTCATTCTTATTTTCATTCCCATATTTATCCTTGTAGTTGTAAGAATATTGCCTGATACCCTAAGTATTAACACGTTTTTTTTTGCAACAAATATAATAAGGGCAATTAAGAACAATTGTCTAGAGTATAATATGTTTTATATTTTTAGTGGTAACTCTAAGCACATCCATTCTTTTACCATGTATGTATGAATGTTAAAAAAACAAAAACAAATGACACATTGTTAGGTTGTTAGGACAATACCTTGTTATTATCTTCATCTGTACAAAAGCTCTCTGCAAGTAAATTTAAATTGAATTACCGTAATTATGTTTTTTAGGTTTTGGTGAAAAGGGATAAATTATGAGTGTCTCATTTCTTTTTCTCACGATCCTTCAGATTTACAGGTAAGAATTTAGCAAATGTCTGATGGTATTACAGGTATCTATGGACTGTGTTTGCATACTTGAAGTACTCTGTAGAAGAAATATTGGACTGAGGGGGCTCTCGGTTGAGTGATTAGCATCAGTGCAGTCGTCTTTGTCTTTTACTGACCGTGTGAGAGTGTATTTGTGCACGTGAGAGAAGGTTTGCTTTACAGGACTGAACTTTATAGGAAAGTCCTTGCATCAGAGCTAACACCTTGAACAGTGAATTTTTGCTGTAAAGAAATTCTAGCTTTAACCATTTTTATAACAATGCATGTTTCACTTTAATTTGATAGGGTTAACTTTAGAATTTATACAAAATTTGTATAATCTGCCCAGAAACCCATGTTAGCCTGTGTTAGTGGATGTAGGAGCTCCCCACTTAAGAGTAGAGCAGAGCTGATGCTTACCGCACCCGTACATACTTGTATTCTGATCAATAACCTGCTCAGTATTTGTAATGAAACTTTGGTCATGTCTTTGCCAATTAGCCCCAATCACACCTCTTCCATACAGAATCATTCCAGATTCTTAAAATTTCAAGGTCGGTGCTGGTGGACTCTGCTCAGTTTACCGCGCATATTGTCCATTGGGTTCAAGTCAAGGATGGTCATAGTAGGACCTTGATTTTTTTGATGCAACTAACTTCTGCCAACAGGGACTTTTATGAAATTGCATTCTAAATACATGTGTAGTTGGTCCCCCCTTTGCAGCCATAACAGCTTCCACTCTTCTGGGAAGGCTTCCTCAAGATTTTGGAGTGATTCTGTTTGAATATTTTGCCCATTCATCCTGTAGAGCATTTGTGAGGAGCTGACGTTGGATAAGAAAGTCTGACTGAGAATCTCTGTTCCGGTTCATCTCAAAGGTGTTTGATGGAGTTAAGGTCACGGCTCTGCCTGGGCCAGTCAAGTTCTTCCACAACAACCTCATCCAACCATGTCTATGGACCTTGCTTTGTTTGCTGGGTCACAGAAAAGGGACTTCTTCCAGCTGTTCTCACAAAGGTAGAAGCATAGCATTGTCAAACATGTCTTGGGATGCTGAAGCATTAGGATTTTCCTTCACTGGAATTTGGGGATCTAGCCGAAACCCGCAAAAAACAGTCCAGTTGACACTTCCGTTCAAAAGTTAGGGGAAATGTCATCAATTAAAGTAACATCAAATGTGTCTGAAATACATTGCAGACATTGTTACTGTAAATCACAGAGGCCCTTTATTAGCACACATCACAAGTTTAAAGGGCTAATTGATCATTAGAAAACTGTTTTGCAATTATGTTAGCACAGCTAGAAATCTACTTGTTTTCCATGAAAATAGCTTAGTGTCCCCAAACTTTTAAACGGTAATGTATATACCCCGATCAGCCATAACATTATGACCACTGACAGGTGAAGTGAACAACTGATAATCTTGTTATCATAACGCAGTGGGTGGGATATATTAGGCAGCAAGTAAACATTTTATCCGCAAAGTTGATGTGTTAAAGCATAAAAACTGGGTAAGTGTAAGGATTTGAGTGACTTTGATGAGGGCCAAATTGTGATGGTTAGGTGCTGGGTCAGAGCATCTCCAAAACTGCAGCTCTTGTGGGGTGTTCCCCGCCTGCAGTTGTCAGTACCTATCAAAAGTGGTCCAATGAAAGAAAAGTGGTGAACTGGCGACAGGGTCATGTGCAGCCAAGGCTCATTGATGCCCGTGGTGGTGCGAAGGCTGGCCCGTGTGGTTAAATCCAACAGATGAGCTACTGTAGCTCAAATTGCTGAAAAGTTCATGCTGGTTCTGATAGAAAGGGGTCAGAACGCACAGTGCCTCACAGTTTGTTGTGTATGGGGCCGCAAAGCCGCAGACCGGTCAAGGTGCCCGTGCTGACCCCTGTCCAGGGGTCAGGTGGACATAATGTTATGGCTAATCAGTGTATATATATATATATATGTGTGTGTGTGTATAAATATATATATATATATATATATATATATATATACGTATACAAATAAACAAATGTGCAGGTTACATTTTGTGGGCTACAACACCCTCAGGCAGTTGGTAATTTATTCATGATTACCATTACAAAGCAGTATACTAACAGTAAAAATAGCGCAAACATTATTTATTATATGATATTATATATTTATTATATCTTATTCGTATTATTTGAAACAGCAATGTATACCTTCTAATATCTATTCATAAAGTGCAGGGTGGCCCAAGTGCTGAAATGTAGGTATCTTTTTTTCCAGCAGTATTCAATTGATGTGTGTGCGCTCCTAGTGAAATAAGAATTTGTAATCAATTTACTAATCCATATAAAATGTTTCTGTAACTCACTTGAGGATTATGTTATAGTCTAATTATGATGAATATGTTTCATCTGCAAAGAGATTTAGCAGACGGAAGGTCTCTGTGTTAAACAAAAGTGTTTGTAAATCACTGAATCATTATTTTCCTAATCCAGACGCATTATGTTTCTCCTGCTGGCTGCAGACACAGACTGAGTGATATTAATGTAACAAGTTAGCAGGAAAAAATTATGTATGTCTGTAATGGAAAAAATAATTTTAATAGATTAAAATACTTTCCAGTTATATTCAATTTTTTCATTTATAAAGGTAGTTTATTCATATTTGTGGAATCATGCAGAGACATGACTGGTGGAAGTGTCAGTTTCTTTTTTTCACATTTTGTTGTGGTAGTCTCTTTGAATTTTGTGTATTTCATTCATTATTTCTGCCATGTGTGAAATCAGTGTTACAGATGTGGAACTGATAAAATATTTTACATAGATATGCATATCTAACTACATTTTATTGAATGAATATCTGTAATATTTTGCATCAATAAAATGTAATAATCAAACTGATAATAAGCCCGAGACAATGTTAAGACCTTCTATTTCACTCTGAATATGTTCTGCTTGTTGGAAAACAGTTATACCAAACATCTGAGAAGTGATTTCTTATAAACAACCATAGGAGCCTGTGTGTACATCACACACGTGCCATCGTGTAGTCCTTGTTGATATGTATTTCCTTTTTTTCAGCAGAGTATTGGAGAAAGTCTACCAAGAGTTTACTGTTTTGTCTTATTTTAGCGGCTATTTGGGCTGTGGAGCTACAGAGCGGAGGGTCCGCTCTTGCAAGACCCAGCTGACTGGGGTTCTGCTGTAGATGGAGACAAGCGGGTAATCTGTTTAAACAAGCCGAGGAAGCAGTAAGGGTGTACTTAGTAGGGCTGAAACAACTAATCGATAAAATCGATAATAATCGATTATGAAAATCGTTGGCAACGAATTAATCGATTAATCGAATCGATTTTTATCGATTGTAAAAAGAGTTTTTTTTCAGAGCAAATGCTCTGAAAAACTCCTCTCCTTATAATAATCCGATCTCAAACAGAGATCGGATTATAACACCGGAATCCAGATCCCCCGCAACGCTGCAGGGGACCTGGATTCCCCTCACTGTCGGCCGGTCTCTCACTTCCGTCTCTCTCCCCCTCGCATACACCCCTCTGACTCCTCCCCCCTCCCTTACACTGCTCTGCCTCTCTACCCGGCTCCCTGGTGTCTAGTAGTGATGTCCGGATCATGAACGAATCGTTCATTTGATCCGATTCTTTTTAGTGATCCGGATGAATCGGTTCACTAGACTGAACGATTCATTTGTAGCGGTTCAGTCTGTGAATCATGCAGCTGTAACCTGATCCTAGAGCTGTGAGTCATCTGCAGAGCACTCAGACACAGACTCTGGGGTCAGGTTACAGCTCATTAATTCACACAGGAACGATGACTCATAGAGTCAGAGAGTCGTTCAAAGAGTCGAATGATCCGAAGAGTCGAATGATCCGAAGAGTCGAATGATCCGAAGAGTCGAATGATCCGAAGAGTCAAATGATTCGAATCTTACAGGGATCCGGATCTTACAAGGATCCGAATCTTACAGAGATTCGAATCATTCAGAGAATATTACTGATACCATACTTTTATAAATAAATACATTAATAATGTTCACACTGCCCCCAGGATTTAGATTCCCCTGAGTTTGCCCCCATTTACTTATAACTGCACCTACAGTTAACTTTATTAAATTAATTAAATTAACCCTCAGTCATCAGCATAAAATTAACCCTTATACCCCATCAACCATAACTGCCCCTGAAATTAACCGTAAAGATCCCATTAACCATAACGGCCCCTGAAATTAACCCTAAAGACCCCATTAACCATAACGGCCCCTGAAATTAACCCTAAATACTCCATTAACCATAACTGCCCCTAAATTAATTGCATATACTCCAGATAAATTACCTAATAAATTGGTATGGTTGATGGGGTCTTTAGTGTTAATTTAGGGGCAGTTATGCTTAATGGGGTGTTTAGGGATAATTTAGGGGCAGTTATGGTTAATGGGGTGTTTAGGGTTAATTTGGGGGCAGTTATGGTTAATGGGGTGTTAAGGGTTAATTTTAGGGGCAGTCATGGTTGATGGGGTGTTAAGGGTTAATTTTAGGGGCAGTCATGGTTGATGGGGTGTTTAGGGTTAATTTAATGGTGAGGGTTAATTTAATTAATTTAATAAAGTTAACTTAAGGTGCAGTTGGAGGTAAAGGGGAATGTAAATCCTGGGGGCAGTGATTATTAATGTATTATTTATAACAGTATGGTGATATTCTCTGAATGATTAGAATGCCAATGAAGGCAGAGAGTCGTTCAAAGATCCGGATCTTACAACGATCCGGATCTTACAATGATCCGGATATTACAGTGATCCGGATCACTGTAAGATTCGGATCCCTGTAAGATCCGAATCTTTGAACGGCTCTCTGCCTTCATTGACATCACTGGAGGCAGGGGGGAGGATTCATAATGAAAGGGGCGGGGCCAATCGTTAGTGTGCCTGCACGGAGTTACTGGGTGATCCGAAGATCCGGATCATGAATCGGATCATTTCAGTGAACGAATCGAAATGATCCGATTCACTTTAATGATCCGAACTTCCCATCACTAGTGTCTAGTGAAGATCGGTTGCTGACAGGAGGCAGAGTGGAGTATGGGAGGGGGGAGGAGGCAGAGTGGAGTATGGGAGGGGGAGGAGGGAGAGTGGAGTATGGGAGGGGGAGGAGCCAGAGTGGAGTATGGGAGGGGGGAGGAGGCAAAGTGGTATATGGGAGGGGGAGGAGGCAAAGTGATGTATGGGAGGGGAGGAGCCAAAGTGATGTATGGGAGGGGGAGGAGGCAGAGTGGTGTATGGGAGGGGGAGGAGGCAGAGTGGTGTATGGGAGGGGGGGAGGAGGCAGAGTGGAGTATGGGAGGGGGAGAAGCCAGAGTGGTGTATGGGAGGGGGAGGAGGCAGAGTGGTGTATGGGAGGGGGTGGAGGCAGAGTGGTGTATGGGAGGAGGCAGAGTGGAGTATGGGAGGGGGAGGAGCCAGAGTGGAGTATGGGAGGGGGAGGAGGCAGAGTGGAGTATGGGAGGGGGAGGAGCCAGAGTGGTGTATGGGAGGGGAGGAGCCAAAGTTGTGTATGAGTGAGTTATAGTGGTGCATGGGGGGTATTATGAATTTCAGGGCATATAGGGGGTATAAGGCATATTGATATTAGGCATATCAGGGGGTCATAAAACATCTGGGGGTAAAAGGTATATCAGGGTGCTCAGTTGCATATCACTGGCATATAAGGAATATAAGGCATATCAGGGGCACAGTGGCATATCAGGGGGCACAGTGGAATCTGGCATATAGGAGGTATAACATGGAGTGCATATACATGGGGGAACAAAAAATATATACCAATAGTGTAATACGTAAACAAAAGGTACTAAAATGGGGTATAAGATCCACTCACAAGTGTGCTGGATAAAGGTAGCTCATCAAACGGACTCTGGTGTAGATGGACAACAAGCGATAAAATCAAAATAAAAGCTAAATAAAAAGCTTTTATTTTGATTTTATCGCTTGTTTTAATTGTCTCCTAAAGAAGCCAACGTGCTATCGGCGAAACGCGTCGAGACCAATAAATTGACGATTATTTGCTGCTGTTTACCGGAGTATCTATTCAATCAGCCCTTGCACATTACTTTTTGAGTTGTGCTACTTCATTTCTGTAAGCGCAATTCTGTATGCTTTTTTGTTATTTGAAGATACTGCACCATTCTGGTTCTTCTTGGTTTTACAGCTTTCTAGTTGTCCATCTACACCAGAGTCCGTTTGATGAGCTACCTTTATCCAGCACACTTGTGAGTGGATCTTATACCCCATTTTAGTACCTTTTGTTTACGTATTACACTATTGGTATATATTTTTTGTTCCCCCATGTATATGCGCTCCATGTTTTGCTGTTGGATTTGATTTACACTTTGAGGAAGAGTGTTTTGGAAGCTGCTTTTAGTGTGGGGAAGTATTCATTGTTTATTTATTTTATTGCACGTGGAATATTGGTCCTTTTGTCTTTTCATATAGGAGGTATAAGGCATATATGGGGGCAGAGTGGCAAGCTGGGGGTCAGATGTGCATAACCGGGGGCAGTTTGGTAAATAAAAAAAATTTAAACAAGGCTTTTTTTCTCATAGTTTTTATTAAATATGAAAAATAGTTAACATATGAATTAATATTTACTAATAACTTTGTATTAAAACCTAGTTTGAGAAACACCGTGTTTGGGTTCTTGTAGCTTTTATTATTATGTCAGTAAAATAAGAAGGTGAATAGAGAGAGGCCATTGCAATAAAGAGATGAAAGTGTAAATTGTACGTTTTTCATTACATTATTTTAAATTTTAAAAAATTGCATTTTCTTTATCCGATTAATCGAAAAAATAATCGGCCAACTAATCGATTATTAAAATAATCGTTAGTTGCAGCCCTAGTACTTAGTTTTTCATACATATCTTCTCTATTTTGGCTTTATTTTTGTTGCATGAATCATGACACGGAGTAATATGTCATGTGTTGTTGTTCATCTGAGATTGCAGTTACCTAATTTTTAGACCTTGTAAGGAACAAATGATGTTATTATGTCCTGATACGTAAAACCATAGTAAAACAAAGTATGGTGTTAGCATACTACATCAATCGGCGTACTTTCTTTTTCACATGGTCGTAATTAGGTAACTGGTAGATAACAGGTAAGCTGTAACAAAAATTATAAAATTATATGACAAATAACCAGTACAAAAATAGACCTCCTCTAATTGAATTCATAAACCATGAAGGCATTCAGCAATTACACTCTTGTTTTACATCTGTACAATTGAATATTACTGCTGTGCTCGGGAGTTTCAAGGCAAGATTGTCCGGGTCAAGCAGCAGGCATCCAAACAACCACAGAACTAGAATAGTTTATGGATATTTCTACATATGTGTTACATATAAAATGTAATTTTCTTTTGAGACTGTGAGTTTTTCATAAACTATTGTTTTTGCAGTTAATATATTTACCAGTATCTGCAATATCACAGCTCACTTCAGCAATCTGGCGGTGGAAAACTAATACAGATGTAGTTTGTTTTCTGTATTATGCACTGGTATCAAAAATACTTAATAAATACTTAAAAGTAAATCCACAGCCTTCTTACAGTCCTAAGGACTGTTTCAAAACTTGTCCTTGCTTCTGTTCTCACAGATTAATGTAGTATGCTAACACCATACTCTTTTTTACTAGTATGGTACAGTTCAGTATTTTGCAACTTGTTTTGTGTTGTGTTGTTTTTTACAAGCAGACAGTAAAATAAGTGGTTTTGGCAGACATATGTTCTGTATGCTAAAGAGGGAGATGTCAAGCAGTAATCTCGATTACCTTTAAACTGTTTTGTGGACATTTGTCTAGCCTCATCCCCTTTCCGCATTTGCTCTGCCTATTTACTCCTTGTACAACAGGAAACTGAAGAAATTCGTGCTGATTTAACTATGTATAATACGTGGCCAGTCAAGCTCTTCTTGTAGCTAAAGTTCTCTAGAGTTGGACCTTTTACTAATATATGGTAAAGTCAAGAAACTGAAACTGGCTAATTCGTTTCATTCAGATAAATTATGGTGAAATCATCTGTTGATCTTTGGCTTTCCTCAAAAGTGAAAAAATTACAACTTTTTATTTTGCACTTACCGAAGTTATAGTAGTTCTAATGCAAGACCAGAAAGATTTGCTTTTCATAGCTGTGGTTTATTGTTTACAGGTTTTGAGTCTCCAAGAATGACTTGTGTTTGTTCCTTACACCTTTTCTGGCTACCTATTTGTTGCCTGTCAAGACATTGCAGGTATGCCTTGATACTTTGTATGTTATACGCCCCCTTAATTGAATACTTTTTATATAATTACTTATATGTATGCCTTCGGTTGTCTTCTTTCTTTGATCGTGTTACAAATCACAATACAGTACACATAATAAACCTATGTAATGGTGTCAGATTAACCCCTTAATGATAAAGCCTGTACATGTACAAGCTCAAAATGCATTGTTTTGAATGGGTTTAGGGACTGCCCACTGTCCTTAAGGGGTTAAGGACCTGTGTGTGTTATTCTTGTGGTAGAGGATGCATCTTTACAATATGCCACTAAAAAGATGAAGCTGTCTTGAAAAAGAGCCACAGACAATTTTCTGCGGCAAAACACAGATATGTCTTCCAAACTCGTGATTACTTTGAAAATGACCAAAATATGTGAAGCTATCCAGAAAATGAAAAGCTGAAAATGCTCATACCGTTAAAAGCAATGTTAATAGTCTTTCTACGGAGTTATGTACTTGAAGAGCCCAAGGCTAGGAGCATATTTTATTGTTAACTTGCAGTTTCATTTGTAACCACACGAGGGTGCCTACCACAAACAGAATCCAAACCCTAAAGAAATGGGCAACTTCTAAATGCTTTCTGGAGCTCTTTTCGTTTGATCTGTAATTCATGCATGCCTGGTGAGAGATGATGTTTTCATTGAGATTGTTGTCATTGCCTGCCTGTGTAGTATGTTGTCGGGTCACTAGATTACTGGCAATTTTACTCATTTCTCCCTTCACTGAAAGTCGACATTGCGCATTTGTTCATGTAATATCCCCATCGTGAGTTTACATCTTTATAATCTTCGCAGTCGCATCAGTAGCAGTAACCATTTTTTAAAGGTTACTTTATTTAAAGGTGCTGTTCCGCCTTTTCTGCTATTTTTGTTTTATAATATGATTCAGAAACAGGTGTGCTTCCACTTGTCAAATCCCTGTTCACCTCAACATGGAAAAAAATATGAACATACACAATATTTATATATTATTTTTTTTAAAAAAATGGGCACATTAACATTTGTGGAGTATACTTTCCACGATCCTTAGCCAAAATTATGATGTCTAGCATGGGAGTTGTAGTCCCCAAAACCAGATGGACCAGAGGTACAAAACAAGTGTTACATTTCTTTAGTATAATTATGGCATTTAAAATCATATTATGAATGTCCACTCTTTGTGGATTTTGTTGGAAATCTATATGTATATACAACCACATATATAATAACAAAGTGTAATATATTAATTTACTGAGGGAGTCAGGGTTTTTTTTTTTTTTAGAAAGATTATTTGTTTCTATTATAATATTTGACTTGGCATGTATGAGGAAATAATTTTAAAAATATTTTTGATATTTTTCTTTAAGGTGTACTATTATATTATATGATGCATAGTTCACCTTAACCTATGCATCTGTGAATTACCTAATGTGTCCTAAAAGTATTGTGTGTGTGTTATACACCCCCTAGGTAAAGTGTGTTATTTATATAGTTGTTACCTAAATATGACTATAGGAAAACAATGAAAGCCGTCCTGATCTCCAGGGAAAAGAAGATGTCGTGACTGCTGGCACTCAAAGGGTTAAATATTTCCTTAACAGCATTATTGTCTCTCACACCAAGCACCAATTCTTATTTATAAAATATTTTATGGTACTTCAATGTCTTTCTCCTTCTTTTTAGAAGTATTCTAGTAACTTTACTTGGTGTTTGTCAATTGGAGGCAAAGTTTATTTTACAAACATTAAAACATACATTGTGCAGGACTTAGTTTTAGACTCTTGTGGGCTGCTCTTACACAGCTTTGGAAAATAGGACCCACTGAGTAAGGGAAAATATTACCGGATATAATCTCATATTTCCTCATGGTATGTTATAGTCAGTTCGAGGCAGGAAAGGGCAAATGATTTGACCTGTACGTGACTTAATACCATTTGCTTTCCTTAAATAAAAATGCAAATGAAGATGCTTTTCGTTCGTCAGGGAGAGTGGTGTGATGTGAGCATGATGATGGAGGACTATGGGAGTAGCCGGGATTTCCCCCTGCATGATTTTTTCCCAGCCCACACAGTCTCCTGATAAACATCCGATGAAAGGAAAAAGACAACACAGAACAGAGTCTTTTGTGTTTGAAGGGCTGCATTGGGCATCGAGTGTTTCTTTTCCTGCTGTGATATTATATCCTGTTGTGCAACCCCTTGAGGCTATAGGCTATTAAGAAAAGATGACACATCCGTATTTAGTTCTATTAATAGCACTAATAGAGAAACTCTTGTGGTGTTTGTTCTTTTTATCTGTAGCATTTTTAAATCTGTCTAGTTTGACTATTTCAATGACTTTCTGCCACCCCCCCCAAGGAAATCCCAAGCGTTTATTTTGCCCCATTCCTTTCGATGGCCCCAGGACAGAAAATGTTTTAGGCAAGTTACATTCACTGTGATTTATCACTGACCTGAAAGTGAACTTCTTTTTTTAATGCACCATCATAACACTGAAACAGTTTTTGGCAGTAAGAGTAACATTTTTAAATACATCGATATCAAATGTTTATTTTACTTTTAGCTAGTTTAGCATGGCTATTGAAGTTGATTTTTGTTCTCTTTCCATACATGCACATCCAGGGCCCCTCTGGCGTAGAAAGTGAATGGGTTATTGGTTATGTTAAGCAAGTGAATGTAAAATCATTCATGTGTTGTGTTCACCCTTCTATATTGACTAAGCTATTTTGAAGACATTTTTCTTTTTTTTTCACTTTAATCCAGCTGGGTCTCAATATCTTATCAAAATATGCACATCATGAAGCAAGTTATAAAGATGCAAAGGAGATACAAAATGTAGTACCAGTCTAGACAAAAAAACTTCCTAAGACAAAGTCACCCTAAAGGGTTTTGTGAGAATTAGTCATCACTCCAATGCTTGAAGACAGCTCATTTATCAGTATTTCCACCAGACCATGCATCACGCAATCATCTATTCTTACAGAGATATAAAATCCCGTAAATCAGGAGGCATGTGGTGCCCCCATGCCTGATAATAACACCCACTGTAAAAAAGCGACCAAGCAAAAAGGGGGAAAAGTTAAAGCTAGTAACTATTACTGGCTAAGGGCCCTCTTCTCTCTCTGTGTCTCCCCCGAATGCATGTATGTATATATACAGTTATATGTACAGTATATAAATGCATAAGCTATCATAAGTACCATGTATCCTGGTTTTATGACACGTATTCAAGTAAAGAGGGAAACGTTTAGGTCTTGTATAAGTTTAAGAAAATTATACCAAGGGACTAGAATTTAACCACACTGGAAATAAAAATAAGTTTTAACACTTTGAGTGCCGGAGTTCAGGACATAAATTTTGCTATGGGAGGCCAGGCCCATGTATATATATACACTCACTGGCCACTTTATTAGGTACACCTTGCTAGTACCGGGTTGGACCCTCTTTTGCCTTCAGAACTGCCTTCATTCTTCGTGGCATACTTTCTACAAGTTGCTGGAAAGATTCCTCAAAGATTTTGGTCCGTATGGACATGATGGCATCACACATTTGCTGCAGATTTGTCTGCTGCACATTCATGATGCAAATCTTCCACTACATCCCAAAGGTGCTCTGTTGGATTGTGATCTGGTGACTGTGGAGGGCTTTGGAGTACAGTGACCTCATTGACCTCATGTTCAAGAAACCAGTTTGAGGTGATGTGAGCTTTGTGACATGGTGAATTATCCTGCTGGAAGTAGCCATCAGAGGATGGGTACACTGTTGTCATAAAGGGATGGACATGGTCAGCAACAATACTCAGGTAGGCTGTCACGTTTAAATGATGCTCAATTGGTACTAAGGGGCCCAAAGTGTGCCAAGAAAATATCCCCCACAACATGGAGACTCGTTAGATCAGGCAACGTTCTTCTTGTCTTCAATTGTTCAATTTTGGTGAGCCTGTGCAAATTGTAGCCTCAATTTCCTGTTCTTAACTGACAGAAGGCCCCTGGTGTGGTCTTCTGCTGCTGTAGCCCATCTGCTTATTTGCCCCTATCCTATCTACTAAGGGGTTGTTTAGACACATTTCAGAGCCATTGGGCATTCACTCGTTTTACCCCTACCACAAATGTAAAGGCTGTTTTCAGGACTCTCTTCCTCAGAGCGTTTCGTTAGCGCTTTTCCCGCAAACCCTCCCCCACTTCACTCTTTCTGCTACCCTCAGTCTCTATTCTCTCTTTCTTCTCCTTTCCAAGAGGTAAACCCCTGTCCTACCTACTAAGGGGGGGCGTTTTCAGGGTCTAGGCACATTTCAGACCCACTGGGCGTTCGCTCTTGTTTCACCCCTACCACAAAATATATATATAAAAAATAACTGCAAATTAGTCTTTGCATGGAACAGTCCCAATTTTTCTCTCTCCCACTGAACCTTGCCTCTATCCCAGTGGAGTTTTAGCAGAGGGACAGCAGGATTCAGGACCACACGTCTGACCAGCCCGGGGGGGGCAATTGTGGCATCCCTCTGATGAGTGGGACCCTGGACGTCCCCCCAAGTATGCTACTGGTTACCTCCCACACATTTTTAATAATAGACCCGAGTATACGGAGTATTAGATCTTGTGTGGATTGTCCCCAATCAGGTACTCTTTAAAATCAAGGCGGCCCCAATTTCCATATTCATTTAAATCACCAGTGATCAATGTGTATACAAAATAAATAAATGAATGAAAACAGCCACCGCCATCCTCTGCATTTCACTGGGCAAACTGACCAACTTTTTTGTGAAGTCCCTGAGAAAGTTACCGATGGGATAGAGATTTGAAGTAAGTTGAAACCCCTTAGGGAGAATCCTTGTCCCTGCCCACTGGGTAGAGGGAATGGAGTTAATTACACACATATATATATATAATGCCTATAAAAAAAGGGTGGACAGAGAAATCCTGTGAGAAAAAAACACCTTTTCAGGGACCATCAAGCGATGATTAGTGCCAGTCAGTGCTGCAAAATTCTCAGACCATGGAATAAGTGTTTTGAGCTGCAGGCTGGCTTGAAGGTAGGCAATTTTTTTTACACATTTTAAAGAATGCATATTAAAATGATCACAAAATATTTTAACGTACATTATCTTTGGTGAGGCTGCCTGGGACATTAAACTTTAATCAATGTTGCTTGATGCTAGCAGATTGAAAAGAGGTTTCTACTTGCGTGGGAGCATGTATAATATACTCTTGTTCACTAGCGCTCTCCAGTCTTTAGAAGCTGCATTGCATCCTCTAATGTCTTGAATGGGCCCCATTTGTAGCTAAGGGGCAAGGCTTAAACCAGACTTTTAATGCCACTGTGATCTACAGCTGTTTATGTAACCGAGTAAAACATTTAGACGAAAAGTAATGTGCTTTGTTTACACAATTTAACCCGTAAACATAAACATTGTTTGTGGTGTCTATACACATAATTGTGTGTCTTTTAGGGCGGTATAACACTGTGATTCTGTTATACACTGCAAACAGAAAAAGAGGGACATCGGGGGAAGAAAGAGAGACACAGGGATTTTGGTCCTAAAGGGAGATGCCCCCTAAAAAGGGACACTTGGGAAGTATCTTCACTTATCCAGACTGATGCACATTATTTAGAGTGTTCTCTAAATGTGCTGTGCTAGAGAAAAGGAAAATTATAATAGTGTGGTAAATGGGACAACCGCCCAACAGAAACGGTAGGGGCCAATATAATGAGGGAATTTAAACATGCTCAGGGTAGACATATGGCAATGCAGAATCTAAAATTGATTAAGCTGATTAAGTTTTTTTTACATCATGAAAAACCGGCAGACTAAATGGACCAAATGCTCCTTCTTTGCCCTCAAATTCTGCTTTTACAAAGCAATTTTCCAAATCCGTTCCTGCTCAATATAGTCAGCCCATCTAGGTTTATCTGAAGTTATGTTGGTGTTGTGCTTGCCTTTATTACCATATGTTTTCATTTCGAACATTTTCTAGGAAACAATAAAGAAATGTAAATGAACAAGCGTACCACGTATTCATCTAAAATGTGTTTATTCCCTTCAAGCAGGCTGAACATACACAAGACAAGAAGTGGCAAATATTTATGATTTTTGTTTTTGCCCTGCACCCTCTCTTTTTCTGGTGCGCCACAAACTTCCTGTAGTATGCAGCCTGAGAGTGGTTTGTACCACTTATTTGGAACCTCAAAGTGAAACTGATTTATAGTGAAAGACATTAAGTCTAGTTTTTAAAGCAACACCTAATATTTTCCAGTAAAAAAACTAAAGACAGTAATGTGTTGTCCTAGATGATGTTATTTCTGGAGTAATGTGCACATTAAATATTCATTATTTCTGGGTATACAAAATCATATTATTCCGGTTCATTTATTGGAGACTTTTATTTTGTAAAATTGATTTTGGAGCATCATATATTTGTTGTGGCCACACCTCACCTCCACATTAAACCACACTACCAATGAAGGTTTTTCCATTTTATGCCATCATTTCACTATACAAGGGAATAGTGGGTTGGTACAGATGGACTTGGGCAGAGTATTTATTCTTAACATTATAGTACCCCTAGCAACTCTGCTTCAATTATGGTATAAATAATTGTATTACCCCCTTGTAGTGAGGTATGGATTACCCCTATAGCCACTCATTGGTTGAGAGAAGCAAAGACCCAATGACCGTGCACCATTTATATATTGAGGTTCCTGGGGATCCCATTGTTATTGCTGTATTGGCATCAAATATTTTATGAACCTAGTAGTGATTTGGTAATGTAAGGTAATGTTTTTGTTGTTGTGGGGCTAGCCAGGCAGGTGATCTTACCTTCTACCGGTGCTACTGATTGGGTGTCTTGTGGGTATAGTTGAAATGCGTGAATTGGAAAATGATTACAACTATAATACAGATCATTAGCATTAACCTGTATTGGTAAAGGGAAATTACATATGTGTTATAGTCTATAAAGCAGTAATTTGTAGGAGCTGATCAGCAGGTCTAACCATTAGTGCTTGCTGGAATAGTTGCCTAAATTCTTAACATGCACATAAGACTTTTACGAGCAGTTTATAGAATGCATACAGTGGTTTGATCACTGAGTGTTTCAGTAAGTAAGTCTCCTACAGCTGATCATTTGTGGCACTAAGGAGAATCCTAACAGCAAAAATGTCTTTCAATCACTTTAGTAATACAGAGAACCGTTGGTGCCAGTGTTAAGCCTTGTTTCACATCCGACTAATCGCCAAGTGCTATTATTTTTCTTTTCCTATGATCCAATCCAACCGTTTATAACTTCCAGATGTACAAGATATTGATATTGTAAGCTTGCAAAAACAGGACCCTTTTCTCGTTTTGTACCAGTGTATATTAATGTGTGTTAAAATAATTGTTAATTTGAAATTCTTTAATAAGAAAATGTATCTGTCTTTATAGCAGCACTACAGAATATGTTGGCAATTTATAAGTAAATGTAATGTAAACGGGCAAAAGATTCAAAATCTAGATGAGGTAAAAATACAGTAAATTATCTGTCCTAAGGACAAGAAGCAGGGTCTGAGTGGTGTCTCTAGCAAACAAATCACAAATGCATTTTTCATAAAGACTACTTCTGGTGCAAGTGTTTAACTTGGCTGCCACCTTGTTACTACTAAGATAGAGGCATGTGCGCTGAGACAAGAAGCAGGCGAAGCGGTTATCTTTTACTGCTCCTGCAGGGAGAAGCAAAGATTTTTAACAGCAAATCTGAGAGGGTATCTAGTTACCTTGTTTCCGCCTGGGGTAGAATTGAGGTGCTCTTACCATTGATGACCAGATTACAGTCTGCTCATACCTTCCTGCTCTCAGGGAGTACACAATTTCTTTTGTACAAACAGTTTTGGATTCTTTAAAAGCAAGGACTGGTAATAACAAACATCCTGGGAAATAATGTATTAGCAGACATAGATTTTATAATGTCATTATCATTCAACCAGCACTTATTTGTGGGGTGCTAGCCCCTCATAATACCCCAAAACCATTATGCGCCCACCAACCATTATCGTCCTCCCCATGATCACACCTCCCAAATATCATCATATCCCCCAAATATATTGAATAAAATAAATTAAAAATATAGATTAAACATATCCCCAACAAATTAAAATTCTAATCAAGACATCATACTGAGCATGTTTTGCAACACTAACATAAACACACTGAGCACCCTCAGCCAAGGTGATACTAACACGAACGCACTGACCACCTTCATCATCACTGTTGTAAACTTAAAGTCACATACCACTCTGAAATGTTGGAATAAGTTTCTCTTTAGAAATGTAGTTTGTCATGTTATAAACTCTATGGTTTACCTTTGACTAAACCTCTCAGCCTCAAGCAACTATGGCTGCCACTCTAAACAGAAACCAAAAACTCTTTGCTATAGTGCATGTTGAGTTATATGAAGTTATCGTATGAACTATGTAAGTGTAATCGATCAGGAATTCATCCTGCTTCCTTTCACAGTATCTGGGAATGGTTGGGGTTTATCTGAGCTTCTAAGAAAATACGTTCTGCACTCTGCCTCACGTACACCACACATACAGAAGAGTCAGCTTACCTGCCGGTCACCTGCCTCCACTCCCTCTCGCACAGTGCTGCCATGCTAGTATCTGGTTATGTGACCTTGCTTTTTATGCCGGCTCAGTGGTAGCTGAATTATAAAATTGTAGGCAGCTACATAGACTTGAAGCTGAAGCACACCTAGGTCCCAGAGTGTCCATGTGCTGGGGAAATACCTGTGGACCCTCAACGGAAGCAAAAGGCAACAGGCCTACCAAGAAATCATCAGCATCCTTGTAGGCTGGTGAAGCTCTGTTTAAGTGAACCTAAAGTTTTTTTTAATAGTTAGTGACACAATCAACAAAAACAAATGTTGGAAATATGATCACGCATTGCTCTTCTAGCTTGGTTGTGATATGAACGCCTATTATGTGCTTCCATATCTATTTTATTTTCCAAACAATTTTCAACCTTTTGTAAAATCCGCAGAATTTTTTTATATGGACTGAGAACACGGGTAAGGTAAACAGGATCTACATGAGTTATGGAAATATGTAGGAGAGGGAGATAAGCATAAAGACAGCAGCAGGGTGCTGGTAAAGAGATTTTATTTTCCGTTTTGGCTAGATTAGGTTAAGTTATTAGTGTTTCACAGTTTTTGTATGATGGGTAGTTGGTTTTCGTTAGATTCACAACTGCATAGGGGTTTTCTGCATATGTGTGTAATTTTGAAAATATGACTGTGAAAGATGATTATATATAAGATATGACTTTTGCTAAGAATCATACTATGAATGCTTGGAAAAGGGATGGACATGTTAACGGGGTCAAACCACATCCTGGTATGATCACTAATGAAACCCAAAATGAGAAAGTTTTATTATATCTGTAATTTTATCTGCATTTTATCAGATGACTGGTGGTCTGATTTAATTGTGGAATTTTTGTGAAACAGGGTTCATGATACCTTTTTGGCTATACATGCATTTAACTAAAAGTATTTTTAATTTGTTAATGTGAAATTGATCTATAGTTTATCAATTGGAAGAATATCTACTTTCAGTGACTAATATACAAGTACAGCATTTTTAAGTGTATTGCATTGATTTTGTTTAGTTATGGAATTATTTTGATGTTTAGAGGTAGTTTTACCCCCAATAGCATGAGATGCACCTTCCTGGTTCAACTGTAAAAAAACCTCTTTGTACTCTCATGATTTGGGGTGTCTTGTGAACATGTAATGCTGACAAACATATATGGTGTCTAGGTGCTTAGAATAAGTGGGAGATTAATTTTTGTTTTATTTTATCTTACGAATATCTCAGTGTGCAGCATCCATTTGTGCCTGATGTGAAATGGTACATAAAAAACTCAAATTCTGTGTTCCCAATGTTTATTCATATTTTATGTGTGGGTGTGGTTCTTTTTTTACCTTGGATATCCCCCCTCTCTATGACAGCTGTCACTTATAGGAGGGGTCATCAATTGGCTGTCATAACGATCAGAACTGACAAGAGTTGACCTAGAAGCACCTTTGGCTTCCAGGCCAGTGCTGCTGAAGACATTTAAAAAATATATATATTTTTTTCCCCTTAATGTACCAGGTACGTCACTGGTCCTGTAGGGACATTTTCTCATGACGTATATCATGAGAAGGCTTTTTGAAACTAGCCCTACCTTTTGCTCAGCTCCCCCCCTTTATGAAGCTACTCCTACGAATAGGAAAAGCTCCAAGTAGCCTACCCTGGGAAGTTCCCTGGTTAAAAGGCACATACTCATACTGATCACACTTTGCCACAATAACACAAACCCAGTGACCACCCACCTTTGGAAAATTTTACACATTACACTGGATGAATGCAAGGTAGACTTATCTGAAAAACCCAGCGTAACTGTGTGCCACCATGACTGTGTTACATTAGCAACAGATCCATCCAGGTATAGATTACTGTTATCGTGACGGGACACCCTGTACCACGACTGGGTACTCCCGCCAAACGTTGCTTCCTCCTGCCGGGACACAAACAATTAACCCCTTCAGCTTCAGACTGAACCAACATTATAGAGAGAAGGGAGGGCATCGCTGCACCGAAGCTTAGCTACACAGTGTGGCTATTGGCCTGAAAAGGACAATAAAGGATCATAGCAGCCCACCCCAAGCATCACACAGCACTCATCTTGAGGTGAAAAAAGGACTCAGTTTATTAAGAAACACAGGGGTATTTAAACAGTACAAGGGGTAATTTACATACAATAGACAAACGAGCCACACAAAGTTCTCCATCAAATCCTCCTTTGCACACGGCTCAGTGTTTGAACTCATCCCACCTAAGCCCAGCCTAAGACTTCTGGCTGAAACCTGCTGCGTATAAGATCCAGGTACACATACTGGCCATAGAGGTCTCTGTCCTGTAAGTCCTGACCGGTGGAGAGTAACACTACGCATAAACCCACTTCCAAAATGCAGGAACCCCAAATCTGTCCGAGCTCCACAGTCTTTAGAGTCACTTGTACTAGAGCCCTGCGCGGGACTACTTTTTTAATCCCGCTCCCGCCCGCTCCCGCGGATTTTAATCCCGCTCCCGCAATGTGGGTGTTCCGCTCCCGCCCGCTCCCGCCACATTTGTGGCCAATCCCGCCCGCTCCCGCCACATTTGTGGCCAATCATGCCCGCCTCCTTACCTGATTTCCCGCGCAGTCCCTCGCGGCTGCCCTTGAGTTGTTCCCTCACGGCGTCTCTTCTCTTGCTCCGCCCAGGAACAAGGCGGAGTCACAGGAAGTGACGTCACATCACGTGACTCCGTTTTGTCCCTGGGCGGAGCAAGCTGTGAGGGAGCAGCAAGAAGGCAGCCTTGCGGGACTGCGCGGGATTACCGGGACCCGCAGGTACAGTGCCTGACCGCCCGCTCCCGCCCGCAGCCCCAGCAAGACCGCCCGCGCCCGCAAGTTTTTTGGCGGGTCCCGCGGGACCCGCCTCCCAGTGCAGTCCTCTAACTTGTACTTTGGGAAATGTGGCACTCCGTACCAGGGCCAATAGTCTGTAGGAAGGAGGCTGGCACGCAGTCCCCTCCAGGAGCCTATGGCACGGAGGCTTCTGCGTATCGGTAGAAATTGGTCTTTACTGGTGCAAAAACAAACATTATGTCCTAATGGTAATTTAGACCATTTTCTATAGGACATAATAATACCCCCTGAGAGGATTTAGGGGTTAAGGAAAAGTTAAAGTGAATTTTCAAGTTCAATGTCTTTCTGGGCTTAGGTAATATCTTATTCTATATTAGCTCAATAAAAAGTATTAAGGGCCTGCCATAACATAATCCAGGTTCAATGGGGTCGGTGAATGGTAACCATTAGATCCACACATCTTTTCATATTTTGGTTCCTGCCCTTTACTTTTCAACGAACAGCAAGATGTTCTAGAACCTAATGTCTAGTCTCTGCTCTGTTACCCCTTATCAGATAGTGTCTGTTTTTTAATGGATGTCTATGTAAAAAATAAGATAGCCATTAACAAAAATATTTCCCCACTGCCTACATCACGTATATACGCTCTTCTGGCCTGCTATATCTAGTCCAACTAAAAGATCTGTGACGTGTACTCTTATGTTATGATTGCCAGGTACAATATTTTTGTATTGCCCTTATCCTGTCTGCAAATGAAGATTTATTTCACAACACTATAACAGCATCTAGGTCTAACCTATATTTCTTTAGTTGGACAAAATGATTAATCCAATGAAATCACATATCTTTTGTAGATATACATCTTAAAAGGCCATACAGTGTGTTACGTGACAATATTTGTAAATATGTTAAGAAAAACCTAGAACAGAACCATACCATAGTTGCCTTCTATATGGTCATTTCAACAATCACCTTTATATGTTGGGTATCTGAGTGCCTCTGCCTGCGGTATCCCCTTAAGGATAACCAAGGTCCAGCATATTATGATTAATGTATCATTGCAAACCTTTTTACTGCTGTGTTGACCTGTTGGCATTCAGCGTGTCTGAGGGACTCTGGACATTAGGCCCAGGCAGTCTGCAGACCTCAGACTTTTTCTCATGTGAATGTGGACTTGGGTATGCGCATGAAAGTATTCCTGCCTAAGCTTGATGTCTATTTCGTTCCCAAAAGACCTGTCTGCACAGACACATACTGGGAGGGGATGAGCAACCTTGTTGCCACTTCCAAATCGCTGGCAAAGACTTTCCTGCATTACAAGACTTTTTTTTTGCAACAGTCCCTATACCAGTAATGTGGGACTCATTTAGGGGCTGTCCCTTAATCCCAGGATGGGTGTCACATCCGTGCATACACTAAGCTTATTAGAATCTTCAGCTGACCACACCACCCTGGTGTCTTGCCAATATCTGATGTCTGTACTGCCTGTGTGCATCATCCAGGTGTTATTTCACATCATTATCTGTTTTTATATATGTTTATACATAATTGTAACATGTTTTATTTCAGTCTGGTATTACTAAGTGTTTCTACTTAATGGGGATGTCTACCTTCTGTTATGTATTCGCTTTTTCCTTTTAATACCCACTCAGTCTGGATCCCCACCTACTCTGTTTCAAAAAGGTTTTGTTATTAACTCTATAGGTAATAGTTATTAACTAAAATATGTAACTGTATGATGCAATTCTCAGAGGGATATCATGCCACATACCATATTATACCATAAAATGCATTTTAATCACTGTAGAACTTCCCCAACATCCCACATTACTGGTGACTCAAACCTTTTATAGTTACAATTTCTAGGTTTTCTTTTTAAGCCCTTAATGACAAAGCCCATGTACGGACTCAAAATGTATTGTTTTCAATGGGTTTAGGGACCGCCCATTGTCCTTAAGGGGTTAATTTTATTTTGTTTATTTAGCTTTTCATAATATGATGAACATACACAGGGTATACCTGTCGGAATTACATTATCAATGTTACAGTGTAGAGTTGTGATACGTTACACAAGAGAAAAATAAACAATAGAAATTACCTATGTCATACAATAAGGCAAAACTCAATCTATATCTCTGCGTGTCTGAATTAGTTGTAATTCATAGAGTGAAACATCATATCTTTATGGAATAGAAAGAGAAATATTATTCCTGCGGCTTACAATTTCTAGATTTTAAACAAATGGTATCATTTTAACTATACTTTTCTCCTAGATTTTAAATAAAAGAATTATGGACACTACTCATTTTACTGAGACAAGGGGTCAGTGAGCCATAAAAATACTGTTATACCTATAGGGACATCTATATTATGACACAAAGTGTGTGACTTTTTTTTTAATTTGTTAGCCATGGTTAGATGGGCTCTCTCATTTGCATATACCTGCTGCTTTAGACACTGCCTATGAGCAGTGACATAGGGCTGCAATGCACAAGCATGGGTATTCCACTTACATACAACTCTTTTGGTTAGGTCTTAGGTGTACAGAATAGAAACAGCTGAGACACATGGACGTGAATCTGAGAACGATATCCAGCAAAAACCCTGCTCGGGACAAGTGCCATTATACTTGATGAGTCAGCAGGAAATGCTGGCTGCTGCCGCCAGAGGAGACCACTTGTCTAATGACAGCCTAATCCGAAGCGTATCGGTAGAGAGTGGTCTTTACTGGTGCAAAAACAAACATTATGTCCTAATGGTCACTTAGACCATTTTCTATAGGACATAATAATACCCCCTGAGAGGATTTAGGGGTTAAGGAAAAGTTAAAGTGAATTTTCTAAATCTCTAAAAGTTCAATGTCTTTCTGGGCTTAGGTGATATCTTATTCTATATTAGCTCAATAAAAAGTATTAAGGGCCTGCCATAACATAATCCAGGTTGAATGGGGTCGGTGAATGGTAACCATTAGATCCACACATCTTTTCATATTTTGGTTCCTGCCCTTTACTTTTATTTTGCGAATCACCTGGCCAAAAAAGCATAATTGACTCCACCTTGACACATTGTTAGTTGTCAAAGAATATGTATTAAAAGAATATGTATTAAAAGTCATGATTTTGTAGGCATTGTTCCTGTGTGCTTTCATGGGCAGGAGAGATCATGAACTGCTTGGCGAGCCTCTGATCTCTACTGTAAAATCAATGGGGTCTATGCTGTTGCAGCCTCAAAGTGGCTCTACGGTAAGGAGGGCAGGTTCTCCTGCCCATCCCTGCCCACTCTTGGTGCTGGCCCTGCCCACCACCAACTCTGATCCCACCCCCAGCCACACCTCCCAACACAGGTGTCCCGATGTAGACAATTGAAGTGTTGGGGTTTTGTGTATATTTTTAAAAGCAGTAAAGAGGGCAGGAGTAGAACATACCAGCCAACCTCTTCTTATTCAAGTTGTGAGGGAAGTAGTATACTTGTGAGAGTTGGGTACTCAGTTAACTCACCTGAATGTCATATAAAATATTTATGAATTTTTGAAATGAAGAATCTGATATTTTTTTAGCACTGTTTAGGCATGATTGGGCTCCTCTCAGCTGTTATGCTTTTCCGTCCAGGGGCATGGAGAAACGGGCGGTTTCTGTGTTATTTTGCTATTTTTGGCTGTGAAGTGCAAGGTTGGCATTCTGAACTGTGCAATTGCAGCAATAATGAAAATGTTGTGTGTGCGTAACATTCTTTACTATATCAAGTGTCGGGAAATCTCTGTATTCTGTAATTTGGGATTTTTTTTTAGTCTCCCTTGTTTTGAAATATTTACTCACATTCTCTCTTTTTCCTAAGACGTCAGGCTTACGTGTAAATAGACATTCAAGTTTATACAGCCATTTCAGGAATATAAATCCATCAGGTAATACTTACATTATACAACTGCTTTAGCCAGAGCCATACTAAAGAAAAGCCCATGTCACTATCTGAATATGTTTTTATAAATATATTTTATAAATATATTAGAAGCTCCCATTCATAAACCATACAATTTAGTGTGATGCAGTAAATAACCCTGCACCACTGTTAAATAAGTTGACTCTGTGGCATAGAAAGTACATTGGGGTCGTTTATATCGCAGGTGCAAAAACGTACCACGCTACAATTGCCAAATGTAAATGAAAAGGGGCATAAATTATTATTATATCGCCATGTCTGGTACGAGGCCGCTCGCCTTTCTGACCCTTAATGCACGAGGCCTTAACATTCCTGAGAAAAGGTCCCACTTGCTCCGCGATCTCTGGAGGGAGAAAATTGACGTTGCGTTCATCCAGGAGACGCACTTTCAGGAGGGTCGAGCTCCTAGGCTGGCCGATCGTTATTACCCGAGGGGGGCCTTTGGCAATACCACGGGTGCCAGAACAAAGGGTGTTGCCATCCTCATCTCCAGATCGGTTCCGTTTCAGGAGCTTGCCACTCAGACGGACCCGGAGGGCCGCTTTGTTTTTCTCAAAGGGCACGTCGCCAATCAACTTTACACTTTCGCTAACTTGTACCTCCCTAATCGAGGCCAGCATGTGGCCCTGAAGACCTACCTGTCGCGCTTGCGAGATTTTAGTGAGGGTGTCCTTGTACTGGGAGGGGACTTTAACGTGGCTCTTCACCCGGCCCTTGACGTCTCCACCGGCCTCGCTCGGTCTTCGTCGCATGTCCCGCGCAAAATTAATTCCCTTCTCTCCCACCATCGCCTCGTTGATTGTTGGAGGGCCCTCCACCCTAGTACGAGGGACTTTACTTTCTTCTCCACACCCCATGGCTCCTACTCCCGAATCGACTGCTTCTTTCTCCCTTACCAGCACTCCGCTCTACTGCGCCGCGCCAGCATTGGCCTGACAACGTGGTCGGACCACGCCCCTGTAATCATGACCTTGGACTCTCCCCTTCTCCGCCCCTCGGAGAGGACGTGGCGCCTGAATGACTCCCTCCTCTCTGATGCTGCGATATGTGACGAACTAACACCGGCCATTTCCCTTTATTTTGCCGAAAACCTGGTTACGGATACGCCCCACCTCACGGTCTGGGAAGCGCACAAAAGCGTGCTCCGGGGACTTCTAATTCGCCTCTGTTCCCAGCGAAAAAAGGCTGAGGGCAGGGAGCTTGCCTCACTCTGTGAGCAGATAGCAGTAGCGGAACGGGCCCACAAGTCTACCGCATCTGGGGAGCTTCTACAGCGCCTTACGCTGCTTCGGGGCCAGTTGGCTGTCCTTTTAAACCGCAAACACCATAGGGCATACCAGCGTTTTCGGGCCCTCTTCCATGAACACGGCGACAAACCCGGCAAATATCTGGCCAGGGCCCTTCGCCGCGCGCGCCCACTCACTTATATCCCTAAGGTTCGGTCCGCGGATGGCCGTCTGCAATCTCTTCACTCCAACATCACTCGTTGCTTTCTTGATTATTTCACTGGCGTCTACAATCTCCCTTCTCGCGGTCGTGCGTCTCCCTCCGGGGGTACACGTCTTCGAGACTACCTCGCCCGCACAGTTCACACCAAATTGACTCCGGATGTGGCGGCCGCATTGGAAGCCCCCATCTCTCTCCCGGAATTCACTTTAGCTATCAAGTCCTCCCAATCCGGGAAGTGCCCGGGGCCGGACGGTTTCCCTCTGAGATATTACTCGCGCTTTCGTGACCTGTTAGGCCCTCGGTTCGTGGAGGCTTTTAATTCCATCTTGGGAGGGGGGCAGGTACACCCCCATACGCTGGCGGCGACCATCTCCCTTATCCCTAAGGAAGGCAAGGATCCCGCCTGCTGCGGTAGTTACCGCCCTATTTCCCTCCTCAATGTGGACCTTAAGCTCTTTGCAAAAATTTTAGCGAACCGGCTGAAGCCCCTCCTACCTTCCCTCGTCCACCCCGACCAGTCTGGCTTTATCCCAGGTCGCGAGGCTAGAGATGGGACCATCCGCGCTCTTAATCTACTTCACTATGCACGGTCCTCTGCCGCCTCGTCCATCTTCCTTTCCACCGACGCCGAGAAGGCTTTCGACAGGGTGGATTGGTCGTACATGCTGGCCACCCTCCGTCACATGGGCTTTGGAGCGGGCTTCCTGACCTGGATACAATCTCTCTACTCTGCCCCCTCTGCGCGGCTTCACATCAACGGCATCCTTTCCGATCCCTTCCTTATCCGCAACGGGACCCGACAGGGTTGCCCTCTCTCACCGATGCTGTTTGTTTTATCATTGGAACCCCTCTTGCAGGCGATACGCCAGAACCCAGACATCTCGGGACTCCAGGTGGGGCGGTCCCACCATAAGGTCTTGGGGTATGCAGATGACCTCCTCTTCACGTTGGCCCAGCCCCGCGTCTCCCTGCCCTCTGTCCTGCAAGAGCTCGCGACATACAGTGACCTTTCCAACTTCAAAGTTAACATGTCTAAATCTGAGCTCCTGGGTGTTAATGTGCCAGATCCTGTCAGTACCTCCTTGCGCGCGGCTTTCCCCTTCGCATGGTGTGATGCTAAATTGAAATACCTAGGAGTGTGGATATCCCCCGATCACTCCCGGCTGTACGCCAACAACTTCCTGCCGCTCCTTTCCGCTATACAGTCCGACTTCTGCAGATGGTCCCGGCTCACCGTCACATGGCTGGGTAGGGTCAACACTATTAAAATGAATGTGATGCCCAGACTCGTTCTTGTTCCAGACTGTGCCCATACACGTTCCCCCCTCCTTCTTCGCTTCTGTCCGCTCTGCCTTTCTCCGTTTTATATGGGGCCCCCGCTCCCCCCGCATTCGATATAATGTCTTGATCCTGCCCAAGTCGAGAGGTGGCTTGGCTTTGCCGTGTCCGCGTACATACTACCGGGCATGCCATCTCTTGCGGATAGTGGAGTGGGCCTGTGGTTCTGGTGGGAAGCGGTGGCTGGAGGTGGAGAGCGGCATGCTGGGCTCATCGATTAGTTCTTTATCCTGGCTGGAGGCACAGTGCGCCCGCCAGCGGGCGGCACCTCACCCCTTCATACGGGCGACGCTCAGTGTTTGGCATTCGGTGCTGCGGGGCACCTCAGTCTCCTCTCTCCCGTCTCCTCTTACTCCGATATGCGACAATCCCGATTTTCCTCCAGGCATGGGAGGTGATGTCTTCCCTGAGGTGGCCGCCGGGGGGACGCTGGGCATCCGTGCGTACCTCTCCCCGATGGGTCTACAGCCCTTGGAGGCTCTGGTGGGCACGACCCCTCCCACGGCCCTCGCGCGCTTCCGCTATGCCCAGCTGGGCAATTTCTTTCGTTCCCTGGGCCGTAGACACCAGGTCCTTAGGGACCTCACCCGGTTTGAAGCGCTGTGCACCCAGACCTCGCCCCCACCTCATGGCGTATCGCTCCTCTATGGCCTCCTCCTCTCGGCTGTTTTTCCCTCCCTCCCACCTCATGAGGGCAAGTGGGAGGCCTCACTGCAGCTCACTCTCACCGAGCGGCAGTGGGAAATGATTTGCGTGCTCACTCACCGTTGCTCCCTTAATAACAGGGACCAGGAGATGTCATACAAGCTGATGGCCCTGTGGTATAGGCCCCCGTCGACCACAGCCCGGTTCTGTCCCGATAAGAGGGATGAGTGTTGGCGGTGTGGTGCGTCTCCCTGCTCTTTGCTTCATCTGTGGTGGTCCTGTCCCAGCATAGCTCCCTATTGGTTGGCCATTCACTCTCATGTTCGTTCCCTCACCGACAGGGACATTCCCTTTTCGCCGGAATTCCTTCTCCTTCTCCACATGCCCTACCCGATTTCGTAGTACAAGAATTCGGTGGTCCGCTACCTTCTGACAGCTGCGAAAGCCCTTATCCCCTTGCATTGGGGTGATTCTTCCCCCCTTACGATTCGGGAGTGGATCCAACGGGTGGAGCGGACTCGAGTTCTTGAGGAATTGATTTACTCTGCCACGGAACGGTCTGAAAAACATCACCGCATCTGGTTTCACTGGTTGCAACTACTCGCAAGCCCCCAAATTCGGCCATTGCTTGACGGCGTGCCCTCCTGAGCTGCGGCCTCCGAGTTGCCTTGCCTCCCTCCGGGGGGTGGAAACGTGGTCACTTTGCCCCCTGCTGACCCCCCCCCCCTTTTTTTTTTTTGTTTTTTTTTTTCTCTCCGTTTTCGCCTTTCCCTTCTTCCCTTCCCTATCGTATCCTTGCCCTGCCCTCCTTCCCTGCAGGTCCAGGGCTATGCCACCATGGCCGGGTGCTGGGGGTGTTCGTGCGGGTTATCTCGCTGAGCTCACTCAGGGTTGCACAGGGGGTGTCGACGTTTTCTTGCCTCGCTCCCCCGTCATCCAACCCTAGCGCATCCCCGCACCGAGCATACATGGCATGCAGTCTCCGCGTCAGTTGTACCCGCCTGCCTGGTTTCGAAGTCTGCCTCAGCGCGCGTGGTTGCCCCTGCTCTCCGGCGCCAGCGCCCCTGCTCCTCCTGGCACGTAGGCGCAACGCCTCGGCTCCCCCCCCTTGTGGGTGACGAATGCCGGAGTGCCTGCGCACTCCCTTTTTCACGTGCTCTGTCTTTGCGGAGAAGGAGTATTTGTAACCATGTGTCCTATTGCTCTGGAGCGTTCTGTTCCTGCCGTGCCATTTTATCGGCTATATTTAAATGTTGTGACCATTTTCCTTTGTACTCATGTTCTGTCTACGTGATATCTGTACATTGCACAATGTCAATTGTACCTGCTCCCTCCCCCCCTTGATTCTTTTGATTTTCTGTATCCTTCCCCCTGCCTCCTCCCACAAAACTGTAAAACCTTAATAAACATTGATTTACCATATAAATTATTATTATATATTGTATATATAGCGCCATCAAATTCCGTAGCGCTGTACAATGGGTGGACAGGACATAACAAGTAGTATGTAACATAACAAATTGACTAACAGAGAAAACAGGTGAGGAGGGCCCTGCTCAAACAAGCTTACAATCTAAATCCATATAACATTGGGCTTCTCATGTATTAATACTTGTCATGGTTTTGCATAAAAAGAAAAAAAACACATCCAAACGCATCAGCAACAAACGTATTCATAAAAGCTGCCAATTCTGTTTATGCACCCCCATTGTATCATCATTAGCCATCTCACAGCACATAATTCCTTATGTATTACAGATTATTAATATAATTAAAGATATTAAAGATTTAACATAGGTTGTAGGTTGACTTACAAAGTAGGAGAAGATGAGTTTGAACACAATTCACCACATATACCGTATTGGCTCAATTATAGGCCGCACCCTAAAAGTTAGGTGCTTTTTAAAAGAAAAATTTAGACTTTTAGAAAAAATACACATTAGTGGAATAGTAAAACAGTATTCTAACACACTGTAGTTTAACATTTTTGGTATCTATTATGCAGTTAGTCAACATATGTTACATACAAACAGAAAACCAATAGCCATTTTAATGCACTTATAGAAATGCCCCTTTGCTCCAGATATGCCACTCTGCTCCAGCAGATGTCACACTGCCCCCCCCAGATATGCTGCCACTCTGCCCCCTCCCCGAGATAGGCTGCCACTCAGCCCCCTCCCCGAGATAGGCTGCCACTCTGCACCCCCCCCCGAGATATGCTGCCACTCTGCCCCCCCCCCCTTAAACTTACCAATGCAATCTCCCTGGTGTCTAGCGGGGCCGGCGGGGGGCATCTCGGCGATACTTGTGGAGAACTTCCGCCGTGGGAAGTGCCGGCAAAGAAGATTGTTAAAGTACATCGCGCAGACATTCACCGTCTGCGGCGATGCGAGCGTAAACAACCTCTGTTGCCGGCATGCCTGCGTGATGTGCTTTAACAATCTCCCTTGTAGGCTGGCAGGGGAGGCTGTCTCAGTGAATCGCGTAGACGTCCACAGCTGCCAGAGAGTAGGATCCAGATCCCCTGCAGCGCTGCAGGGGATCTGGATCCTAACCCTGCTGCCTGCCCGGAACTGTATGTCCCGGGCGTCGGGCGATACGAATAGTGCATTCCTGTGCTAAACCCCAAATATATGCCGCACCCCCACTTTAAAGACTTAAAGTGGAGGAAAAAAGTGCGGCCTATATTCAGGTAAATACGGTATATATATATATATATATATATATATATATATATATATATGTTTGGTTTTTTTTGCATCCCAATTCATGGATCCAATGATGGCTCTATAGAGTTTCTAGCTTTTTCCTATGCATTTGGCACTATTCTCATTTTATTGCTAACACAATAGATAACCTTTTTGGCGTCTCCATCCAGCCCAGCTCCCTAGGTACGTTGCCTTTTTTGTCTGTATGTTATGGTCACCCAGCATGAAGCAGATTTTTTTAAAAAATATTTATTAAATTAATGCACATTGTATGCTTCACTCACACGTACTTTCACAATATTTATTAAGTACTCACCACAGGAAAGGTGTGCTTTTTAAGCATCGGTCTACAGGGACTAGACATTTTGCCTAAGCTGAGCGTTTAATGAATAAAAAAACCTTCATTTTGCAGTGATACCAGTAAGTGAAGGGCAAAGTGCTGTAATGTAGAGCTAGTAAAGGGGCGCTGAACAGAAAAAATTTATTGGCGACCATGCCCTGTCCTGTGAAGGTTTTGCCCATTTTGTCAATTTAAATCATCAAAAAATGTTGGCAATATACAGTATAAAGGGACATACATTTTTGGAACATTCAATCCGTTATCCCATTTATTATTTCAAATCCTTTGTTTTATTTACAGTTCTATAATGTGCTTCAGTTAAGCAGATTTCTCTTCTCATGGTTTTACAAGTTACAATTATGACGATGCTTTGTTGTGTTGATTTACCTGGTTTACTATTATAAAAAGCTAAGGGAAATGGTGTTAAAAGTAAACATTAAAGGAGGCTAGCAGTTAAAAATACTTAGATGAAATAAATGCCTAATATTTGTGTGTAAAGCTTAGTTTGACTTTATTGTCAGATTTCTGCATGAAGAAATTTCAAAAAGCCGTTGGCTTGCACAATATTAATATTCTACAGCTTTTTTTTTAGTTAAGATGCAAAGTTATAATACAATAATTATATTGTAAATGTTAAAGAACAATACTTTATAATAAGTATTATTCTTTAACATTTACAGAACAATACTTTATTATAAGTGTTATTGGCAATATTCACAATATTGGGGAGCAAAGAGTTGTTACAAATTAACAGTGCTAGAAGTATAAGTTTTGTTTTCTAAAGAATGGAAAGTCTTCTTGACTTCAGTCACCCAAGAAGTGTCTCTGTACTACTTACTACATGCCTACAATCTGTACTTTCATTTCTCAACTTAATAATAAACCTTAAAACCACAAAGACACAGATTTGTGAGAAAGCGTTGTGGTTTGCCTCCTAGTTTCATGTGTTACCTCTTGAGCTTGTTGGCACAGTAGTCAGCATCTCTCCTCTTTTACTGAACAGAAATCTATACAAATAGAAGAGTGAGTATAATCCCTAGATAACATAAGTGACCAAAGCATTCTGATCCTGTTATTGTCTGGCAATTTAAATTGTTCAGTATGCCAGGTGCTCTCTAGCAGAGGGCATAAGTTAAATAGAGACTTTCTACTTTGGTTCTCTGTCCTGAACGGAGACCGAGCTTGGTACCTGAAGTCTGTGTGGCCTTTGGTTTAAGTATGTAGATTTTCCTCGATGATATAAATGGATTTCTACTTGGATAAACACTGGCTGAAGATCATTATGATTACACTTTGTGACAATGTGAAAGAGGGCTTGTATGTTAGAAGGATATTGGCAAGAGCAGTATTTTCCTGTGACTAAGGGTTTAATGGGTCCAATTAACACAGCTGCTCCGATTAACATTAATTCTTGGCTGTTGTTGGCAAGGCTGAAGTAAAGAGCTTTTCTCGCTCATTGTGCAACATCAGCCTTGGTGGAGCGGACAGCACTGGTAAGAGTGCCAGATTTATTAAACGCTCTTGTGTTTATGTTAGCTTAACTGGCCAGTCCATCACAAGCTAAGGAGAAAGCAAATGTGTAGTCAGTCTTCTAAACAGGAGTAGTTTTTTTGGTTTGTTTATTTTTGTTTTTAAATCCCAAAGCTCAGTCACTGCTTAATGATGCAACATTTTGTGGCTACAATTGTTTAAATACAAGTAGTAAACCTCATTGGGTCTCAGAACTATGGCCCTAGAGGTATGCTGACAAGTGCCATACTGCAACTTTTAGAATTTCCCTTATATAAGCCTGGTAATTTGTTTATGCAGAAGAACAAGAACAGCCCAACAACAGACACCAGGACCATACCTTGTAGGTAGCAAGATGAGCAACTGCCTGATGCGTGGTATGGTCAGATGCACCAAGCTTGGCCTATTCTAAATGAATAATACTGATTATCCTGCTATCGGTCCTTACAGCTCATACTCATGATGTCTGTGCTCATGTCATAGCACTCCACTTCTCTCAAATCACCAGTCAACAAACAACAGGCTGTCCTCGTTATTAATTGTTTTATGTAGCACCATCATATTCTGCAACTTTGTACAATGGGAGTAATAGTAAGGGTGAAAAGTGTACATCACAAAGATTTTGATACTCACAAACCTTACAGTTACCCTACAGAGAAATTTCAGATGGGTTCCTGACATTTTTTAGACTAAAATCATTTCTTACCTTCCCATTATCTTCTTTCTTGTGTTTTTTCTTTTATAACTATTCATTTTCACATAAAATATAGAGTTGACTTAGATGTGCTTTTCATGTTGCTTGCTCCAGGCACCATGATCCCTAGTTATACTCTGGCAGTCATCCAAACCTTTTTTTCCTGGAGTAAATTATTAGCAATACTTTATAGTTGTAGACAGCTGTAAGACTGATGTGGGAATCATGGGTGTGCTTTTGGAGGGGAGGGGAGCACCTCATAGTCTTCCTTTGGTTGCCGCATATTGCTGTGCAAGTGTGACTGCCTTCTGCCAAGCGTCTTCTTTATTACAATGGATTAAATTTGTTGTTATGCAATCTTCTGGACCAGGCCCACAAATCTTTAAATACACCCTTTGAGCCATGTCTGCAACTATCACAATCTCCTAAACTGATTGGAAGTGCGAGAGAGGCATCCCTACAGCTAAAAGGGCAACCTGAAGGTACATAATCTCTAGGTGTCATATCAGGCAAGTCTAAGATCTTGATAGGGACCTGGATGCAAGGTCACTCAGCCAGTGAGGAGGTAAGTGGCCCTGACACTACATTTCCCATGTGCCCATATATTTTAACACATGATTCTTATAAAAGGTATCTATTACGTTTACTCAATTACATGAGATTAAGTACAGTCATTGTCTAGGTTGAGTAACTAAATCTGAGTGACTGCAACATAGTGCTATAGTTGTAGGGATTTCTAATAGTTAATGGTAGTTTTTTGCTACATATGTACCATATATCTCTTATGACAGCAAATGTGCTAAAATTATCTCCCATCCTTCCAAAACATTCTCCCTCTATGCGTTAAAGGTTTTTAGTGCAACAATGTTATATATTCTTAATTAAACTTCCCCATACCTGAACAGCCATAGTCTGTAACTGGAGAATCAGAGAAAGGGTGGTAGATTTATCAAACAACCTTCCATCAGAAATGGTAGAGGCTAATAGAGTGAGGGAATTGAAACATGAATGGTATAGGCATAAAGCTATCCTGAATCTAAGGACTGATTAAGGTCTGAATCTCTATATCAAGAAAAGTGAACAGACTAGATAAACTGAATGGTCCCTGTCTGCTGTTAAATTATATTTTTTTAACGGGTAAAATAAATGTGCTTAGGGTGTCACATGGTTTTCACTGTGATGTCTGGAGAATAGTATCTATATTATGAAGTTATGTTTCTATCCATTATCAATAATAAGCTAAAATACAAGCTACAGTAATCTTGAAGGATTATTGGGGTGCTTGTTGTGACATTTGTATGTATTAATTTGTGATACATATGATGGAATGAGTTTAGATATACAAGTCCTTAGTCGCGAGTGTCATGAAAGTGAATGTCCTTAAAGCGGGGTATGCCTGTATTGGGACACCTGATCATTGCACCAACAGGAAATTTTATGACACCACATTCTGAATACATAGACATTAAAATGTAGTTGGTCCCCCCTTTGCAGCTAAAACAGCTTCTGCGTTTTTGGGGAAGGCTTTCCACAAGATTTTGGAGAGTTACTGTGAAAGTTTTAGCCCAATCATCCAGCAGAACATTTGTAAAGTCAGGCACTGATGTAAGACAAGAAGGCCTGACTTGCATTGGCCATTCTAGTTCATCCCAAAAGTGTTTGATGGGGTTGAGGTCAGGGCTCTGTGAGGGCCAGTCAAGTTCTTCCACACCAAACTCATCCAACCATGTCTTTATGGACCTTGCTTTGTGCACTGGGGCACAGTCATGGTGGAATAGAAAAGGGCCTTCCCCAAACTGTTCCCACAAAGTTGAAAGCATAGCATTGTCCAAAATGTCTTGGTATACTGATGAGGACTTTGTGGGAAAAGTATGGGAAGAAAGACATGCCAGGGGGGATATGAGAGAATACCTAAAGGGAATCACAATGAAGGAGGAGAGTATATTTAAAAGAAGACTAACTACCACAACAAGAGCACATTAGAGTTAGAGGGGCAAAGGTTTAAAAGTAATATTAGCAAATATTACTTTACCGAGAGGTTGGTGAGTGATGCATAGCATACCCTTCCAGCAGAAGTAGTAGACATTATTAGAGTGAAGGGCTTTTAGCATGCATTGGACAGGGCTATCCTAGATTTAAGATAAGGCCAGGGACTAATGAAAGTATTCAGAAATTGAGCAGACTAGATGGGCTGAATGGTTCTTATCTGCCAGAACATCCTATGTTTCTATGTTCTATGTTCCTTAGTATTTCCTACAGTTGTTTTAATTATACATTTATTAGTGGTGTAGGAGTCCATTTCCAGTTTCCAATGGTCTTCTTGTGGCAGTTGATGCCCTCTCATCATAACACAGCACAGCCAGGATGGATGGCTTGTTGATATTAGGAGTCCTAATACTACTAAATGGTGGAATTGTGGACATGGCGCTCCCCTCCCATGGTGGTACAAGCAGTGCAAACATTCATAGGAGAACATCAGTGTGTAAGGTCTTCTTACATTTTGTATTATTTTAGGAATAAACGGTGCAGCAATTTATAACCTTAAATTAGTTACGTGTATGGCCTTCTTAATGTACAGTTTAACCAAATTAAAAGACGTTAACACATTAAACACATTTTTATATTATAGTAACAGAATATTCTCATAAAAATATAACATTGAATGTATAACTAATGTACTATTTTGCATGTCAGCTTCTTAGCTATTAAATGTGGTACGGAATAATAATTATTATGCATTGCAAACACCATTTCCAACACAATAATTTGTGAAGAACCCTCCCAGTCCCAATTGAAACATCTGTTTCAATTTGTCATGCAGAAATATTATAACACAGAAAAAAAAATCCTCTGTGCTGAAGAATTAAACCCTTATTAATAAAATGATCTTAGCACAAAGGTATTGTCATCCATCACAGCAAAACAATATCATGTAGTTTGATGTGGTTGCTTCAGTTATATGAAATTAACATAGTACCATAGCATTACAGCAGTTTATGAAGATTAAACAAGGACACTATTATCTTTGTACACGCTGAAGATATCATCTATGAAAAAAGCTCACTTTGATCTCCCCCCACAACAGAGATTGAGAATCCTTTTATGTCTGGATCTTTATGTATGGAGATTTTCAGGAGTTCTAACGCAATATCAATCTTAAAGGTCACTAAAGCGTGCACATTTTTGTAAATAGAAAGATAGAATTAGACAGCAGATAAGAACCATTCAACCCATCTAGTCTGCCTATTGTTCCTCCATGTAAATGATTCCTATCAGTCCTCAGTCTGGTCCTATAGTGAGGATAGCTTTATGTCTATCCCATGCATGCTTAAATTCCCTCACTGTGGGGCACTTACCCACAACAAGAGTCATTGAAGGCCGCGGCAGAGTCCAGCAACCATGAGGTAGGCTGCATCCCCAGTCTAAACTTCGGGATGATGCGCATTCAGTTACATCTCTATGGTGTGTGTGTGTCCAGAGAGAGCAAGCTCTTGCCCAGGACACCATGGAAGAAGAAAAGGGGTGGAACCTCAGTACGTTGCTCTCTTAAAGGCACACTGACCTTAAATTAGTGCTTGTTTGTTTCTAAACTGTGGTGTCTGCATCCTGTTTTCTATTGTTAATTACTGGCTATTGACCCAGGCTTGCTAACTGGGTTACGCTATCTGCCTTTAGCCCATTTTGTGAAATACTGGCTATTGACTCCGGCTTGCTTACTGGACTACTCTACCTGCCCCTGGACCCTCTTGTGACTTACTGGCTACTGACCTCTGCTTAGAGGACTACCCTCCTCATCTCTTTGACCCCCTGCATCGTGGCTCCACCACCCAAACCCTGTTCCATTTATCTACTACTCTCTCAGTAAAGTAGAAGTTCCTTACATTACATCTAAGCCTCTGACCCTCTAGTTTTAACCTATGACCTCTTGTTCTAACATTTCTCTTCCTTTCCAATGAACTTGCCTCCTGTACTTTTGTTAAATCCCTTTAAGTATTTAAATGTTTTTAGCACATCCCCTCTCGCTCTTCTTTCCTCCAAGCTATACATATTAAGATTCCTTAGCCTTTCCTACTAATTTTTAACTTGGGAACCATTTACCATTTTTGTAGCCCTCCTCTGAACTGTGTGTCAATATCCTTCTGGAGATGGGGTCTCTGTACCGTCTACTGAAAAAAGGGTCCTTTCCCTAAGATTGTCACCTAGTCACTTGAAATCTTTTTTTAAGGACCTCCCACTGACTTTGTCATTAGTGTCAATGTGGACAAAGCCTGCTGGATCATCACCAACTCCCCCCAACAAACTATTTACTCGGCCCACAACATGTTCAACCAATCACCCGAGGGATAGCAATCTGTCCAGCGTTCAGCTCTTCCTTCCCAATAATCCCCTACTTTGTACTATAGAGGCTGCTCGCCTGGCTGCTAGGTAGATCAGCCTAGTCTAGTAATGCCAAATCTGAACTGATCTCCCCAGCATCCTAGCACAAACAGGCAAGCATGTTGGGTTGAGCAAGTCCAGAGCTAGCTTTCCTTAACATATTACCCTTACTTACTTACTTGATCACTGTGATTGAATTTCACAGTAATCACATTTAAAAAATAATGATTGATATTGGTCTTAAGGCAATCAGGATCAACCTTATCAACCCAAACAAATTTGGGCAGTGGAGAGCTGTGGATTGTGACAAGCCTCTAGGCATGTCTAATACTCTATGCAATTGCTGGGGCAGCAGTCCTCTCAGGCTTCCTCAATCCAGAGCCATAATTAATACCCCAAGAATACCCCTCACCAAATATGCATCAAGTTTGGGGTGCGATTGACGGGTCAATGGTGGGTGGCTTGTGGTCATTTTTTCTTGAATAGCCTCCAGCCTCACCAATTAGTCAGCAGTGCTATGAATCTGAATAAAAGACTGCATTCATTATAAGAGGTAGTTTTCTCAGATGATGAAACATTCTTGCAAGTTTCTTGGAAGGTTCACCAAGGCTCAGGATTTGTCTTGCAGCTTTAAATGGAAAAGGGAAAACTCCCAAACACAATTATTTAAATAGCCAATAACCTGAGAATCCTCCCCTTTTTTATTCTCAAATCTTTACTCTCCTCAGCACAAAAGCAAACACAGCATATCAGAGAGTTACAGCAGTGAAGTTGGATAGAAGTCCTTCTCGACATTTAACTCCTCGCTTACCAGTTTTGCACTTGAAAGCTTTGCACTTGTCAAGTTTTCCAAAGCTCAGGATTTGCCTTGCAGCTTTGTTTAGATAGAAAAGAAGAAAAACTCCCACATTGCTAGTATGCGTCTGATAAACAAAAACATTTTGAAATGTGGTTTAAAACATGTTATGTTCTTTGTTTGTTTCCTCCCCCACTTACCTTATGCTGAAGGACAAATAGAATTTGATGAATTTTGTAATCCAGCTGAAATATCTATGTAAGTGTGAGTTTTGCCCTGCTTGCAGTTAGATCGTTTAGAACAGTGGGTACCATCATGGCTAAATGTACAGGGAGAGTCCATCCAGGTGATTTATTATTTGACAAGTTCAGTTGAAGTTCACTGGTTATTTGAGATATTTTTTGTTTTACCTAATTGTATAATAGAAGTTAATTGCAAGGTATTACCTCCACACCTGCCTACCTCACTTGATTATTATGCAACAAAGCTGGTAAAAAACCCTTTTGTTAATATATTTGTATTTATTTGTCAAGTCTGAATTTTAAAACGATATTGGGAGGCAGCTAACACAGTCCTCGGATGGTTTAGGGGTGGCAGTGAAACAGTGAGGGGTGATTTCAAGTTAAATAGTTTGGGCTAAAGTATAGAGGTTTATAATAAACTATTGTAGGTAGCTGTCATGAAAATGATGGACACCCGCTTCTCTATATCCCTCACTCAGCTTCCTCTCCCTCTTTCTTTATTCTTCACCCCTCTTTATACCTTTTCTTTCTTATCCCTAATCTCTCTTTCTTCTCTCTCTCATTTTCTCTGTTTTAAGATTCTTTATCCATCTGCACACAACACTGCATCTGCTGATACTTTGGCCTTTTATCATTCTAAAATTAAGGGATAGATACACTGTATAGATGATATATACATGTCCTGGGACTTAAACAGTTCAATAAATGCGCTCAACTGCTTAACAATAATGAGATCAAATTGATCCGCATGATTTGGTATTTCTGGATATAACTATTAGGACGGATAACGGTGGAGCACTTCCATTTGCAATCACTAAAGTTAAATATACCTTTTGGTCTTAATGCTAAATGCAATTACTCCAACCCTGAGGACTTTGAGATTGAAGCTAAATTGCTTTTGTGTCTTTATTCGTTAAAAAAGGTTTTCCCGAAATTGGTTAAAAAAGACCTGCCAAACATATTTGCAAAACTGAATTTTACAGATGGTATAATACTTACCAATAGACAAATTTCAAGTAACTGTCATTTCATGAGTAGCAAGACTACAGTATCCTTATTAAAAAAAAATATCTCTTTTTGGTTTCAACTTCAGCATGGTGTGATATGAGTTTTTCTGGAGCTTACGTTTAGGATCTTATTTCTGGCACATGTATCTCATTGTTCCTATTTAAAAGTAAGTACATATGTTTACTAGCAAGGAAACAAGCTGCACACATATATTTGAATTCAGTTGTGATCACCCTGCAGATACATTTTGTTCGTTGCTAACAGAATCTGATAAACTGACTATGGAAACTAGATTGAGATGCAGGCTACAGTTGTATGACGCAGGCTCTTCAGTAAACCAATTTCTTTAATAAAGCCTTCCCCACAGACCAATTACACTAATTGTGTTGATGTTACTTTCGGTATTTCCAGGAATGCTAAGTCTCATTTCACCGCCAGTTGGAAAAAAGAAAACTTCCAAGTTGTTTTCTTTTCATTTTCTATGGATATCATGGATACATTATTGTGTACACAACTCCACCATGGAATATCAATTCATTACTACTCAAAAGAATAAAAAAATATTATTTTAATTAGACTTTTCATGTTTTATATTATTTTCATAGAATTTCCTGCTTACTATTAGCAGAAAATGATGCCATTATATGCGAAACGTAAGGAACAATATATATATATATATATATATATATATATATACACACAATTGCTATGTGATGCAAACATATCTGATATATTTCCTTTTCATGGGACTGTAACCAACGATGTGCATGTTGGGATGTACAGAAAGTCTTTTTCAGCTCATTTAGTAAACTGTAATAATTCCTCGAAGAAGAACATTAAATTAATTTTTCAATTGGTCTTACAGATTCCCACAGTAGGGACATCATGCTTTAAAGTTACACTGTATATACATTTTAAATCTAAAGATATGGATACATGCAAGGACCAAGTTGGAGCCATTTCAGCTCTGGTTCTGCCACTCATCCCCTCATGACATGCTTGGTTTGGCCAACCCAGGCAATGGGCTCAGGCCTTGCTTTAGCGGAAATGGCTTGCCCACCTGTAGTAATAACTGAGTGCTTTCTTTCTTGAATATGGGGAAAGTGTAAGCTGTTTGCTTGTAGACCCTTCTAGAAACATTGGGGATATTTTAGAAGTAATGTAAATCTTAAAAGTGGTCTTTTCATTGTAACAAGCAACGGAATATACCTGCTGCATGAGCTTTTCCTTTGTTAGCTATTTCGATACGACCATTTTATAAATGTTATCCTTAGCTGATCTACAGTTTTAGTATCTCTGGTAAATGTTTATAGATTAGATAGATAGAGTATGTCTTGAAATGCTGACATTTCTATGGGCATTTGCAGTCGATCTCTCCTTTAAACTCACCACTATATGAGTGGGTTTTTCATCTTCTCTGTAGAAGATCTCAGAAATTCCACCCTGAATGAAAATACCAAAAGGTAAGCGTTCCATAGGATCACAACTGTTATCAACAAATATTTTCTCGTATATAACTGAGTTTCCAAGCAAGGGTCTTACCACATATTTTATTGGTTCACTGTAGTAAAGAACATTGTTTTACAATGAAAGCAAATCCTTAGTTGGCTGTAAGTCAAGTAACTTCCTGTTTCTGGGAAAATTTACCTGGGTGTGTCTAACTCTTCATTGGCAGTCCATTGAAGAACCTAATACTTCAGTTTGCTAAGTGAGTCAGGAGATTAGCGTTCCTAATAATCCTTTTCCTGAAGTAGTTATATTCTACTTTAACATGTTAACTGTCGGTAAAGCTTAATAGTGAGGTAAGATATTTGTATTTTAAAAAAAAAAAAAAAAAAAGAGCAAGTGACCCTAATCTGAGTAAACATTTCCCATTAGTTTATACCCACATCTTGGTACTTCCTCCGCGCCTGCTTCTTATGCTAGCTAGGAGTGGGTGGAGCTAATAAGGTGGGCAGGGCCAAATTCCACATGCGCTCACCTGCGGAATAAATCCCCTATGGACTTACCGGTACGTCCTGGCCTTCTTTGCAGTGGCAGGCACACATCCCTGCCGCTGCATGGGAGATTAGGCTGTCGTTTGATAGCCTGGACCCCCCCCTGACAGCAGAAGCCAGCATTGCTGATCGCGTATCACTGCTGACGTCACCCGGACGTTCATCGGACAGGATATCCCATGCAGACGCTGCGATCTCTATGCAAGTCTGTGGGGACTTGCATAGAGATCACAGTGTGATCGTTGCAGGGGGATCATGGGGAGGAGAGTGAGAAACCATGTTTCTCACCCTCCTCCCATGCTGAAAAAAGAAACGTTTTAAAAAAAACGGTTAAAATAATACAATAAATAATAATTAAAAAATAAACAATAAAGTAGCTTAGTGATGTCATTGTGACATCACTGGCATTAATAACTAAGAGGACCTCTAACCATTTGTTTTTTTTTTTAAATAAATATAAAAAATACAAAAAATACAAAAAGAAAATAAAAAATAAAAATATAAATAAAAAAGATAATAATAATAAAAAAAAATGTAAAAAACCTTACATCCCATTGCCCTAGCATAACATCTACCCATTATAACCCTCCTGCCCCCATTCACAACCTCCAAACCCGTTAAACCACAAGCATGAAAATTCTACAAAAAATGTGCACCTTATAGTTTGTTCCCTATTAGTGCTGGGAAAGTAAGGAAAATCTACATAAATTAGGTATTTCTGAAATCAGGACACCTGAATTGATAAACTTGGAGGGGATTTTCCGTAACTTTACCTAATTTTGTGAGGCTTCAGAGGGAATTTTTTTAAAAAAATAGGTGTTTTTTTCAAATTTTTGCTAGTTTTTACTAAATTTCTCATTCTAAATTTTCAGCTAATCATCCAGCTATTGTATCAGAAGAAAGCTCTATATCTCCTTGAAAAAACAATATATACCGTATTTGCTCGATTATAAGACGACCCCGATTATAAGACGACCCCCCAAAATCAAAATATTAATTTAGGAAAAAAACAAAAAGCCTGAATATAAGACGACCCTATAGGAAAAAAAGTTTTACTAGTAAATATTAATTCATGTAAATATATTTTTTAAGGTCCAGAAATGCATTTTAACCCCCTATATGCCACTCAGCCCCATGATATGCCTTTTAACCCAGCATGTACTGGCTGCCTTGGCTTGATAGGAGTGTGATTGCTGCTAACAGCAATCACACTCCTATCAAGCCAAGGCAGCCAGTACATGCTGGAACCTGGGGATGATAGTAGTGGGATTACAGCCTCCCTATGCCATGCTACAACCCCCACCCCCTTACACATCCATGCTATCACACACAAACACACATTCACAAACATTTAAATGCTCATTCATTCCATTAATCACACATACTTCACACATTAATCACACATACTTACCCAAAAACCCTCCCCCACCCCCTTACCTGAACTGCAGATCTCTCACTCGAAGACTTCTGCAGGGGACCGGCTGTACCAGCAACTTCTCTGGCCCCGCCCCCAGAGGAGGGAGGGGGAGATAGAGTTCTGTGAGGAAGCTACAAGCTTCCTGTCCTCCTGCTTCTAACGGAAGAGACGCTGCTCGCGACCGGTAAGCAGCATGGCCCCAGCCATTTTTTTGGGGTCTGATTAGAAGACGACCCCGATTATAAGACGAGGGGTATTTTTCAGAGCATTTGCTCTGGAAAAAACCTCGTCTTATAATCGAGCAAATACGGTAGTTCACATGGGTACACTATTCACTATTTGTTGAACCGACATAGCGCAAAAATGGCAAAATTGCCCTGGGACTTGAGGTACCAAAAACCCCTGGGATCGAAGGGGTTAAATAAGACCAAGCTCTGGTTAAAGTTTGATTCTGAACAGGAGACATAATGGATCAACTACATCAGCCAAATTTGTCTTAATGTTTGTCAAATATGATACAGATGGGAGCGCTATGGGTGAGAACTAAAATGTGTATATATATATATGTATACGACTGGCAAGGACTATACATAACACATTGAACAGAAAAACTCAAATTACATACATGTATGGTGAATATATAATGTTAAAATACATATAAAATAACATATAAAATAGTATGGAATGATTTAGGGTTTAGATGCGTCTGGGTTTAGATACGAAGAAACAGAACCTGACGAGTTTCGCTGCTGGAAAGCAGCTTCCTCAGAGTTGTAGGGAAATACAGATAGCCTTCGGTTACTAATACAAGGGAAGAATTAGGGAGACCAAAGCTTGATACTTAGGGATTCCTCTTTTAAATCAGACTTAATGTTTGTTTCATATGTCTGTCTCCTATGTTGAGGTAAAGTTTATTTTGTGTCCTGCTGGATAGAGTAGCAGAGTGTGTTTGGTTTATGCATCTTCAGGTGTTGGGAAGATGTAACTTCTGTTTTTTATGTAGTGATTGTTTCTTAGAATTCCTTCAGTATTCTTGTGCATATCATGCGTTCTGGTGAAGGTTTTTCACGTTTGTGTGGAGGGTTAATCCCGCAGCGATATCAGGGAAGGCTTCTTCCAGGTTGCAGATACAAAGATATATGTGAGCCTCACATTCAACACACATGTATGTAATTTGAGATTTTATGTTCAATGTGTTCTGGAGTCATTTGACCATATTAAAACATTTTATGTCTAGTCCTTGCCAGTTGTATACATATATATATATATATATATATATATATATATATATATATTTAAGTTCTTACCCATAGCGTTCCCACCTGTATCCTATTTGATCTGTATTTCTTTGTGTAGAGGAACCACATTTTTGGTGTTTTTTTGGAGCTGGTTTTATGCTTTTTTACCTTGAGAGTCTTTTCCTCCCTTATTTTATGTTTGTCAGATATGTCAATAGTTTCTAGCGTCTAACAAGCACTGTCGGGAAACAACAGTCTAGAAAGAACCAGTCTGAAACATTCTCTCATTCCACATAATGAAAGGCAAAGGGATCAGCCCTGTGCTTTTAAATGTGTGGCTGATGGTAAACCTAGGATTCCCTGGGTATAGATAAAATCCAGTTTGGATGATGGTAAGACAAGGTAATTTGTTTTTTTTAGAAAGTTATTATAAGCACCACAAATCAAATGCAGTCAAACATGAAAAACCGCTTAATGACATTTCTTTTGAAAAGTAAGACTACTGCTGCTCTTCTCGCAGGTTGAATGATCTATCTAGTGATAGTGTAAAGGAGGATAAATAACTGTCCTGCTCCATCAGGGCCCTGCTGCGTATGCAGTAGTGACATCACTGTGTCATGCTGTATTTCCTTGCTTTTACGTGTTTTATTTTTATTACATAGTCAAGCCACTTTGTTTTTTATATTACATAACTAATATATAATGATTGCGTTATTAAATAATTCTGCAACTTTAGGCTTAATGACTGAAAGGTTTACATTGTAAAGTATAATTCATTCTATAGCAAAACATGAAAAAAAAACCAGCTTTGAAATACATATTTTATTATAAAAATACAAAAATACTGAAATATTTCAATATTTATGGTATTTGCAAATTTACTTTGCTGTACGCATTACAATATAAATTAGATTTTAAACAAAGGATTGTGATTCAATTTGGCAACTCATTTCAAAAGAAAGTTACTACATTCATAACAGGTAATTTGCAAATGACATATACAAACATACATAAATTACATAAATACTTTTTATATAAATAAACACTATTAAATATGTGACCTTTAGAAAAAGTTTTATCAGTAACATTCTTTTATACAATGCCTTCACAGTGATGGAAGAATGTGTATTTTTTTAAGGCACAGGTTCTTTATACAACAAACGCATACTGAACCCTTGCCTTCAGCATAGAAACCCCCCTCGAAAAAAAACCCAACAACCCTGAAACATAGAAATATGAGAAGTTCTTTAACATGTAGAAAAAAATAAATAATTAAAAAAAACAGAGGTCTTCTCTCATGAGATGCATTTTCAACATAAAGAAATGATATATAAATAAAATAAATATATAAATATTGAAATATTTAATAAATACACATAAATATTTAAATATTTCTCTTAAGGTGGTTCAACAACTACCACAGTAGTTTGACATTCTTTCTTAACATTTTATCCTCAACGACAGTACAGGTTTTTAGGTCACATGATCACAGGTGAATGCTTCCTTCCTTACACAGGTCAACTTGTGCTCATAAGATCCTATAGAAATGTGTGCATATAGGGTTAAGGAGCAGCTAAATGTCTTGTACTATTTCACTTACACCTTTTTAACTTATTTTTGTTGCTTTACAAAACTTCAAGAGCATCCACATCTGTCCTGCAGATTGTGTTTGCAATAGTATTTGAGCAACATACATTGCAGGTAAATTTTTTTGGTGTTGGTTGTTACAGGTAACCCTACTACTGTATATTATATATATATATATATTACACACACACAGACACACACTTGTATTCCATAAGTCAAAGACAGCTACTATGGAAGACTAGTTGTCCAGTTCTCCATCAGTTATGTGTATTTGTTCACTTCTAGCCAGAGCAAGTCGGTACTTATTTCAATTTTCATTTCACTCTGCAGGGACCAGATGTCAGTTTTTTCAATACTGTTACACGGTTGCCATTTACCTATTCATTTTTTCTGCTTTGTAGTTGGTCTCTTAGTGGTAAATTGAAACTTCCAGGTTAATTCAGTAATCCATTTTGTCACGAGTCCATTTGTCAGTGCAATCCTTATTCATTTGCAGTAAATGTTCTTTTTAAGTATATTTCTCCTCTTATTTTTGGTCAGGTGTCAACGGTTTTACAAAATCAATCCCAGCAGCTTCAGATATGAAATCTTTATATTTCGTTACCACTTTGCAACCCCACACTTTTTTCTGAAAATCCTTCTGGTGTGTTGGAAAGGGCTTTTCATAATTTTCATTTTCTTGAGTCCTGTTATACTTTTGACAAAGAAGACAGGACAGGTTGGAGCTAATTGCCTTGATTCCGTTCACAGTATTAGACAGTTGCTTAAGGAATGATTTTTGGTTTGCGTTTAGCTGTCCCTGATACTCTGCCACTTGAGTGAGTACATCACTCAGGAATAAGAATGTTTTGTGCATCTCAAAAAATCTCTCCTCTTCACTGATGTTCTTCAGATTAACATGAGGTCCAAAGGATTTTGGATTGCAATAACCCTGATCACGAGTGAATCCGTTTTTTAAAGCCTAAAGTAAAGAAATATTAAACAAGTTAAAACTGTGAACTAAAAGACTCATGTGAAATCCGTCACAGTTTGGAACATCATTAAATCACAATTGTATTTTATCTTATATAAATGTTTTGCTTTTGAAGGTTAAATTGTTAAATATGCACAAATGCTTTTGTGTTTGCTAAATTTAAACAAAACATATGGTGATAACAGTACATTTCAAATGTTGGACCAGAATCATTTATAACACATAACCCTTGATTTGTGGTCACACTTAGTATCTACTATTCTCAATATTATCTATAATCTTTTGCTCCTCATCTATTAAATGATTTTATGATGGTCTTTATGGTAAAGTTAAGGAAATAATGTAGTGTTAAAGAAAAAATCCTACTTAGCTGTGGCCCATTACAAGAATGGCTCTAGGTTTTTGTGGGCCCTACATGAAGGATGGAGTTACTCCATCTCAAAGGCAAGGGACATAATTGTTATTCTTTCTATGTATGTTTTTATATAGCGTACATCACATTACATTAATTGTGTACAGTAGTTACACAGGCATTATGACTGGAGTAGAATAGATATGCATACGTTAGGAAAGGAAGTCTCTGTCAAGTTGAGTTTCTCAACAAATTCCTAAGCTGCCTGTAGTGGGTCTACGGGTTGTAGTAATTAATTGTTTCTAAAGGTTAAAGGATGCCTAACCTGTGTGATAGCATTTGGCAACCTGCTAACCCCATGATCCTATGACAGGGACAGGGTCGCAAAGCAGCTGTCTCATCAACAGCTAGAGACCTTAACCCCTTAAGGACAATGGGCAGTCCCTAAACCCATTGAAAACAATGCATTTTGAGCCCGTACATGTACGGGCTTTGTCATTAAGGGGTTAAGGCTGACAATCAATTCGTTTTGCTGCATTTTGTAGCACAACATTATTATCCTATTGGCAGGGGACGAAGGCACCTGACAACAATGCAAATGACACTCACGTATTCATCTGAGAGGTTCTGGTCCACTGTGTGCATCTCACGTATCTTATTTTGGATTTGTGTCAGGATGGTAGTGATATCGTTGCAGATACTGGTGTGTTTGCAGCCTGTAGAGTTTACTGGCATTGTCCTTCCCTTCAGAATCCAGATCTGTAGGAAAAGCAGTTGCACAATTCCTGTTCAGAAGAAAAACATATGTTTCAGATTACCTTAGTTTAGTAGCTTGTTTTTATCCCAATGACAAAATTTATCTGTAGTCGCCCCGCTCTGTGGTAACAGAATTTAAAGGACTAAATACAGTCTTTGTACTCTTTGAGTACATCATCAGAACTAAACAGAGCTGGAACATGTGCGTTTCGCAATTTTACAGCACATAACTTCTACAGATACCTTCTTTTTACATCTCAAGGTTATACTTATCTTGTTAGCTTTTTTTTTTTTTCATTGCGTTATACATAGAGAATATTTATAAATTTCTCAAGTGTTAATGAAAACGCACATGGTGGAGAAACACATGTTCTTATTTGAAGGCTTTGGAAAGGGGTATTACGTCCTCAAGTCCCCTCCCACACACCCACTTCCCAGTCATTTCCTTCCCCGTCACTGAAAGGTTTAAAACCCCTTTACAGCATCTTGTCATGTCATTTCTACAGTGTATCACAGTGTTTATACTGTTTTCTGTTTGTTTCGGTAATGTTTGGTTTAAGCGTATGGAGTAGTTTGCAACAGTTAAGGTAATGAAAGAGTTAAGGATGTAATCGGAACCATTCTGCGTGCTAAGTACCAGCAGCACTGTGTCACCGAACGTGCATTGTTACAGGATATTGTAATGATTTTGTGTTAACTCCTAAAGTGACAAGCTACCTTGTATCATAAGCAATGTGTATCATGTCCTACACTACTTAAGGGTTAAGAGTTTCATTTGCAGAACAAAAAAAAAAAAACCCACACGCTTCTCTCTAGTTTTATACTTCTTCAATATAAAGCAGTGTCATGGGAAAAAGAAACATTTCTGTAAAAAAAAAATAAATGTAAACATCAACCAGTCATAGCAGGGAAGTTGGTGACCCAGTTTATAAACCCACATTTCAGATTCTATCAAAAATGCTGGATATTACTATTTGTCACAGAACACAAAGTAATGTAACAAGATACAATAACTGAAGTAAGTAATCCTTGTGAAATACCGGGGAACATAAATTACCTGCCAAACGCTTCATTTTACAAGTATTTCCAAATCCCACGGGGAAGGCTGCTGAATAAGTTGTTGCAGATTTTCTCGTTCAAATTTGGAGCAAACCATGACTTATATAGCAGAGAATGCGTACAAGCCTCTTTTTTTCTGGGCCAATCAGAAATAGTAGGAAGTAGGAAAGTTTTGAACATCTTTCTCAGAATTAGTCGCGGTCAAAATGAATGAATGGATTACTTTTCTTACCTGGGTTTGCCAGAAACACGCAATGAAACTAATGTGTGATACCAAAGCTCCGATTCACCCTTTCTCTTTTAAAGTATATCACATTTTTACAAAAGGAAACTCATCTGAGGGGGTGGGGGCTGGCAGTGTCAGATTGCTAAAAGAGCATGAGTAAAGCATAAGTTACATGTCCATCCCACTGCAGAACACCAAAATGTCATCGCCTTATGATACATCTGTCTGCAGAGTGCCCTGAAAATCACATTCACAACAGCCAGCATCTAATGAAAACATTACTCACAACCTTTTGTGGCTGAAGGTCACACTGGGAAGTTAGAAATATGCACAGTTTGGACAGTACTAAAAAGAGGGCACGGCATATATGTAAAACAGAAATAGACGTCACACCTGTATACCGCATAAACTCATATGAAGAGACAGTTATCACACCTGTCATAGTACGGGAAACACTTTAAAGTGATTGTAGATAAGAAGTGTCCATAATCACATCAACATACAATGCTAAAAGCACATAGGTTGGTGGCAAATGAATTTTGGAAAATAATATCCTCTATGTGTTAACAACCGATGTATGTTATAATATTTCAATACTTTAAAGTTAAGTAACATAAACACTAAAGTATATAATAATCCTTGAGAGTGTCGCTATCCATCAGATGTATGTCTGTATATATATATATATATATATATATACATATTATATATATATATATATATATATATATATATATAAATATATCTTCTTGAAACATGGACAGCTTATAAATGTATTTTGTATGTTTCCATTATTGAATACCTACCACAAGACCACATTCTTTTTTCTGGCCCAAGACAGTTACATTAAACAAATTCCTCTCCTGCTACAGGAAGCTTTCCAAAATGCACATGTATATCTTTTAAAAAAAAAAAAAAAAACTCTCATTGAATTACTGCCATCCAGCATATGCAAGAATCTTTTAACAGTGCAGTGCAGAGGCATGTCTGGACATGGTTTAATCTCAGATTGCCTTGAATTCTGATGGGCAGTGATACTCTTTGCCTTAGCCTATAAACAGGTCATCAAACATTGCATTGACTCCTGGACTGCTTACAATTTCTCACCACAAAGTACACACTTTTCTTTCCTTCCTGAATGCCATGATTACATGGCATGCCTAAAACACAATTCTCCCCATCACCAGCAATACTGATTGTTATGCTTGATTATAAATCCTACACGGAATCTCTTGGATTCTGATATTCCATTTCACACTATTTTTTTTTAACTAAAATTGTTTTATGAAACCAACATGTTTAGGAATGGGAAACATTCCAGAAAACAAAAAGCAACTCTGTCATGTATAGATTTTCCAGATAACCCTGTGTGGTTAAAAGAGGGAGGAGTAAAAAAAAATCCACAGGTTTAATCAGAAATGAAATTGCAAGTGTATCAGCATTCTGAGTATTTCCACGGCTGTAAGTTAGAATCCTGAGATATCTGTAATTTTGGTCTTAGATTTGCCCTCCAAAAACAGGACATATGTAGCATCTTTGCACTGCAGAATATTTTGCGGTATTGATGCAGATGTCTCGTGTACAAAACTCTGAAAGTGACCCCATGGCAAGTGATAAAAACGCAACAGACGAAATATCCTTCTTTTCAAAAACATATTTGTAATCATTTGTGTAATCATTTAGGGTTTTGTAAACAGACTTGACTTTATAACCTTATATAACAAATATTTAGCACTTACAAATTCAGTAAAGCAGATATATTTTTCCCCTGAAATTGTCAAAAAAGGATGAGCATCATTAGCAAATGTGATACTTTAAAAGTTTTTTTTTCCCTTAACCCCTTTAGGACCAGGTTTTTTTTTACTATGTTTGTGCTATAAGACCACAGCAGATGTGTTTTTGCAATGTTTTCATTCCACTTGATTCCCTACTAACCCATTTAGTGTACCCCTACAAGTTATATATTCATCATTTAGTATGAAAACATTTTTAGAAATTTATTTCATAGGGTATGTGTAATTAATGAAACAACTTATGATTAGCATTGCGCAACACCTCCGAGTAAAGCAATACTGCACATACATGGGTAGAGCATGTTTTTTGACATTGCGGAGTCAAAATTGGAACATGCACATTACAGTTTTAAAACTTGGAATTGTTACAGAGCACTTTGCTTGGCTCACACCTCACAGTAGAGGTCCCACATTTCAATTAAACCCCATAAGACTATATGTTCCCTAAAAGCACATCCTTTAAAGATTTCAAAGATACCTGACTTACCTCTCTGGGTGGCCTGCTGCAACCACAAATCTAATAGGAATATTTAATTTTGAGGTTTTTGTTCTACCTTTTCCACATGCCAGGCTTATTTTGGTATAGATTTTTTTTTTAGTATGCGATTCTAGTTATTGGCAAATTGTGCGGAAAAAGAAAAAATATTATTCGGCACAATTCCCAAATCACAATAAAAATACATACTAAATAATAAGAGTCTATATACACATGAGATTAAGAAACAAAAAATCTTCCTTACAGACACTTTTTCAGAAGCTCTACACAGATATATCCCCCATCTTGCGAGCGAATCACCTGTATTCCTTCCCCTGGAAAGAGGGGCAGCATAAAATACATATACCACTAATATTATATAATTCAATATAATACAATATTATATTTTGCATAGAATTAGAGGTTCGTTCCCTGGGTTTGAGAGCATATTTTTCAAATGTTGATATCTCAGAACCAACTAGCTTGGTGATTATATCTAGGGGTTAGGTGTAAGGTGTAAGGGGTAGTAAAAGTGGACCCATATTCATATTCAAATAATACAAAAGGGCGGTGGCTGGGTTGTGGTATTACAAAATCAGTATGGGGGTGGCTGGGGGAAATATGCATGGCAGTGGGGGCATCAATAGACAAGAGGTTGGTTGAGCATCACATTAGCCAATACAAAAAGGGTGGGGGCATCAATACACAAGGGAGGGGCAGGGCCGGCCCTATAATGGGGCAGACTGGGGCAATTGCCCCAGGCGGCACTTTAGAAGGGGCGGCACTTTGCCGCCCCAAGCGCTTTTTTTTTGTTTTTTTTTTTAAGCGGAGGAGAGAGAGAGGGGCACCGAGTGGTTTTCGCTTACCCGCTCGGCGCCCCTCTTTCTCTCTCCTCTGCGGCGAGTCTCCCTGTTTGGTCCCGGTGCCGGCTTGTAATGGCTTGAGCGCCAGAAGTGACGTCAATTTCCGGCGCTCAGCATTACAAGCCGGCACCGTGGCAGAGCAGGGAGACTCGCCGCAGGACTGTTTAAAGGTAAGTACCGGGGGGGGGGATCGTAGATTATGGCGTCGGCGAAGTTTAAAATGCCGGGGGGGGGCGGCGTTTTAAACTTCGCCCCAGGCGGCGTTAAGTCTTCGGCCGGCCCTGGGGAGGGGATTGGCTAGGGCATCACATAAATCAATATACAAGGGTGTGGGGGCATAATTGCCTGTCCTGGTGTGTGTTTGGGGGTCGGTGTGGCAGAGCCTGTCCTGGTGTGTGTGTGTTTGGGTGTCTTAATCCTACCCGGTCTCCAGTGTGCATCAGCCAGCTTAAATCCAGCTTGTACCAACAGCCTTGTGCAGTTTTATTTGGCTAAACTTTTTAAAATGGTTTGTGGACTGACTTTGTTTTACTGTTAAAGTAATTCAGTATTGATAGAATGACATATAAAAGTTGTTAAAAACTTTTTATCATTATCGCCCGATTAACCATTTATTAATATGCATTATAAAGCTTAAAGGCCATATTTTCTCTCACGCATACATACTTTTCTGATGAAGTGGCCCACTGCAGAAAAAACTTGGACACCCCTGGTATAGTGTGTAGGAGGCTTACGCAATGATGACACCACAACAGCCTCAGATATTGAGCCAGTTATGGATTCCCTAAGTGACACTTCAGGGGGCCTGTGCGACCAGACCAACCAAAAAAGTATGGGGCGCAGATACATATAAGGGGAAAAAAAACAAAACCAATATAGTGTAGAATATAAGACCAATTTTATGTGTGGATAAAGTGTTGCACTCACAAGTGGGATAGATGATTCAGACCCATCCAAGTTGAATGCAATAATATCTTTAATAATCATTTAATAATAATTTAATAATCTGAATCATCTATTCAATTTGGATGGGTCTGAATCATCTATTCTACTTGTGAGTGCAACACTTTATCCACACATAAAATTCGTCTTATATTCTACACTATATTGGTTTTGTTTTGTTGTTTTTTTCCCTTATAAGTATCTGCGCCCCATAATTTTTTGGTTGGTCTGAATTTCTACACCCTGAGGAAGAGTGTCTTTTTGGGTTGCTGCGGTCCTATTTGGGAAGTATTATTTGTATTTACTTTTTATTTTATCACACAGCACGTGATTTTAGGTTTATTCACGGCCTGTGCGACCAGCCCACAACCACTAAAAAGGAGGCGTACAGAGTCTATGCCTATGTCCTTTGGGAATCCGTGAGTGTCACTTAATTTTGAGCTACTTGACGTACCCCCCATTCACAGCTGGTGATTGGTGTTATAAAGAAACCAAGCATACACTCCTGTTGGAGCACAAATCCTATACTGGCCACTCCGCTTTTTCCAGCCATAATTGCTGAACACATATTGGAGTGTTGTTTGGCAGTGACATATACCATGAGCTGTACATTCATACCTGAAGTACAATGTACATGAAACTACTACCAGTAACTAGGGATAGAGGCTGGTGGTAGAAATAGTGCATGGAAAATGTTAAAATATCACCATTTGAACAGGGGACTGGCAGATGGCTGCAGAGGCAGACTTGGAACTGGCTGATGGGGTCGGACCAGCCAAGGTGATTCACTTAATACCGTGGAAAGATCCAAAGAATTGTTACAGTTGAAGCCAAGGTAGATGAGACACACAAGTCTTGAGAGCAATGAAGGTGTGTATTTGGATAGGAGGGTGCAGATATACAGGGGTGCGGAGTTGTTAAGGGCTCTCTAAAGTCATTGCCACAGTGGGACAGCGGATGAGGAACTGTGATAGATAAATATTAATCTAGCTGCATGGTTGGATTAGAGTGATGAAAGGCGGGAGAGGGGAAGACCAGTTAGTAGGGAATTGCAATAATTTAGACGGGATATCACAAGAGAATAAATTAGTATTTTGGCTGTTTCTTGTGTTGTATGAGGAATGGTGAAATTTGGGAGATGTTTTTCAGGCGTCATGATTGGAGGGACTGCATGTGAGGAATGAAGGATAGAACAGAGTCAAGTGTGACACCAAGGCAGTGAACTCAGTCAGTTGGTTGGGTTGTGGCTGTTGTCACGGAGCTGGGCAGTCCGACCGACTTGTGCTCCCTTAGCCTGGGACAGCACTCTTTCCCCGGTTTCCCAGTCACTAGCCGAGACTCTATGTAGGGTATAACCAAAACTAAGACTGCTTATTTCTCACACACGCCTGGATATAGCCAGCAAAGCACACATTAACATAAATCAAGATATTGGGATACAAACCGCCCATTTAATCTGCATCCCAGAGACAATAGGGTCCAAACCTCCACTCTCTATTACTGGCCGAAATCAGTTCCAAGGTTTGGCCGGGGTAAATGTCGGTAGTGGTGGAACTGGGGGGGAGTGGGGGGACAACATAGTAGTGAACCATGGGGTGGGGGGGGGTCTGACATGAAACTAAAACAATGACTGTCACTCCCTGGTTGCATATCCTGGCTGTCTGCCAGAGATAATCCCCTCAGCAAGTGATAAGATCATATACTGCTGGGGGTTGGCACAGAAGTCTTTACAAAGCCAGGGCCCATTGGCAGTAGGGAGGAGGTTGGCTCTCAGGCCTCTCCGGAGGTCCCAGTGAAAAATGTCACAGAACTGACTCCAGTGGCAGTTTCCAGGTCTTCAGATGAAAGGAAGTTTTTTTGGAACAAAATAACATATGCTAATAAAGTCTGCTTCTCCAAAGACTTTTATTAATCAGTGTGTTTTGGTAAAAAAATAATACACAGTATGTGACATACTTGTTATTTATTGATTCATATGGTGCTATTCCTCAGCACCGTACAAGGGGTAAAGAATGCATAGAAAGTAGTGTATCCCATAACAATTTACAGTTAGAGAACCTAAGAGGGCCCTGCACACACAAGCTTACAATCTATACAGAGGTGGAGGTGTGTCATAAACCAGAGACCCGCTACCAGCAGCCAGGCTGCAGCCCAATCAAGGTCTCCATACAGCTGGCACCAATTTGCCATCAGGCTGCTGTAGTGTCCGTGACGCACAACTTGGGGGCAAGCTTGGCGCTGTATTTAAGAACTGCTATTCAGAAGCAACCTAGCCTGATCCTTTGATGCTTATCGCGCAATCCTGTTTCCTGAAACTGTGTGTTTACTACTGGCCTGCTTAACTACTCTCCGCCTTGCTATAATGGCAGTGCTTCTTAGCACAGGTGATGGAGTCCAGAAGCACAGAGGTAGCTGCAGACGCGTACAAACAAAAACACTGTTCTAGGGAGTTGGAAGTGGAAACAACTGTGGAGGCAGTGAATGGGTGCACGAGAGCAATAAACCCAAAGGTGCAGTGCAAAAGGCTTCATCAAATGGTCGCAGAGGACAGCACTGGCGGCAAGGCTCTAGGTTGAGGAAACAGGCTGGAGATCAAAACACAAATATAACAATAGCAGCAAACAGGTACACTGAAGGTAGCTTAATAGCTAAGGACAGGAAGGAGATGTGGCTATCTATAGGTATCAGGGTAGGTATCTCACACCTGAAGAAGATCTCTTTCATTTTTTTGTTGCTGCTTTGCTAAGCTCTCGCTAAAACAATACTAATAGCCTGGATGAAGGTAGGAGCCAGGCTAAGCCCTCCTACGGCAACCTGAGTGTGGCAGCATAGGGGACTGCTGTTCTGCATTCTGTGGGTGTATTCCCGGATCCTAAATGGTACAATGGTGGACCAAAGGCTTGCTGTGGATTCCTGAATCAATGTTCCTTACAGTTTAAATTCACTCCTCAGAGAGAGTGTTCCCGTCTGAAAGAGGTAAGGTGGGATACATTATCTCTCTTCTAACCGGCAAGAATTGGAATGGTCGTCTCCCCTGTGGGAGAAGAATTCCCCTGGGGTTCACAAAAGCTCCTCCTTTATGCTGGCCTTCCGTAAGACCTTCGATGTTCCTAGAAAAGCTGCTACTGCTTCATTATCCTGCGTGTCTCCCAAAGATCAAGGCCTGTGGCTAAATACGCCATTGCGATTGAAACCATTGCAGCTGACGTTAACTTGTTTAGTGAAGCTCTCATAGTGGCCGTCTGTGATGGGTTGTCCGAAAGGTTAAAGAAAGATTTTCCACCAGAGACCTTCCCAGTGAATTTGAAGATCTTGTAACTGATAACTGCTGACTGCATCAGAGAAAGAAAATCCCAGGTGTTTAAAGGATACAGAAGTGCTTCTTCTTGGGTTCCACGGTCCTCCCAGCCTCTAATCCTTTGTCCCAAGAGCCTATGCAATTGAGTGTTACCCAGCTATCTGTAGAAGAGAGGACTCACAGAATATCAGATGGCCTTTGTTTCTATGCTGCAGGATCCTTCATTAATATTTAGTTTGTTTACAAGAATATAATTCTTCTTACTACCATGTATCCTCCAATTACCACTATTGCTTATAGATATCCACTACATGTTGCAACCATTACCCAGAAAACCAACCCACTCCTTCTTAGCGTGGGCCTTGTACATCAATAATCTATGTCATTCCATGTTATTTCTTCCCCTAATTGTCCTTATGGCTGACGTCTATTGTTTCAGTCATATCCCCCTCGTTACCTAGTCCTTAAAGAACTCACATCTCACTGTCCGTATATTTGCTTTATTGAATTGCTTCCTGGTACAGTCTCTCCTAGTGGCAGAACGTACCCGTTGTCGTTGGTAGAGTCTCTTACCCTGGAGATAAAGATAACCTTCAGAGAGGATTTATTTGTAAATCCACATCCTCGGGCAGAGCTGGGTTCTTTTTTGTTACCAAGAAGGATATAGGTGATAGATCTTGCATAAATTACTGGGCTCGCAATCATATTACTGTAAAGAATAAATATCATTTTAGCCCTCATTCTGGAGCAGTTCCTGGTCTTCTCCAGTTATTACAAGAAAAAATTATAGAAAGGGCACTGACTTCCAAGAAGTGGCCAGAAGAACCTATTCAAGCATTCCATATGCTCAAACTGTTCCCTTTGTCTGCTCTAATATTGATCCACCTTGATGTATCTAAAACTTTCATGATCAAAGTCGATGCCTCAGAGATTGACGTAGAAGCTTTACTGTCTCCATGAAAAGACTTTAATGGCTGACTCCCTCTGTGTGTAATGTTTTCCAAAAAATCCAATTAGGATGTTGGTGATCGAGAACTCCTGGGTATCATTTTGGGTTCATCAAGAATAACGTCACTTGCTAGAAAGACCCAAGAATTTGGTCACCATTCTCAAGTACCAGAAGAACCTGGAGTACCTCAGCGACCACATGTACGACCACATTTTGGCTTCTCAGACAGTTACTCCAGTCAACAGGAAATGATCTCTTGACACTCTGTTCCTGAGTCTAAAAGGAAAAGTGTCTTAGTCTAGGCCCAATTTTCTAGTTCACGGGTCATCCTAGTTCCTGACGTAACCTGGACGTTGACAAGACCGATGTACCAATTATGTAGCAGCTTGTTTTCCTGTGCCACCAGCAAGTCCAGCAGGACTACTACAGCCTCTGCCCATCCCTAATTGCCCTTGGACCCTTCTAGAAATGGACTTGATAGTATAATTTAAGTCACCCTCTGAGGGCAATCCTGTCATTTTTATGGCTCATTTTATTTTTTTAACCTGAAATACTCTCAGCTCCTGAATTGGTCCCTATTTTTGTAAGATAAATCATTTGTCTACATTGTCTTCAGGTCCAAATAGTTCCTGATCAATATGTCTACTTTACAGCTCTGTTTTGGAGAACTTTCTGTTCGGCGGCGAGGGATCTGCCTGGCCTTCTCATCCCACCTTCAAACCAAAGGTTTTCAGATCATCACCAGTCTGACATCACCCAAATCCTTCTATAGGCTGATTTTATCAGGAATAACACCTCTCACTTCTAAGGTCCCTCGTGTTTTTATTATTTTGGATACCACCCTACATCTTCATCTACCTTGTTTAGTTCTTATGGTACATCATTACATTTCCCAATTACGAGATCTTTGGAATACTCTAAAGCTTTGGTGCACAATGAACAACAGGCTAATCGTCATTGTCGGCTAGCTCCATCCTGCTCCAGGTGGGACAGCGTGGCTATCCACCAGGAATATCAAGCTCAAGGTTCCATCTTGCTCCTCACTACATTGAGTCCTTCCTGGCTTTTTGGCATGTCAATCATTTGGCCTATGAATTGCTGTACCCTTCCACCCTCCCTATTCCTCAAGTCTTTCATATGTCCTTGCTGGAACTCCTTACCGGCATATATTCATATTCACTCCTCCATTCACAATGTATACTCCTTGTCCTCAACTTGTTTTAGTGGATTCTCATCTGGAATATGAAGTACAGGACATTCTTGATTCTAGGAAAGTGCAGAATTGTATCAAATACCTAGTTCATTGGAGGGGTTATGGTCCAGAGGACAGATTGAGGGTCCCTTTGTTGTGATATCAATGCACCTGCTCCGCTTTAGAATTGGTTCTACTGAAGGTCTCAGTGACTTTAAAAGTGGCACTTTTATGGGATGCCACCTGTGCCACAAGTCAGTCTGTGAAATTTCTGCCCTGACAGACTTGCCCTGGTCCAGCGTAAGTGCCCTTATTGTGAAATGGAACTTTCTAGGTGTAAGAACAACTCCGGCACAAAGTGGTTGATCATGCACACACAAAGTGGGGCTGCTTAGTGGTGAGGCACATAACAAGTAAAAAATCACCTGTCTATCAAAGCATCACTTACTACAGAGTTCCAAACTGCCTCTAATCAGTACAAGCAGTGTGCATCAGAAGCTTCATGGCTGAGCAGCTGCACAAAAGCCAAAGATCACTATCTACAATGCCAAGTGTTGGCAGCAGTATTGTAAAGTACACTGCCAATTGACTCTGGAGCAATGGAAACATGTTCTCTGGAATGATGAATCTCGCTTCACTATCTGGAAGTCTGATGTAAGAATCTTAATTTTGTTAATGCCAAGAGAATGCTAGCTACAGGAATGGATGATGTGTACTGTAAAGTTTGGTGATGGAGGAGGGATGATGGTCTGGGGCTGTTTTTCAGGGTTGGGCCAGGCCCCTTAGTTCCAGTGAAGAATAATATCAATGCTACAACATGCAAATACATTTTAGACAAGTACATGCTTCCACCTCTGTGACACCAGTTTGGGGAAGGCCTGTTCCAGCATGACTGTGCCCCAGTGCACAAAGAAAGGTCCATAAAGGCATGGTTTGATGACTTTGGTGTGCTCTGTACACAGCCCTGACCTTAAGCTCATTGAAGACTTTTGGGATGAATTGTAACGTCAATTGTAAATCAGGCTTTCTCGTACAACGTCAGTCCCTGACTTTACAAATGCTCTTTTGGCTGAATCCCACAGATACTCCAAAATCTTGTGCAAAGCCTTCACTGAAGTGTGGAGTGTGTTATAGGCCCAAAGTGGGTTCAAATCCATATTAATGCCTGTAGTTTTGTGTGGAGTGGGAGGAAAGGGGAGTGGGTAGACATTGCCCTCCTGCATGGAGATCTTTGCCAAAAACCAGATAGTTTCTGAATAAATATGTATATGAATAAACCAGCAACCATAAGTATCCACTATCAGTAGCTAATAGTGGTTTGAACCTAAGGTCTATGCTATAGGCCCAAGTCCATAAGCGTTATTTTTTGCTAGAATACACAATCATATTATATTTATTAATTTCATAGAAGAGTTATCAGAAAAATTATGATAGCTCCATTTTTATATCTTAAGGCATTGCAACAACATGTCTAAACCTAGTTCATTCACAAATTAATTCACCCTACTCTTTGGCCATAAAACAGCTTCCTGTCATTGTGTGCCAAGAGGAAATTAAATGTTGCTTATGAAATCTATTTTGTCAAACACAGCTCAAATTCTAGGTAATACAGGTTTTTTATGTTACACTGTCTGAGAACCTTAACCCAACATTTTACTATTATAATAATGATTTATCCTTTGTGAAACACAAATACTAGGACATGTGAATTTATTTAAATGGACTGGTTCACTTTTGTGCATTACCCCCTAAACTGCCTACAACTGCACCATAATGTGTGCTGTAACCCAAACTTTGTGTGAAATCCAAAGATACACAAAAATATGTATAGCACACAATTGCAAACACAATGTTTTTAGGGAGTGTACCCCTTTGTCAATGACTTTGTGAAGGGGCGGTGCTAGTCATGTGGTTGGGTGGGGCTGCCCCCCAAACAGCCTTTAGTGGGGATGGTGTGGGATGGAAGTGGGCACAGCCAACTGATGTTATCTTCTGCTTGAACAAAGAAGAAACCGACCTGGGGAAGCAGTAAGGTCAGAGAGTTCCCAGGTATGCTTTAAATTCACTTACTTTTGAATTCCAGAATCCATTTTAAGTCATAAGCATGTACTTTTATGTGGATGTTTAAACGTGTCTTTGCCTGTCCAGTTCAAGTGTATTATTTTTTTTTTCATATATAGTGGCCAGGGCATTTGTTCAAAAGAAGATGCAGTCTTGGATTTTCTTCTTCTGATATGTTCTAGGCTTACGGTTTTTATTCCTCACACTTTAAACCACTAGCAAGAAATAGCAATTGCTAGCCATTCCTAGTAGTTACCATCACATTAAGAAGATGTGTTCACGCTATATATAAAATCCATACTATCACTGTTTTCCTTCTAAATAAAGTATTATTTAAAAACATTTCCTTTTTTATTCCATGTGTATCAAAAGATTATTTGTTGGGGTTTGTCCAATGGAAATACCTTGTAGCTGTTTTATCGCGAAGACTGCCCACATCTCCACCGAGAATGGTTTAATCATTTCAGAAGTCTGCTATTTTTATTACTGCAGAATCAACAACTTGACTATTGTGTAATTTTGCTGGGTGTCCATTGAGAAATTCAGAAGTTGGCCTGAGCGTGTTCAGACTATGTATTGCAGGAGATGTTTAAATATGTTTTTAAACGTACCAGAAGAGCCTGGAGTACTTGCTGTAAGGTTGGAAAGCTTTGCTGCAATGGTATCATGTGAGATTCCTTCAGAACAATGTTAACATTAGTCATTGGTAGTAAGGTTTTTACAGCATGTAGCAGTGCCTAGGGGCATCTAAAATGGTAATATGACCCAATCCTGATTACTTATTTTATTATTAAATCGACATTCCAATTCCCAACCATAAGCAGAATTAGATACTTCCCTTGTACCTTTTCCCTTATTGCTTGATTATAAGACAACCCTGATTGTAACGCCCTCCCAAAATTTGAATATTAATGTAGGAAAATTATATATATGACACTGATATGACACTCTGCCCCCCCAGACTTACCAATGCATCCCCAGACTTGTCCCCATGCTCCAGACTCCCTGGAGGAGGTTATCATTGTGCAGACGTCCACCGGCTGCCAGAGAGGAGGATACAGGTCCCCTGCATCGCTGGGAGGGATCTGGATCTTAGTCTTATATTCAGACCTCTATTTGAGGTCAGATTATAAAACCACCTCGATTATAAGACGAGAGGTATTTGCTCTGAAAAAAACCTTTGTCTTATATTCAAGCAAATACGATAAGAGAGAAGACAGGCACATTTAGGTTATAGCTGGACATCTAAACCTTGAGTGCTAGCCACATGAAATGCAAGTTAAATGTGGGATTGTTGGTAGTTTTATAAATGTAAAAAATGTAGTTTAGATCATACGGTGTATGACTCCGAGAATATCAAAGGGTACACTGCCCAGAGCTCTCCATTTGGGGGGAGTGACTTTGTGAAGGGGTGGTGCCAGTCATGTCTTGGAGTGGGGCTGCCCCCAAACAGCCCTTAATGGAAAAGGCACGGGAGGGAACTGGGCACAGCTAATTTTTGCTCAAAGAAAGAAAAAAACTAACCCTGGGAAGCAGGGATTCACTCAAAGAGTCAGAGGTCAGAGAGTTACCAGATATGCTGAGCTCCCAAAATAAGTGCTGGCCAATGATCTATAACCAGTTATCACCCAGTTACCACTGGCACAAGTGATTCTACATTTTATCAGTAATTATAGTACCTATTCTCAAAAGCTCTCCAGAGCATTGAGAAATGAACCACCCCTCCAACAAAGCTCAACACAGATTTCTCTGTTTTAACTGATTACTAATTTATGTATTTCACACAGTAATGAATGCTAAATGAAAAGCTATGACCCCTATGAACCTCAGCCAGTATGAGGCAGCAGCTGCCCCCATGTATTGCAAATAAAAGATGTGTAAAACAGGATGCCACACAAAATCAGCTAACAGAAATTCATGTCTGTAAGTAATGGTTGCTAATAAAGTGCTTTGCTGTAATACTAAACCACATTGTATCAGTATGCGTTTAAAGGTAAATAAACTCAAAGTAAATGTTCCATTCTGCGTCTGCACAGCTGCACAAAAGGGCCATCCGGTAACCATCTGAAAATGTTTATCTCTAATGTCGGTATCTCTGAAATATTATTGGCTTCTTAAGGTCTCCTGATTAGTGTTTGTTTTTATAACCTCTTGTTGCCATTAAATGTACTGTTTTGCCACCCCTTTTCTCTAGTCTTCAAACATTTTCAAAATGGCACTTCTTTAAGGAAGCCTTTCAAATGACTCCCACCTATCACTGCCTCACGTTTCCTACACTCAGTCCGGCTTTTGGGTGTCTCCCACCATACCCTTTACTACTGAGTCAGTCTTCACACATGTGCAGTAATAATATTTATTTTAACAGTGTTTACAATGACATACAGTCGTGTTGCTGGTCCACCAACTAAATTTAGCATTTTCACCTCTTGTGTAATACACTCCCACCTCAATCTAGATCTGTTTAAATAGGATCCTTCTAACCTTTCGCTTCTGTAAGTCCATATGTTCCTTTTACCCATTGTATAGTGCTAAAGACACTATATAGATAATTAATGTTAGCAAACATCTAGCAGTAACTACCATGGTTGTAAAAAATATACATTTTGGCATCAGCAAAGTAATTTTGCATCTCAGATGTAACGGCATTCACAGCTTTCACCTTTCACAGCATTCCGCGAAGTTCAGTAGGTAGACTGCAAGAGGCAGTGCTTATAGAGAACCCCATTGGGGATCTCAGATCATGTTGTAGTATTATTATCTATTGTTTTAAATAGTGCCATCAAATTCTATTGTGCTTTACAATGACCTTTCTCTATCTCAAACATATCCATTTAAAAGCTTTATTAAAAGATATCCTTTCACTGGCCACCAAAATGTCCTAATGAATGTAGAGATCTGTCACAGTCCAAGAGCCCTCTTTGACTTTTTCTTCACCCCCCTATCGTTGTTTTACCAGCCTCTCTACCCTGCAAAAATGTTAATGGCCTAGTAAACAAACATAGTTCATCAATATAGTTGACTTTGATACTTACTAAATGAGTTGGATCTGCTAAACCACAAAATTGTAGACTTTTTTTTCTTAATTTGTATTGCTCATATTTTATTGTATTATATATACAAAGTTTTTAAGAAAGTTCTACTTATCCTGAAAGAAATTATATATCATTTTGTTGTGTAGACTAAATGAATAGTAGGGAAAGACATAATGAAAATACTGAATTTGCTTAATAAAAGAAAAAGTCTATCATCAGGGGTTAAATTAAACAGTTCACCAGAATGACTAATATGGTAGATAGCTTCCTGTGAGGTCACATCTCTTGAGTAACATGATTGTGATTCTGATGAATGTGCCCTGAGTTACATCAGCTTTCTAAGTATGCAGCAAAAAATAACTAGCTTTGTTTCCAAAGGAAAGTAAAAACTAGGATATACCTTGTTGATAAGGAAAATATTCAATGGGTGTTAACGGTTATATATACAATGTATGTATTTTAATTTTATTTACAGTAAAAACATAACAATATTAATTGTATATATGACAATAAAGAACAAACTATGCACTATACACATTTTTTCTGTCCATATGATCATGTCTAGGAGAATGCAAACAGAGTAATTTTCTTTACACTTTCCTCTACCCACACCAGACTTTCTCATTTAATAACAATGTAAGAAGAAACACAAAATGGATATTATATGGGTGAGAAACCCACACAACTAGTTACTGATTTTGGGCATTTGCTGGCCTTGGGGGTATGCCCAGGGCCGGCCGAAGACTTAACGCCGCCTGGGGCGAAGTTTAAAACGCCGCCTGGGGCGAAGTTTAAAACACCGCCCCCCCCGCCAACGCCGGTACTTACCTTTAAACAGTCCTGCGGCGAGTCTCCCTGCTCTGCCACGGTGCCGGCTTGTAATGCTGAGCGCCGGAAATTGACGTCACTTCCGGCGCTCTGCATTACAAGCCGGCACCGGGACCGAACAGGGAGACTCGCCGCAGAGGAGAGAGAGAGAGGGGCGCCGAGCGGGTAAGCGAAAACCACTCGGTGCCCCTCTCTCTCTCTCCTCCGCTTCAAAAAAAAAAAGCGCTTGCCCCAGTCTGCCCCATTATAGGGCCGGCCCTGGGTATGCCGTTTAGAGTTGTAGTTGTCATAGGGCAGGGGTGTCCAAGTTTTTTCTGCAGTGGTCCACTTCATCAGAATTGTATACGTGCGCGGGCCGCACTCATTTTTCACTGCGTGAAAATATGGCCTTTAATAAAATATGCAGATTAAAATAAAGTAAATGACACAAAACCTTTACTTTTCCTCTTACTGATTTCTGGGCCTAGAATGTTTTGTGACTACAAATTCAGGATTCTGGATAAGTTAAAATGAAATAGTTCTATTTATTTTAGGGATACACCGAAATGAAAATTTTGGACCAAAACTGAAAATTCAGGGTTCACTTAGCCAAAACTGAAAATGACCCCCCCACACACATACTTTTAATAAAAGTAAGTTGCACACCAAAATTGTACAAAAAAAAAAATATATTATGATTGTTAACAGCAATCTCAGGCATACCCAGATTCCAGTATGTACTGGTTGACTGGGCATTGTACCAGTAATTTTTGTCCAATTTTAGTGTGTAACCACACTTTATTAAAAGTAGCACACCACAATTGGACAAAAAAAAAATCAACAATATGACTTGGCATGATAGCAGTGTGATTGCTAACAGCAAACACACTCTTTTTATACCCAGGCAACCAGTAAATGCTGGAACCTAGGCATGATGGGACTGTGATTGCTGTTAGCAATCACACACCTATCATCCCAAGTCAGCCAGTAAATGCTGGTACAGGGTGGCTGTAAGTGCAGAGCCCTGTCATAGGGCATGGGGAGTTACAACCATCTAAAGCCAAGCTCTTGCAAAATAGAAAAGCTTTCCCGCATTATAACAAAGAGCATGCTTACTACCATCGCAAGCCAAACTATTGCAATATAGAAAGTCTTTCCTGCATCATAACAAAGTCTGCCTACTACAACCTCAATCCAAGCTGTTGCAAGATAGAAAAGGTATTCAATCTCATTTGAACTGCAATGTCTGATCTGCAAGCAAGTTTCCTAAATTGTGTTTTATATAATTGTGCAAGTTCTACTAAATATATATTTTTGGGTCAAATGTTAGTATTTACCTTTTTGCACATTCCTTTGTCCTGATCCCCTGCTACAGCCATAACTTCTCCCCTTTTTAACTTTAAACGTTCTCCCTTTATTATCTCTCTTTTCTCCTCTTGTATCCTTCCTGCATTATAACAAAAAGCCTGCTCACTACCATCTAAAGTCTAGCCCTAACCCATGCTCCTCTGGCACACTCAACCCGCTGTTCATTTTATTTATACATACTCTTCTGCATGCTGAAACCACTTGGCCCTAAGAGAGCTACTGCACCCTCTTTTCACCCCTCCTTTTGTTTCAATTACCCATACTATTCCTATTCCCTCAAAAGGCCAACATTCCTCACTAGAACTTTGTATAAAAGTACCATAAGGCTAGACGTTAAGGGTTCTGATCTCCTGATGTTTATGTATTAATGTATATGTATCAATATTTGTATAGCAATGTATATCTATGATATCTGTAATATAATAGAATGTATATCTCCTTACTGTAAGAGCCAGTCCTGTTTTATAGTGATTTATGTAATTCATCTAACATACTACACTATATGTTGTTTTTCTTTCTTCCTTTTTATGAGCCTATTGGATATTCCTTGTTTATACTCCCGTTGGAAGGGTATTTTTATTCATATTGTTTCATTTGTTTTACATATACAATTTAATTTATTTTTTGGGTGTGCAGACACGCTTTTGTTGTGATTATTTTTTTTTTTACTAGAAGGTGTTGATATTTATTAGTTATACAATATTGAGCTTCACTTGTGATTTTGGATTGTTATATAGTGATGAGAGTTATGCTGTACCACCATCTGTCTCTGGCTCACTCTAAAATGATAGGTGTCATGTTGTACCACTGCCTATGTCTGGATCATTGTATACTAATAGGAGTCATGCTGTACCACCATCTGTGTCTGGATATATAGTGATAGAAGTCATGCTGTCACCACCTTTGGATCACTGTATAATTACTTGAGTTATGCTGTACCACCCTCAGTGTCTGGATCACTATATAAAGATAGGAGTCATGCTGTACCATCTTCAGTATCTGGATCACTGTATAATTAAAAGTGTCATGCTGTCACTGTCTTTGGATCACTGTATAAGTAAGTGAGTTATGCTGTACCACCCTCAGTGTCTGGATCACTATATAAAGATAGGAGTCATGCTGTATCACCCTCAGTGTCTGGATCACTATATATAAATAGGAGTCGTATTGCATCAATGTCTGTGTCTGGATCACCATATAAAGATAGGAGTCATGATGTACCACCATCAGTGTCTGGATGACTATATAAAGATACAAGTCATGCTCTACCACCATCATCTGTGTCTGGATATATAATGATAGGAGTCATGCTGTCACCATGTTTGGATCACTGTATAATTAAATGGGTTATGCTGTACCACTGTCAGTGCCTGGATTGTTATATAAAGATAGGAGTCATGCTGTTGCACCCTCAATGTCTGGATCACTATGTAAAGATAGGAGTCATGTTGTGCCAATGTATGTGTGGATCACTATATAATAAAAGGAGTCATGCTGTTATCGTCTGTGTCTTGATCACTGTATAATAAAATGAGTCATGCTGTACCACCCAGTGTCTGGTTCACTATATAATCATAGGAGACATGGTGTACCACCCTCAGTGTCTGGATCACTATATAATGATGGGTGTCATGCTGTACCACCGTCTGTGTCTGGATCACTATATAATGAGAGCAGTCATGCTATACCACCATCTGTCTGCCTTACCAGTTAATGATATGAGTTATGCTGTATCAAATTCAGTGTCTGGGTTACTATTTAATGATGGGAGTTATGCTGTACTATTGTCAGTGTCTAGCTTGCTATATAATTATATGAATTATTCTGTACCACTGCCATTGCCTGGCTCAAAATATAATGTTGGGCATTATGCAGTACAACCATCAGTGTCTAAATCACTATATAGTAATGGGATTTATGTTGCAAAACATATGTTATGCTCACTATGAGCTGCACTGTATCATATGTATGTCTGGCTAGCTGTATGCTAGTAGGGATATGCTATAACAACACCACATCCTTAATATCCCATTAAACCTGTGCAGTCCTCAACCAGCACAAAATGTGAATTTTGGGGAATTTGTGGAAATTCGTTTAACTATTATGTTTTAATTCTCTGCAGCACCAATATGATTAATTTCCTTGTTATTTTTGTATCTGCTTTCCTCAATATAACCTTTGCAATGGTGATAAAATTCATCTGCCTGTTTTTTTTTCACATTTTTGTGGGCATTGCTTTGGATTTTTTCACAAGACATGTGAAATGCCAGACAATTTAATACATTTGTTCAGATAAAGTTCTAGATTATGAAAATACCCCACCCACATAGTGTAATGCAAGTAATATTGCACAAAATGGCTATAAGTTGCTTCAAATGTTTGTGAATGACATGGTTGCTCACGCCTCTGTTGCAGCACCCCCTATAGGAGTCCCCTGTGCAGAAAAGGGTTCCCCTGTGGTGTTTCCTTCTACAGCAGGATAATCTTGCGGGGAGCTATCTCATTACTGTGTGCTTACCTGCACTCACATTGACTGCTTGTACATTGAGCTATCTGTCAGTGAGTTACAGTGGCAGGAGACCCGATTGGGGTCTCTACAGACTCTGCAAGTCCCTGCTGCATCACAGTGATTACCTTGAGATGTTAGTGATGACATTGCTGAAGGAAATCCCTGAACTTTTATTTGGGCATTTAACTCCATATAAAATGTAACGGCACTCAAGTAGAGCACTGTCGCATTTGATCTGACAGCTTGAGGCCACAAATTTTACGAGCCTAGACTGTCAAATTTGTTTTTTTCGTAACATATCCCCTATGTCACTTGTCCTTAAGGAGTTAAAGAGACAATTTATCCAGAACATTTATTAGACAAAAGCTTAACGGAAGTTGAATCTTTAAATAGGGGCTTTTTATTACAAGATAAGAGTAAAGTGTGTGTATAAAAGATAATCAAATTGATTTCTCAATTTAACTCTCAGGCTAAAGCTACGCTATATGGACAAAAGTATTTGAATACCTGACCATTACACAAACTAGGGACTTTTATGACATCTCATTCTAAATACAAAGACATTTATATGTAGTTGGTGAAAGATAATTCCCTGAGGGAGGGGACCCCAAGAGAGACCTAAGTACCTCAGTTGACCACTTCCAAAATTACAGGCTTCACACTTGTGGCAAAGAATGACTTACATTACAGCAGGCGGAATTCCATTTTCCTAGTTTCTTGATGATATGTGCCGATACAGTTTGCTGTGATGTTGAAGATGTTGACAGACTGCAAAAGGAGTGACCGGTAAAAGAGTTTGGATTGTAGCCTAGCCTTGTTAATAGTCGTTTAACCTACTGTGTGAAGTCTTCCATAGTTACTGGTTGTACAGAGAAAAGACAGAGAGGGCTGTCCCTCGCTTTACCTGTTCAGTAGTTAACAAGGTGCCCTAAAACTTCTACGCACAAAATGTAATGAGATAAATAATACAGGACCTGGAAACCTGTGCCTATCTGATGGTTTTTTTACGGGCAATATGTAACATGAATTGGTTTCCCACTGAAAAACTGATAAGGATCTGAACATATCTCCTATAATAGAGAGTTTTTTTAGGGGCACTTGTTGTTCTGTCTTTGCTAATACCTGAGAAGTGCTTTTATGGGGTGGGCACTAAGTAAAGAAGGTCTGTCAAGGTGCGAAATATCTGCAGAAGGTTCCGCAATCTATAGCGAAGAGGTCATCTAATTAATGTAACTTAATGTAACTGCGAATAAGTCAAACAGCTTGGGACTGCTCCTTGCACTGAAAGTGAGTCATGTTGCAAAATAATGTCTACCACTCCATTTAACACCGTGCAAGTGCCACAATGAAGGGTGTATGGGCAACAGTTTACAGGCATCTGACATCCCTATACAGACTGAGTGCTAGCACAAACTCAGGAACAGTTTTTTGGCGAGTATGGGGTCCCTGGATATGATGAGTAATGAAAATCCCCACAGAAGAAAGCCTTGTTCTCCTCCTTATTTGTGCGATAAGAAGGAAGACAAGATTAATGTTTAATGTTTCCCTTCTAGGATGTCTTTCCTAAAATTGGCTGGTATGATATGAGTGATGGTTGGAGGGTTAACTGAACCCGTACCTTGGGCTACGGGCCCTGAGGCCGATGCTATAGGGCCTGGGCTATTGGGGTGAACTGAGCTTCTAGAGATCTTAGAGAGGTCAGCCTAGTCTGTATTTAGGGAAAATCTCCTATTGCTCTGCATGTTAATGTGCAAGATGGGGAAGCTGATGGAAATAACAGTTCTGCTTTGCAAGCCGTCACTGGAAAGGTATGCCTTTGCTTGTTAGTTCTGACATAAGTCGTGGGATAGTACAGGATCTAAGAGACGGCGAGTTGAATCTGTCTGACATTTGTCACCTTCTATTTAAGTACCTCCAGTGACCCCTCCCACATATATGGACTGAAAACAACCTTCAACGGCAAACATTAGAGGAATAAACTAAGGGACTGTATAAAGAATACATAACAACTTGATAACGTACTAGTCTGACTTGGACCGGCCCACTTGCAGAGGGAGGATCACAGGTCACATGTGTTTTAAAAGGAGTGTATATGTGTATGTCACTGGAGGCACGGAGGTCCACTCATCTTTACATGGCTTTTGGGATAGAAGGTTACAGCCCCCCCTCAACAACATTTTCTAATATATTTTTTATAATGATTACATATCTACTGGAGCAAATGCAACTTCCTACAGGTTAAGAAGTGGCTGCACTTGATTGTGGTACTTTGACATGTCACTGTGGTTTTTCTTGACATAGAAAAGTGAAAGGGATAAACTTTCATTGCACCATTTTCTCTATAATTAGTGGTAATTCTGAGCAATACTTTCTGTTTATCACGCTTCCGGTTGTGATGTCTGTCACTCCCACATAATAATTACAAGAAATAGTTACTTATCAGCAGAACCACTTGCTGTGCACGCATTCAGTTTGCGTGTTGATGAAAACCAGACGTTTGGTCGTAATGTTTTGACCTGAAACATTTTCGCTTCTGCCAAATTGTAGATATTCTCTTCTTTGAGGCCTAAATAAATGCTTTGAGGCATTGGGGAAAAGGGGCCGATACAACAGATGGCCTGGTAACATTAAGCCTAGAGGGCAATAGACAGCCATGTACAGTCTACTAATAAAGCAGCCCAACACACCTTGCAGATAAAATACTCTATCCTGTCCACAACACATTAAGGAAATACATAGAAAACCTGTGACAGAAGTTCAG